>NW_011888978.1:697439-744372 GCF_000151845.1 Pteropus vampyrus | reverse complement strand
CATAGACATATGTAAACACACAGACAGGAACACTGATGTCATATTTTGTATTTAGAAATGTTTAGTCATAAGACAAATCTCATTAGTTTATAAAAGAACAGTTGGATTCGAATTGTGTTTCTGGAAGCTGGAATAAGTTAAGTTTATCTGCTCAGATGGCTAAAGCTTTTTTACTAATATTTGTGGGGAAAACTTTGAAGATTTTTTTCATTTGCCCAATTTTCAAATAGCTTTTTTTCCCCTCCTGATGAGAATCATATCCCTGAATTTCAAAGAGATGGTTCTCAGTCCCTGGAGAAGATAGTAGAAAATTTACATCTCAGAAGCACAGAAGGTGTCTAAATTTTCTCCAAGGAGTCTTGGGGCATATCTGTGTAATATCAAGGTCTTGGGTAATTACTAATTAAATTTACCTTCTTAAGTGCAGAACAATTCTGTTACTAATATTCAGAGTTTTCACAATATCTGCCAGCATTTGAGATAAATAGGGATGATTGGGGATTGGTAAAAAGGATAGGTGAGCTTTGAATTGCCTATAAATTGCCTATAAATTGCTGCATTTTTGTTCTTGTGCAGACTTACTTTGTAAGATAAAGACAGTGTGTTTAATTCATAAAAGAACTGAGTTTCAACCTGAATGACATTAAGAGGCTGACCTACCCATTCAACTACATTATCTTCAATTTGCTTGTTGATGTCAGGGAGAATATTTACAACTAAGAAACAAATCAGAAGGTTCCTGACTTAGAGCTGTATGTCTTTGGAAAGTTTCGGTAAATCCTTCCTCAGGATGTTTTCTTTTCTTCTGGGTACATCATTCCCCTTTAGCTTAGGAGATAAAGCCTCAAAGAAAAGTTCCTATCAGGCTCCGAATATCAGCCTCCAATTAGGCCAACTTCAGAACATAGAGCTCCTGGAAAAGGTCTTTTCAAATAGCTAACCAGGTTTCAGCCAGGACAAAGTAACTACTCTTGGTAATGATGAACTCCCCTTACCCTTTTTCTTTTAACCCATTTCCTGTTTAGGAAAAAAAAAGTGCAGCTTGCTGCCAGCGTTAAGTTAATTTTACATAAACACGTCCTTTGAGGCTGAAGCAAATCTGACTGGTTTTCAATGTGAAAATAAAATACAAAAACTGTTCTTGGAGTTATTTCTAAACAGAACTTGCCTCTAATTCTAGTGTAACAAGAATGTATATGATGATCAACATTTAATAAGTGTTTTTTTCATGTGGTAAATTTCAAAGCAGGAACCACACAAAGCAGAACATCACATTCTGCACAAAAACATTGCATTTCTCTTCGGATTTTCTTGCCATCCTTGTCGTTGTGTGAACAGTAGACTTTGCAGCGACCAATTGGACTCCGTTTCCCTGATGCTGATGGAATGCTCTTGGGGATGTGTCCTTCAGGCAGGCGAAGGGGTATGACATCATCAGAACACAGACAACCTCGAAGACGTTGCTGCCCTGGCTTGTGATGCTTTTCCAGCATTCTTTCAATCGTCAGTCTGAAGTTTACATGGCTGATCGAGCACTCAGGATTGTCCTTGAACAAGATGTAGGAGTTCAGCACTGTAATGTTTAAAAGGTGGTGAAAGAATTTCTTATACCAAAACTTTTGCTTTTTGTACTCAATTGGATAAGAAGTGAGCATCTGATCAGCTGAGTTCATTGCTCCCATACTCACATTAAAATGCACAATGACACATGGCTTCTTAGTTTTCTTTCCCTTTCTATTATTGTCTACTTCAATCACAGTATTATTGTGGAATGTTGACAATTTTGTCATCTCCTTGTCACATCATTTCAGTGCCATAAGTTCACTATAGAATCTGGCTATAGTCGTCCTCTTTGCAATCTTTTTTTTCTTTTTCTTTTTCAGATCATGTGGCATCTGTTTTCTTTTCAAATGAGCTGTCCCAACTGCATCAGTCCTGTTTTGATGTAATTCTCTGAATAGCATGGGCGATGTATAAAAGTTATCGAGAAAGACACTATGTCCTTGGCCAATAAGATCATTGACTAAGGTAAGAACAATGTGCGATGATTTTAGACCATCAGCTGAAATTTTCAAATTTATACTGGGCCCTGTGTGAACAAGCTCATTTCACATGTAACCAGATTGACTTTCACAAAGTATATAGCTTCAGACCAAATCATACTTGTTTTGTCGGGAGATAATGCTTCATAGCTAACCATCTCCTGAACAGCATCAGTGATTCATCAACTGCAATGTTTGGAGTATATACAGTTGAAAACTTATTTACAAGAAAGTCGAACACAGGTTTCATCTTCTGCAATGAAATCTGAGCCTTTGATTGACCAGAGGATATGCAAGAATTGTTGACAAAATGCAGACACCAAAAGCAAAAGTAAAAATCTTTCACCAGTCATAATTTGCCTGAGATAAGGTGTATCCAAAAGAAGTCTTGTCGACCAAAACATCTCTAGCTCAGGTTTCTGCACAATACTTTGCAGTAACATCACTGCAAAAAAAGACCGGTTCATCAGTGTCATGTCTTTTCATTTAACCACTCACAAAAATCCTTTCGGATCAGGTGGCTTTGAGGCCAACCAGGCAGTTTGGGCATTCACTGGCAATTTTTGGAACTAATTTCTTAGTAAAGAACAATTCAAAGTACTGCAGCAGGTCAGTGGTATCACTGACATTACCGTTTCTGCCAGGTGTGCCGGTAAAGTCATACCTTTGATGTGGATTCATAACACGAGTTGACCATTTCAGAGCATGACTGGAGCCAGCCGATGTAGAGCTATTTCCATCAGATTCAGAATCGGAAGGAGGCCTGACCATATAGTCTTCGAAAATACTATCCGAAAAATCATCAGAATCATCTATTTTGGAAAAATCAGATTCATCAAATGAATCTTCGGCTAACAACTGCCCGAGAACGCTTTCTAGGATTTGACATTTTCAGCAATCAAGAATTACTATATATCGTAAATGGAAATACCACTCCTAAAAACAGAATGCTATAAATAGAATAATGTCATTCGTCTCCAAAGACTATCCATATACTAGAGTGATGCAAAAATAATTATAAGAGCGAGATGTTTCGTGCAAATTTTGGGAGTACAGTTAAGACTGTAATCGGCGAGTTATCTCGGGGTAAATGCTGCAGCCGCAGCTGCAGGCACTGCTGGCAAGTATTCTCAGAGCTAGTGGGAAATGGATTAAACCAAAGGTTACCTATCAAGTGACTTGAAACCAAAACCAATAAGCCTTTGATGACTTAACCACAGATACAAAAGGTGTCCCCAAAGAGAGTGTAAAAGATGTGGCCCTCCCAAGATCCAGAGCCATTCCCAGAGATAGCCAAACAAACAAACAAAAACCAAAACAAAACAAAAACAAAAAACAAAGAAAAACTTAAAGAACTCTAAGAGCTGGCAAAATTACCAGACAGAACTGGGTCCAACTACACAGTAGTCATCAGTCACAGGACAACTCTGAGAAGATTTTATGTGAAGATACAAACTTTATTACAAGCCAACAGACAAGGACAAACTTGAAGGTCACTTCCCAAAGCGGTGTGTCCTAGAACAAAGGGTAGATTCGTCTTTATTCAGGGAAATCCTACCTCAACACCAAGGTGAGCTTCCTCACACGTAAAGGTTGGGATATTCTTGAGCATGCGCAGTTAGAAGACATGGCTCTATGTACATCCCACGTTCAAAAATGGCAGGAAATCTCTGCTCCTTGGGGGAGACTTTAGCATTATAATGAGGGTATAAGGAGGTATGTTCATGAGGAGGTCAGTAGAGGGTCTTCCAGGCCACTTCTGGTGGCCTCAGGCAGTTTGAGCTGGATCTGCCCCCTGGTGCTGCAGAGCATGCTGAGCTTGCTCCTGAAAACCAGCCCTGGCAATGTCAAAGGCAGGGATGGCTCAGGGACAGGATGTGGCTACACAAACCTTATGATATCTAGGGTGCTCTAAGTGGATCTACAGATTAATCTAAGCCAAGTTATGAATTCTTAATAAAAGCTAGTGTATGCTGGGTTCCCTGCTAGGCTGTATGTATATACGTTAGGTTACAGCAGCAGTCCATAGGACCATACCCAGAAATGGGATGCAACCCACATGTCTGCCCGGTTATATTTTGGGGGCCTCCAACCTCATGGTTTAATCACTTGTATACATGGAGCTGACAACCTGCCTGCCCTGGCTGGACAGAAAGCCAAGATAAGTTCTCAAAATAAAAGACAAAACAAACAGGAAAGCAATACCATCCCTGGGAGGAAAAGATTTATAACCGGTGGGTACCCCCGAACCAAAGGTTAATGAGAGTCACAATCTAGGAAATTGATTTTTACAAATGTTTTTCTTCTGAAAGGAAAGAACCATGTGAAATTTTATCTTCCTCTCTCGACCAGGTTCTACAGAGACCAGGAAGAGCTGACTTTGGTAGAACTCATTCTTTTTCAGCTTCTGCCAGTTTTCCAGGGATCCCGTCTGCAGGCTCCTAAGAGAGAATGGTTTCTTAGGAGGTTATGTCATAGTCGCCAAAATTATAAGAGAGGAAAAATAATTTTACCTCTATTCTTCTAGGTTCTTGTTTCTGAGACTCCAACACCCCCTGTAATAAAATACAGATTAACAAGACAAAAACAAACAGAACTTTATTAACTTGTATACCTCCTGTATGGATGGGGGATGCCCAGGAAAACTGAGTTATAAGTTCTTGAAATGTCCGTCACCACCTTAGATATCCTCTTCATCAAAAGATAAAAGACAGAGGTTGTGGGGGGACCCATTTATGGGAGGGTTAGCAGGAAAAGCTCAGTCAGCAAGGGAGATGTTGCCAGGTAGATCTTAACCTGGCCTTCTCCATGGGTGAGACAGGAGGGAGACACTCTTACACATGAAGATTTCCCTTAGTGATGTGAATCTCCTTCACAAAAGGGCAGTTCCTTCTCTGTTTTCAGAGCTCTTTTTCTGTCTGCAGCCTCTCAACCCCAAATTGTCCTTATGCCAAAGAGGCACATTTTGAGGTGGCACATTCTGCTCCCCTTGACTATCATTAATCTTTCTCCTTCCAAAATTTTACCATATTTTATGTGCCAAATGAGAAAACATACATGAGATTGTACATGAGGTTCATTAAATTCCATGACTGGAAATGATCAAAAGATTTTTTTCATAACCTTTTGCAGAGAAAAGCCTATCTTTACCCATCTAGGATCCTGAGCTCTCACAGGCCCAGTGAAAAAGTCGAGACTCACTAGCAGGTCTTAAAGGGGTCGGGTGGGCCTGTGTGACATGTGGATACAAAGACCAACTTCTAAGCAGGAGCACCAATAGTTTATCTCCCTCCAGACCTAATCTTCACATCAACCGCAGAAGCAGGATGAGCTCTCACTTGGGAGAGGGGAAGATGGAACACACTAATAGGTAACACAGATGCTCTCCCGGAGCATTATGTGTTACCTGGGGGATTCAATGAAGGGTATCTCAGTAAACCCAACAAACATTTCCTGCTAGGCTTGCTTCCAAATGGATGGGACCCATGGGGCACCGGTTGCCAGAGTTGCTGCCTGGCACAGAGCCTTTTTGAGGAATGGGGAAATTGTTCCCATCTGCCTAGACTAATGAGAAAAACCCCGCCCTACCTATATCAGTAGGAGAAGAACCACGCTCCCATATGTGCCAGCTGGCAGCAATGCTCTGGGTCTGGGACTCACCTATAACTTGTGCCCAGGGATGGTACACTTCTGGGCACGTTCACCACTGTGCCCAAGAGCTGGAGGTGACTTTCTGATTTTCTAGGGCTGCTGTCAACCTGACATGGGTGAAGGGTGGCAGAAGAGGCCACCCCAAAATGTGTCTCTTTGTCATGAGGATTACTTCGAGCTGGTTATTTTTGAGAAACAACAGACACCAGAGAAGCTCTGAAAACAGAGTAGAAGCTGCCTTTTGTGAGGGATGGAAATATCAATAGAGGGACTCTCCGTTGGTAAGTAGAATGGTGCTTGCCAGGGGAGAATAGGAGAAATGTTGTTTAAGTCACAAACTTATAGCGGTGGATAAATAAGACCTGGAGATCTAATGCACAGCATAGTAAACGTAGACAACAATGCTATATTGTAATCATCAAACTTGTTAAGAGACTAATCTTCATTATTCCCACAACAAAAAGAAATGATACTTATGTGACATGATAGAGATGCTAACCATTGCTATAATGTCAGTCGTATAGAAATATATAAATGTATGAAATCATATTGTGTACCTTAAATTTACACAATGTAATATGTCAAATGTATTTCAGTAAAAAACTTTTTGTCTATCTCTTGTTGATGTGTCTTTTATTACAGGGGTCTCAGTAATAAGTCGTTTGCCCTCTACCCTGGAACTCAGAAGGGTAGAGGGCAAATGACTTTTCCTCCCCAACACAGAGTGTCTTGGCTGTTGGTGGTATGCTCTGCACCTTCCATGCCCATCATCCCTGAGTGACATCTGTCACACATCTGCTTTATTATTTTGGGAGCTTCCTTTCTCTAGAAATTTGCCACCCTTACCTGTTTGGGGTGAAAATACTCTCTGATGTCACAGCCACAGGAGTGAAGATGGTTCCCCATGTCGACATGTTGGGACAGCGTGGACCCAGGACCATGGCCAGCAGCTCCTCTGATGAGCTCCATTACCTGCCAGTTATCTTCCTCTTGTCTTACTGTGTCCTCACTTCTCTTTTCACATTTTTCTTTCTTCAGTAATTTTTGTCTCATAGTCTCCTTTGTATACTATGGTCATGACTACAGAAATCTCCATTGCATAAGGTTCCCGAGTGGATCTTTTATAGCCACAGGCACCTCCTCCCAAGTCCCCATCCCCTGACTTCCCTAAGCAATCTCCCTCTCCAAGATTTTCACAGTTCAAGAATGTTATAGTAATAGAAACCCACAGTGCCTGACCTTTGGGGAATGGCCCTTTTCCCACTCAGCATAATTCCCTTGAGATCCACTAGGTTGTCGCCATGTCAATAGCTCCTTCCTTTTGTTGCTGAGTTGATCTCACCATGTGGATTCACCACGATCTGTTTAACCACGGTCTGTTTAGCCACTTGCCCACTGGAGGATGTCCATGCTGTTTCCAGTTTGGAGTGACCTCAAATAAAGTTGCTATGATTATTTGTGCACAAGTCTTTGTGTGCACATTAGGTTTATTTCTCTGGGATAAATGACCCCGAGCGCAACTGCTAGGTCACGTGGTGGCTGAGTGATTTATTTGTCTGTTAGAACCACCCAACTGCACTCCAGAGTGGCAGCCCAGGTCCACTCTCCCAGCAGCAGGGCATGGGGGTCCAGTTTCTCTTCATCCTCACCAGCATTTGGAGTTGTCACTTTTTAATATTCCAGCTGCTCTTATAGGTGAGTTGTAATATGTCATCGGGGTTTTAATTTGCCTTTTCCTGATGGATAATGATGCAGAATATCTTTCATGTGCTTATTTTCCATCGGTATTTCCATTTCAGTTCAATGCTGCACATGTCTTCGGCTTATTTTCTAATTGGACTGTTTGGTTTTTTAAAAAAAATAAATATATAAATACATAAGTATATTTAAATGTATAAACATTTATTTATTTAAACACAAGTCCTTTATAAAATACGTGGTTTACAAATATTTTCTTCCACTCTATAGTTTGTCTTTCATGCTCTTAAACAGGGTCTTTCACAGAGGAAAAAGTTTTTAATTTTGCTGAGATCCAATTTATCATTTGGAGGAGGGGAGAACTCTTTGCCCAGCCTCCAACAATTTTATTGTATTTTTTCTAAAATCTGATGTTTTACATTCAAGTCCATGATCCAACATTTTGAGTTAATTTTCATATGGTGTGTGAGGTTTAGGTTGAGGTTCATTTTGTCCTCTGTGGATGTCCATTTGCCCCAGGACCATTTATTAATAGGCTCCTTCCTCCACTGAATTGCTTTTTTTAAAAAAAAGAATTAATTATGTGAAGTGATAGCTGTATTAATTATCTTGATCTTGGTAATTATTCCAGAAAGTATATGTTTATCAAATCATTACATTGTACACTATAATATATACAATTATATTTGTCAATTATTCCTTGATAAAGTTGGAAAAAATAAATTAAAAACATCATTTGGGCATATTTGTGTGGTCTGTTTCCGAGTTCTTTGTTCTATTCCATTCATCTATGTGTCTATCCCTCCACTAGTACTGCACAGTCCTGATTTCTATAGCTATATGGTAAGTTGTGAATTTGGGTAGACTAATTCTGCTCACTCTATTCTCTTTCAAAAATTTTCTAGATATTCCAGTTTATTTGCTTTTCCATATAAATTTTAGAATGATTTTGTTTATAAGTGTAAACAAATTTTGCTGGGATTTTGATAGAAATTGCATTAAAACTGTATATCCATTCATGAACACAGTATGTGTCTCAATTTATTTAAATCTCTGAATTCTTTCATCAGTGTTATGTAGTCTGCGACATACAAGTTCTGTATGTTTTATTAGATTTACACCCAAGTGTTTTTCTTTTGGGGGGTAGCTTTGTATTTTTAACTTTAGTGTCCTTTTTTTTTTTACTGCAAGCATATAGGTACATTAGATTTTTATGTTTATCTTGTATCTTTCAGCTTTGCTGAATTCACTTATTCTGGGAGTTTTCTCCATAGAAAATTAAGTAATCCGCAAATAGGCAGAGTTGAATTTCTTCCTTTCTGATCCTATGCCTTTCCATTTCTTTTCCTGCCTTTTTCCCTGGGTAGACCTTTGAGCATTATATTGAGCAGGACTGGTGAGCATGGACATCCTTGCTTTGTTCCTGATCTTAGGAAAGCTTTCAGCCTTTCATCATTGAGCACAGTGTTAGCTATACGTGATGCTCGTGCTCTTTACTAAGTTGAGGAAGTTCCCCTTCGATTCTTATTTTCCAGAGAATTTTTATTATAAAAAGATGTTGAATTTTGTCAAATGCTATTTCTTCATTATTTATACAGTCCTGTGATTATTTTTCTTTAACTTATTCATTGATTTTTGAATACTGAAATACAGGAAGTCTTCCTTGTCTACAAAAGACCCCATTTGGTCACAATGTATAATTTTTTATATATCATTGGATTCTATTGGATAATAGTTTAAGGAATTTTTGAGTCTACATTCATGAGAGATATTTGTCTATAATTTTCTTTATTTGTACTGATTTTGTCTGCTTTTGGTATTAGGATAATACAGTCATCCGTTCTTAAACACGATTTTGCTTTCCAGTTTCAGTTACCTGCTGTCAACCCCAGCTTGAAAATATTAAATGGAAAGTTTGAGTAATAAACAGTTCAGTAAACAATTTGTAAGTTTTAAATTGCATGCTATTGTGAGTGGCATGTGAAATCTCACGTTGTCCCTCTCTGTCCCACCCTGGACATAAATTATCCCTTAATTATTCCTTTCTCCACATTATAGCTGCTTCATACCTACTAGTCACTTAGTAATTGTCTCAGTGATCAGATTGACTTTTGAGGCATTGTAGTGCTTGTGTTCAAGTCACCCTTAATAATGGCCTCAAAGCCCAAGAATAGTGATGTTGGCAATTGGATATGCCAGAGAAGCTGGAAAGTGCTTCCTTTAAGTGAAAAGTTCTTGACTTAGAGATTATATGCTGAGGTTGCTAAGATCTGTAACAAGAATAAACTTTCTACTCATGATATTGTGAAGGAAAAAGAAATTTGTGCTAGTTTTGCTGTCACACTTCAGACAGCCACAGTGCACGGTAAGTGCTTAGTTAGATGGAAAAGGCATTAAATTTGTGGGTGGAAGACATAATCAAAAAACATGTTCTGATTGACAGCATCATGTTCGCTAGAAAGCATTAAGCCTATATAAGGACTTCAGCAAGAGATCCCCTGAAATGAATGACCACATTCATATCTTTATCACAGTATATTGTTATAATTATTGTTTTATTGTTAGTGCTGTTGACCTCTTATTGTGCCTAATTTATAACTTAAACTTTATCATAGGTGTGCATGTATAGGTAAAAACAGTATATATGGGGTTCAGCACCATCTGTGGTTTCAAGCATCCACTAGGGGTCTTGAAACGTATCCCTTGCAGATAAGGTGGGGACAACTATATTAGCTTCATACAATGAATTAGGAAGTGCCCTCCCCACTCCCAGTTTATGGAAGAGATCATATAAAAGTCATATTAATTTATCTTCACATGTTTTGTAAATTCTCTATTGGATCCATCTGGGCCTAGAAATTTCTTTTACAAGAGCTTTTAAATTATGAATTAAATTTATTTAATTGTTATAGGGCTGTTCATATTATCAATTTCATTTTCATTGGTTTTGGTAGCTTTTTGTTTTGTTTTTTAGCAATTGGTCCGTTTTCCCAAGGTATCAAGTTTATAAGTATAAAATTGTATTTACTTATTAGCCTTTAACTGCCTTCTGGATTTGTAATGATATTCCCCATTTCATTCCTGACATTAGCAACTTGTGTTTTTTTCTCTTTTTATTTTCATCAGTCTTGCTAGGGGTTTATCAATGTTACTGATATTTTTAAAGAACTAGGCTTTTGTTTCATTGATTTTTTTTTGCCTTTGCTTTCCTACTTTCAATTTCATTGTATTATTTCCTTACTTCTGCTTGCTCTGGGTTTATTCTGCTCTTCCCTTTTTATCGTCTTGATTGATATTTAAATTATTGATTTAAAATCTTTTCTCTTGTCTAATCTGAGTATTCACTGCAACAAAGTTCAATCTCAGCACTGCGTTAGCTGCACCCTGCACGTTTATATGTTGTATTTTTATTTTCATTTGGTTACATGTATATTTTATTTCCTTTGAGACTTTCTTTGAGCTGTGCATTATTCAAAAGTATGTTGTTTAATTTCCAATTGTTTACAGATGTTTTTCTTCTCTTTCTGTTATTGATCCCTAGCTTGATATCATTATGGTCAGAGAACATACTATACAATTTCAATTTTTAAAAATTTATTGGGGTTTGATATAACGTGTCTTGGTAAATGATTCATGAACTGATGGTATTGTGTGGAGAGTTCTATTCATGTCATTTTCTCTTGTTGGTAGAATGTGCTGTTCAGATCACATAAGAACTCAAATAGCCACAGCAGTCCTGAGAAAGAACACCACAGCAGAATGCATCACACTTCCGGATGCCAAGCTATATCATAAAGCTATAGTAATCAAAACAGCATGGTACTGGCATGAAAACAGATACTTAGACAAATGGAACAGTATTAACAATCAACTAATATGTGACAAGGGAGCCAAGAATACTCAGTAGAGAAAAGACAGTCCTTTCAATAAATGACTCTGGGAAAATTGGATATTCGCATATAAAAGAATGAAACTAAACTCCTGTTTTATACCACTCATAAAAATTAACTCAAAATGGATTAAACTTAAATGTAAGACCTGAAACCATCAAACTAGAAAAAAACAGAGAAAAGGCTCCTTGACATGAGTTTGGTAATGTTTTTTTGGATATGACACCTAAAGCACAAGAAACAAAATTTAAAATGTCATATCCAGTTTTTGACGTGACACCTAAAGCACAAGAAACAAAATAAAAAATAAACAAATGAGACTACAACAAACTATAAAGCTTCTGTACAGCAAAAGAAATGATCAATAAAATGAAAAGTCAACCTATGAAATGGTAGAAAATATTTGTAAATCATATATCTGATGAGGGATTAATATCCAAAATATATAAATAACTCAAACAACTCAATAGCAACAGCAGCAATAATAATACGATTATTTACAATAGCTATGAAGTGGAAAAAAACTAAATGTCAATTGACATGTGAATGGATAAAAAAATGCAATATATACATACACACACAATACAATATTAAGCCTTTAAAAAGAAGGAAATTTTGTTATATGCTATAACATGGAAGAACCATGAGAGCATAATATTAAGTGAAACAATCTAGTCACAAAAAGGTAAATACTGCATGAATCCACTTCTATGAAGTATTTAAAATAGTAAGACTCAGAATTGGAAAATAGAATGGTGGTTGCTAGTGGTGGGAGGGGAAAAAGGAGAGTTGTTCGATGTGTATAGAACTTCGACTTTGGCAGATGAAAAAGTTCTAGGTGCTGTTGAAAAACAGTATGCATATAGTTAATACTACTGTGCTGTACACTTAAAAAGGTTAAGATGGTATGTTTTATGTTCTATCACTTACTCCTATTTTTAAAACAATTAATAGGCACTTCTATACAAAAAATAAAGAATTTAAAGAAAGTATGATGGCAATAATCTATCAAATAGAGAATATTAGGAAGAAGATAGAAATTATAAACAAGGAACAAATGAAAATTCTTGAGTTGAAAAGTACAAAAACTGAAGTGAATAAATATAAAGAGGGCTCAACAGCAGACTTGAGCTGGCAAAAGATAGAATTAGTGAATTTGGATGTATCAATACAGATGACCCAATATGAAGAAGAAAAAGAAAAAAGAATGAACTCTGAACAGAACTTCGAAGAACTGTGAGACACCAACAAACATACCAACATATGTGTAAATAGGAATTCCAGAAAGTGATAGAAAGAGGTTGAAAAAATAGTGGCCAAAATTTCTCCAGACTTGGTGAAAGACATTAACATATACATCCAATAAACTCAATGAACTCCAAAAAAACAAAAAAATTAATACAAAGAGATTCACAACTAGACAATCCAAAGAAAGTCAAAAACAAAGAAAAAATAATGAAAGTTGCAAGAGAAAAACAACATCGCATACAAGGAAACCTCAAAAAAGACTAACAGTTGACTTCTCATCAAAAAAAATGGAGGGCAGAAGATATTGGGACATTTAAAGAGCTAAAAGAAACAAAAACTGGCTAACCAAGAATTCTATAACTAGCAAACCTACCATTCAATAATGAAGACGAAATAATGATATTCCCAGATACAAAGAAACCGAGAGAATTTTTTGCTAGCAAGCTTTGCTAACAAGAAATACTAAAGGACATAGTTCAGACTGAAAGAAATGGAAACCAGATGAAAACTCAAAATTACATGAAGAAATAAAGAGCATAATAAAGATAATTACATAGGCAGATATAAAAAAACAGTCTCAATAAAATTCTCTCAACTGATTTAAAAGACAACCATATAAAACAATAGTTACAAAACTGTATTGTGATTTTAACACATAAAGACTTAACATACATAACAATAGTAGCACAGAGAAGAGAAGGAAGGATGGAGCTATTTTGGAGAAAGGAATTGATGCCAGGCATTAATGTAAATCCACAGGAATTCTTCCTTTTCCTGAGAAATATAAGTAACAAATATTTCTTTCAATAGTCACCTCCATAAATTAAAATTTCATGGGTATAATCATTGATACAATAAACACTGAACTGAACAGCAGTAGAATACACATTCTTTTCAAGTACACATGGACCATTCTCCAGGACTGGCAATACGCCAGGCTAGAAAACAACTAACATCATACTAAGCATGTGTTCTGACCACAATAGAGTGGAACCAGAAGTCAACAATAGAAAGAAATTTGGGAAAGCCGCAAGTATTTGGAAATTGAACATCATACTTCTAAATAACCCATGTGTCAAAAAAGAAATCACAAAGACAACTTGAAAATGTTTTGAGCTAGATGTAAATGAAAACAGAATATCAAAAGTAATAGGATGAAGCTAGAGCAGTGTGTAAAGGAATTTTATAGCTGCAAAGGCCTGTAGTAGAATAGAAGATTGAAATCAACAACCTAAGTTTCAACACTAAGAAAAATAGAAAAGGAAGAGCAACCTGAACCCTAAACAGGCAAAAAGAAGGAAATAAGTAAAGATGAAGGTGGAAATCACTGAAATAAAAATAAGGAAAAACAGAGAATGTTGAATGAAATTAAAAAGTTATTCTTCGAATGGATCAAAATAATTTTGACAAAATGTTAGTTTTACTGACCAAGAAAAAAACAGGTACAAATTAATCAAGATCAGAAATGAAAGAGAAGACATCAATACCATTAATAATTAAAAGGATATGAAATACTTTGAACAACTGCCAGAAAATTAGACAATTTAGATGAAATAGGCAAATTCCAAGAGAGACAAAAATTACTTAAGAAATGGAAAATCTAAACAGACCCATAGCAATTTTAAAGAAGTTGAAATAGTATTTTATAATTTTCCCATAAAGAAAAGCATAGAATCAGTGTCTTTGCTGGAGAATTCAGCAAGTCTTCACAAACATGTTCAGAACACAGTGGAGTAGGGAACAAAGACTCCAAACCGCAGATTGACAACCTAGGTATGGATATAAAAATTCTGAACAAAATCTGAGCCAACGGAATCCAGTTAACATCTTGAAAGGACCAGATGGGATTTATTACAGGAATGTCAGATTGGTTTAACATCTGAAAATCAGTAAGCAAGACACATTTGTGGAACAGGATCTTCCTGAGGTGATGGAAATGTTCTAAGCTTGGATTGCAGTGATGGCGGATTTAGTAAAAGTCATTGAATTGTCCATTTGAAACAGCTGTTATTTTAAGGTGTGAAAATTATATCACAATAAAATTGTTACAAAAAATGAGTGACCAGGAGAGGAGGGGCTGGGCAGGGCGTATCCAGGGCAGGTTGGGGGCGAAGGGTTCAGGCAGGCTCTCAGGTGGGTCTTTGAGTGAGCATGAGAGCAAGGCAGGCCGCGGGAGGCAGGGAGGTGGGCTTGGGCGAGGAGGTGAGTGTGAGGGCTGGCCTCAGAGGGACGCTGGATGTGGGGGACAGGAGCCGGGAAGCATCAAGTGTCTAGGGTGAGCAGGATGCGTGGAGGGAATGCAGAAGGTGGGGCCGCGGGGAGGATGTGGGGATTGCATGAGGTGTGAAGGCGGGGCGTGGAGGTCGTTGGGCCTGCACGTGGAGGGGCACAGGTTTCCAAAGAGCATGGGAAGTCTCAGGGGACCGCAGAGCCAGCAAGGGGTGTGTGGGGGCCGCGATCCCCAGGGATGCGCAGGAGGTAGCGGTGATGGAGGATGGTTGCATACAGTGCAGTCCTCCACAAAGACATCGGAGTTCCCGGGTCCTGCCTGGAGTGGGTGTGGAGAACCTCAGCATCCCCAGACAGCCAGCTGGGGCGTAGCCCTCTGGACCTTTGGACACTGGGCTCCCTGCCTACAGGTCTCATCCTAGGCGGCACACTGTCTTGTCTGGAGTGGAGACAGCCACAATTCCGACGCGCACCTGGAGTGATAGGGCGTTTACTGACATCACTGAATTGTCCGCTTACCAAGTGATGACATGAAAAGCGGAGAGTCAAGTTATTTAAAATCCAGCTCTGTTGGAGTGGCCCTGCCCTTTTCTCCTGCTCACTCAGTGCAGAATGAGTGTTACGTACCACACAGATGCACTGCCAGATTAGCCGAGGAAGACATGTGAAAGGGGGGAAAAACAAAGACCCTCTGTCTCTTACCGCATTTCTGTGTGTACATCACATGCCAGGGAAGGAGCAGGAGGGAAAGGAAAAGGGACATTGAAGACTGATGCGCACCCAGGGCTATTTCACATTTTCCTTATATCACAGGTACCAAGCAATGCAGATTAGACTAGCCACACACATGTCCTCCTTTGGTAGTGCCATCAAACCCAGAATGCTCATTTCCCTTTTCTACTAGCTTTCCTCTATCTCCCTAAGGCAGCTGTGCCGCCTGGGGACAGAGCTTCTGGGCATTTGAATAACCTGGCAGGCTCCTGGAGGGTGACTTTTGGAAACCTGTTTGCCTGACATCTTCACACCTGGCTCTACCTCCATCCAGCTATATTTTCCACAAGACACTCACCTGCCTGAGGGAGCTGCCTGATTACTGTGGGACTCGCTCACCGCTAGTGCAGGAGACAGCCACTACTGTGGGACACACTTGTGTACACTGAGACACCAGCCACCCAGGATCCTGCGTGTTCACTGTGGTCTCTTGTGCCCAGAAAAGTGGGGGATTGCGTGAGGTGTGAAGGCTTCCCCAGCCACAAAAATGCCCAGTCCTGGCTCGACTGAGAAAAACCTCTTGTGCAATTTGAAAGAATTGGTGTTGAAGATACTCAAAGTGGCACATGTCTAAAATAACAACAAAAAGTCTAACAATGGGAGAACAAGTAAATAAATAACCAGGTAAAGCACTTAGCTACTGTCAAACACCGTGGGATCTAGAAGTGTTAGGTTATCTGGGGGGGGGGGGGGGAAGGATCTCCAGCAGCTGCATGAGGTGAACACAAGCACAGGGCAGGTGCTATGTCCCCGACTCTGAGGCTGGTCTCCACCCATGGACTCCCCGCCACCCATTCAAGACAGTAGATCAAACAACAGTTAGTTTATTTATTGCAAGGATGGTCCTTACAACAGGTGAAGTCTCAGTGCGCAGAGATGCTGCACCACGCCTTCCTGTGAAGAAGCACCAAAAAACAAATCCTGGATTCTGCAAGTGGGGCCCTCTGTAGCCTCACCCCTCCCTCAGGCAGGGCCAGAGCATCATTCCCAAACCCTTGCTCACCTCTGGGTGGAAAGGAACATTCCTTAGAAGCCCTGAGGGGTCCATGCTGAAGGACCTGAGGACCTTGGCCCCTCACTGGTCACCTTTTGCTTCCAGGGCCCTTCCTGTGGCTTCCCCCACGTCCCCTCCTGAGGACTGCTGTACCCTAATGAGGCAACCACATCCAGCCAATCTTCTATGACCAGATCCCACATCCAGCCCATCTTCTATGACCAGAGATGTGGCTTCACGATCAGGCTCAGACTGCAGCCCCAGAAAGTTAAACAGGCCGTGATGCCTCAACCTAGACCAGCCAGGCTGACTGGGCTCCTAGAAGCGAGCTGCCAGGGCCCCAGGCTTGCCTCTGAGGACTGTGAGTGATGCACTGACGACAGGGTCTCAACAACCAATGGCTGTGGAGGGTACCTTAAGTGAGGATATTGCTGGCCCAGCACTCACTTTCACATGGCTTCCTGAAGA
Source organism: Pteropus vampyrus (assembly GCF_000151845.1). Lineage (NCBI taxonomy): Eukaryota > Metazoa > Chordata > Mammalia > Chiroptera > Pteropodidae > Pteropus > Pteropus vampyrus. The sequence continues at coordinate 727,381 of NW_011888978.1, read as the reverse complement.
TCCAAAGGCAAGACAAGGGCGTGAGAGGACCACTCACTGGGGAGCTAACCCATTCCCAGGCCCGCCCTTGGGCCGGCAGATGGTCATGGGGGTCAGGCTGCTGGACAGTGGAGAGAAGAGGGCCCGTAGTGTCCCGGAGAAGGGTGTCTCAGGGAAGGCATAAAGAAGCGACCCATCGGTGGCACTGTAGAAGGACAGCTGCCCGGCCTCGTAGTCCAGAAAGATGCCCACACGCCGGGGTGGGTCACGCAGCGGGGCAAAGGCTGGCTCAGAGGAGTTGTAGAAGCCCCCCAGGAATACCAGGATCCAGAAGCCGTTGCCGGCGAAGAGCTCGCCTTTCTCCTTGCGGTTGGCATTCTCTCTGCAGACACCCAGGGCCCAGCTGGCCCGCTCACCCACCTCCACTTCCCAGTAGTGGCGGCCGGAGGTCAGGGGCTCCCGGCCCAGCACGCAGGGCCCAGGGTCGAAGCGCTCAGGACTATCTGGCAGAGCCTGCCGCAGGTCCCCCCGCCGTACACTTCGCCTGTCCTCTGACAGGACTAGCTCAGGGTTGGCAGTATCAGGATCCAGCGTTACATCCCCTGCAGACAGAGCAGCAGTTACCTCAAGTCCCTCCCGCCAGCCCGAGGGGCTTCTACTCCTGACCTGAGCGGCCTCACAGCTGCCTGCAAAGTGACCACTCCCTCTAATGCATCCTCCCCGAAAAGATCGCCTAACCATTTGCAGTTGTGACACAGAATGTTCTGAAAAATAGACCACACTGCTTTGTGATTCATTATCCTTTAAGGGATAGGAGGAATCCAAGTGCTTTCCATGGCCATTTTCCCAGTGCGGGTTTCATGCCAGGATCCCCAGGGCCTGGAGCCCTACCTAGAGCAGTGGCACCTACCTCGGAACCTCTGCAGGACCTCCACCAGACCTGGGACCCTGCACACTGTTCTCATCTCCATAGGCACCACCTTGGGTGGCTGCAGCTTCATGTCCTGCACCCTGGAGAGGCAGCCAGGTGTCACCCCCGAGCAAGCCCACCTACACCCGCCCGCCTTCCCTGGGGAGAGGCTGGGCTCCTACCTGCGCAGGGTGTCCCTGATGTCCTGTGGGAGAGACATGTGGCATCAGTGCCTGTCACCTGGTCCTGGGCAATCCCCACCTGAGGGTCCCCCCAAACCACACACATGCCTCCCCCCCCACACATATGCACACATAGTCAGAAACTGCCCCTGGGCCATCCTTAGCATGCTTACAAATGGGTATACTGAGAAGCTTGGGGTGCAGCCAGCCCTGCAGACCCAGCCTCATTCCCTCCATGTGCTTGGAGAGAACAGGTTATCTGGCTGCTGGCTCACTGGCCCACAGCCTGGAATGCCTATGGGTGCTGGGAACAGGCAGGGTGGGGTCCTAGCCTCCAGGGGATAAGGGCTGGCTCCATCCTAGCCGAGAGCCTGGCCAATATCCACCCAATGTTTCCTGCCTTCTGGCTCCCATCCCCAGCTTACCCCACCAGCTGCCCTCCCTCAAATCTTGACTCACAGCTGCCTTCCAGATCTGCTTATCTGTCTGGATGTTCTTTCCTCCCATAACAAAACATAAGAGCATTTTATTCAGTGTTACAGGCTGACCGTGGCCCCCAAATCCACATGTTGGACCCCAATGTCCAAGACCTCAGAAAGGGGCTCTATTTGGAGATGGACTTTTAAAGATTAGGTTAAAATGAGGTCACTAGGGTGGGCTGGTGTCCTTATAAGAGATCAGCACACAGAGAGCTAACCACGTGAGGACACAGGAGGAAGCGGCTATCCATACACTGAGAGGCCTTAGGAAAAACCAGCCCTGCCTACATCTGGATCTCGGATTCCGGCCTCCAGGACCGTGAGACAATAAACGTTGCTTAAGTCACCTGTCTGTGGCATCAGTTACACAGCCTGAGCTGACTGACATACTGTTACTTGAAACACTAGCTCCTAGCAACAATCAGTTCGTTTCTTTTTAGAACACTGCCTGGTACACTTTGTCAATCCAACGAACCTCACGGCAGTCATTCTAACCATGCTGAGCACCAGCGACCAGGGCAGACCCTGGGACGCAGACATGATGTGACATCACGTCCAATGAGGGCTTCCTTTGAGGTGGGAACTTTCGCACAATTGGTGATTCTGTCTGGGGGGCACAGGACCCACCAAGCCTCAAAAGAAGAGAGAGACTGGTGGGTTTCTGAAGCCCAAGAATTCATCAGGAGACATGGAGATGGTTCAGGCCTGGAGACGCATGTACAAAGGGCCTGGGCACGAGAAGCTTTGGGTGGGCTGGGTAGAAGCACTTAGAAACTAGATCCTGGGGAATGGGGTAGGGGGGGTGGTCTTGGTTGTTCCCTTGCCCAATCAGTAGAGGGACAGAACAAGACACCCTGCGCAAGGGTAGGGTGGGGTGTACCTGGACCCTGAGGGGAGGGAGTTGGCCTTTGTGGAGACCACCTGGCTACTCTGGGTAGTGGGAACTCAAGACATGTGTCCCTTTAGGAAAATGCTCTGTACCCAAAAAGGAGAGCTGGGGGGAAGCTCAGAGGGGCAGCTGGGACGCTGAACTGTGGGTTTCTAAGTTACCCAAATCCTTGCCTCCTGTGTCCTTGGGGCCTTGGGCACCCCCCACACTGGGTGTCAGAACCCCAGCATGGGTAGATCCCTTGTCCAACACTGGGGCTGAGGGTACAAACCCACCTGACCTCTCCACTCACACCAGTAAACATGGTGCTGCCCATGGCTGTTTCCCCGTCCTCCACACAGCAGATTCACCCCCATCCAGCACAGGTCAGGGAAGCTGGGAGAAGCCCTCCCTACAGCCTGGGGCAAGGATACATGAGAAAAGTGGGGGGCCACAGAGAACAGGTGGAGAATAGTGGGGGTAGGTGGGAAGAAGTGAGGAGCAGGGTGGGGGCAGAAAGACACAGGTGGAGAAGCAGGTGGCTACTTAGTGATGTGAAATACAGCCAAGCTGGCTGAGGCCACCCACTCACTAGGACGCCTGAGATGCCAAATTGCGTTTCACACAGACTTGTGGGTCCCATCTAACGTCCTGGGCCAACTCTTCTTCCTAGAACCTCCACCTCCCAGCTGGCCACCCAGCTCCACCTCACTGTTGCTGATGCCCACAGTCCTGGTTTTTCCCATTTCTCAGGCTTAGAATGCTCAATGGCTTAACAAAGCCCAAAAGACCAAGTTCAAACCCCAGGAGAGCAGCCAGGAGCCTCTTCCTGGTCCCCGAAGGTATGCCTAGCTCAAGCTCCACGGAGGTGCAGAAAAGTCCGAAGTCAGAAGACCTGCTCCTCCACCCAGGGCTTCCTCCACTTCCCACTCCCAGGCGGCCCCCATCCCCCTGGCGCCCCACATGCCCACCCCTGGTGCACCCACCTGCAGCAGCCCCAGTGCTGGCAGCTGGCAGCGCCCCTCCAGCTCAGCGACAAGCTCGGCCAGCTGGGCGCTTTGCTGCCCCAGCCGTGCTGCGCTCTCTCGCAGCGGGGGTAGCACCTCCAGCTCCTCCTCCTCCAGCCTCTGCAGCAGGCGCTGCTCCTCTTCTGCCAGCAGGCGGCGCAGCCGCTCAAACTCCGCGTGCACGTTCTGCCGCTGGCTTTCCACCATCTTCTGTGGGGGCGCAGGGGGGCAGTGAGCCAAACTCCCCACACCCAAACCCACTATGCGGGTGCCCCACCATCTCCCCTGACCTCTAGGACCACCAAATCCACCACCAGACTCCCTTACCCAAACGCACCACAGGGGTGCAGGGTCTGGAGTAGGGGTGCTGCCTTATGAGAAGCATGAGTGTGAAGGTGGAGCCTCAGTGCCCCCCTTCTCCCCATCCCCAGGACCTCAGTGCTGGGCCACCTGCCTGCCACAGGGCGCAGGTCTCCTCCGCCTGGGCTTGGAACAGCAGTGCGTCCTCCATTTGCTTCTGCAGGTGCTCCAGGGACTTCTCCAGCTTGCCCTGCAGGGAGGTGAGGCCAGCCAGTGACCCAACTCGGCCCTGTCCCCGCTCCCGCTGCCCGGCCATAGCCAAGCCTACACCTGGTGGCAAGCACCAGTTGTGGGAAACCATGTCTGGAACACAACCGACAAAGCAAACTGAATATGCCAGGAAATGCCCTCCATCCCCATGGAGGCTGACCCCTGGCCCCTAGCCAGTTATTTCCTTTCTCCTGCCATCCGCCGCCCCCTTCATCTCCTGCTAACATTCACTTCTGTGCCTGTCCCGGGCTTGCCATTGGTTCCCCAGAAGCCTCCAGAGCTACCAGATGTGTACAACTACATCTGTCTTCAGGCAATGCCCAACTTTACTTCGACTGTTTACCATACCTTGCTGGGGCATCCCCAGCATTAAGACAAAGTGGGCACCAGTACAGTGAAGGGAATCAGAATATGCCACCTCAAGACAGGCCACTTTGGCATCAGGATTTTTTTGAGCTACAGATGATGGAGAAACGGCAGATGCGGGAAGAGATCTCTGCCCTCCTCCTTTTGGCCTAAAGGCAGGGTATGGATTTCCTGTGACAGAGGTGGCCTCCTTGTACCAGGCAGGGGGCACACTACTCACCGGAGATGAGGTGTCATCTTTGAAAGGAGTATGCCTAGAGACTTTCCTAATACAAAGCTGACCTTCCAGTTGTTCCTCCATACATTTCCAGTTTCATTTCCCAGTTATTGGTCCTAGAAGCCCAAACCCCCATTCCTCTGTCTAGTTACTTTTTCATAATTTACCATCCTTGGTTAAAATAGAATATAAGTCCCTGAGTCTAACCACTCCTTTGGGTTTTTTCATTTTTTTCCTGTGAAACTTAGTGCCATGTAAAATTAAAAAGACTAATAAAATTACATCTTTTTATGTTAATCTGTCTTTTTTCAGTTTAATTTGCAAGCCTCAGACACAGAACCAAACAGGATAGAGAAGAAGGTTTTCCTACCCCTACGATAGAAAGGGTTGAGTGCTGCCCCATGAGACTTTATCAGGTCAGTTGGAAGGGACCTCTGGAGGGCAGCTGGAGAACTGTCTGCTCTCATGATCACTTTCTGTACCCTAATTGGGGTGCTTGGTGACAAGAGTACAACCTGCCGGATTGACATGAGGAGTGGACCATCCTGCATGCATGTAATACCTCAAAGTGAGAAAACCACTGGAATCCATGTCAACATCAGCCCACTGATGTGGATGGGGGAACAGGTTTATCCTGGTGTACCAGAAGCTTGTTCTATGATAGTGACCTACCAGCCAAGTATTGAACCTAATACTGACTAAACTTGGTACTTGGCAGATCACACACATGCACTGGCCATGAAACAAAATGCAAGCCAGTCAAAAAGTTTGAAAGATGCTGTCTCTGTATCAACACCTGTGTTCCAAAAGCAAACTCTCAGTGGGCAGGAGGCCAGGTGGGCTAGGTGAGCTTTTGCCCTGAGGCTCTCCGCAGGGGCGGGGTGCTGGTGTGGCTTTGGGTTTTAAGGAAATGCATTTACAGAACAGGAAAACAAGGCTTTCAGCCTGGAATCCAAGCACGGCTGAGCCCTGACGTGTCAGATGGCAGCCGTAACCCACTCAGAAAGCCAGGCGGGTCCTAGCATCTGCCTCCCAGGGCAATAGCTGTCAGCCAAGGTTCCCAGCATGGGGCTCTGCAGCCGGTTCCTTTTGGCCTCCTTGAGACCCTTCTTATCAAGACCTTCGCACTTGCTGAGGCCCCACTACGGACCCTGGTCACAACTCGTCCCCCTCCCCCATCAGAAATGACAGTCTTCATCTGTCCACCTCTGAGTGAGAGCCTCATCTGAGGTTCTCCTCCCACTTTCTCTTGCTCTGGGCTCCAACCCGGCCACTGTTCTGTCACACCTGCCCAGTCCCCACCAGAGGGACCTCGGCCTCAGAGAGCACGCCCCCTCCCCCAAGTTCCCAGGTCAGTGCCGCACTGCTGAGTAGCGCCGCGGACGCGCGCAAGCGCTTGTCTGGGACAGGGTTAGCCCCCCACCCCAAACCCCAGACCAGGCCGCGCTCCCCAGACCTGAGCCAGGCTGCGCTCGCGCCCGCTCCCCCGCCCTGCGGCGTACCTTGAGGTCCTCGGCCGCGTCCTGCAGCGGGCGCACACGGTGCGTCCAATGCTCCCCGGAGCGCTCGCAGGCCGCGCACAGCAGGCGCAGCTCATCAACGCAGAAAGAGGCCAGCGGCTCGCGGTGCGCGGCGCACACGCCCTGCGGGACAGGCGACGGCGGGTGCAGGCGCCGCGCCATCTCGGCCATCTTGGCGAGCGGGCGGTTGGGCCGCAGGTTCCGCTGCGGGGACAGCTCGCGGCACTCGGGACAGGCGTACGGGCCCTCAGGCTGACCCCAACAGCGACGGATGCACTCACGGCAGAAGTTGTGGCCGCAGTCGGTCATCACCGGGTCCGTGAAGTAGTCGAGGCAGATGGCACAGGTGGCCTCCTCCTGGAGGTTGGTGGACAGGTCAGGGGCGGCCATGGCACGGTGGAACGGAGGAAAACGGCGCTCTCTGCCGTTTGGACGCTGGCCTGCAGCCGCCAGGAGTCTGGAGAGCGCGCGGGGGCCGAGGGCTCTGGGTATGCGAGGCTCAAGATTCCAGGGAGCGCGGTGGCTGCGGGGTCGCAAGGCTCAGACTACGCGAGGCGCAGGATTGCAGGGGGCGCGGTGGCTCCCGGACGCGGACAGGAAGAGGAGACGGCGGAAGCAGGAAGCATTCCCCTCCCGCCCCGCTAGAACAACCCGCTTTGGCCCGGGATTGGCTGCGGTGTGTCACGCGGCCCGCCGGCGGGACAGAATTGGAGACGGTTCCCGTGTCGACCTTGTGTCTTCACTGCGGCCGTGGCTCCAATTTATTCTGGATGCGCGGGGCTCGGCCTCTTCCTCCGGCCCGGAGAAGAATGGGGTGCAGGGCCCAGGCCGGCGGGACGCCCCGCACGGTCCCTGGGCTCCCCACGTAGTGCAGCTACCGCTAGGACTTAGGGATCCTCAAGGTAGCCTAAGCCCGTGCATCCCAGACCGGGCGTCCTCGGGCAAGCTCTGAATGAATAGGGCGCGGGGCTCCGTCAGGAACTCTGGTCTTTTGAGGGCAAAAGTACATTGACTGGAATTCTGGGGTGCTAATAGGTGTTACAGGGCTGTTGATGCGCCTGAAACTGCAGGGGTGAGGACCTTAAGGGTGGGGTAGGGAGGGAGTGAGAGAGCCCACCCCCACAATCATCTTTACTCTTTGAATTTCACCCCTACAGGTGCAACTTAATGGGGTGGAAAAGCATGCCGGGTGGGCAGCTCTGAGGCTTTTAGGGATTCAGCTTGAACGGTTGTTCTTTCTTGTTTTCCCTACGAAGGACCCAAATGTGGAACTGATGATGACATCACAGCCCTGAGATCACAGCTTTACCTGTAATAACCAGAACCTGGCAAGACTCAACAACTGGCAGGTGGAGGGGGACATGGCTAAAGAAAACTACAGCATGCTGGCCTGGTCCATAGGTGTGTACTTAGAGATGGATACAGGTTCTATGAAGCCTTTGTGAATATAGTCTCAACATTTAACTGCTTTAATCATGATTATACTTTGGCTCTGTGATCCTGCCTGGTACAGTGACAGCTGTCCCTGCTCCACCTGAGAGAAGCAGGCAGGTGGTGCTGAGCAAGACCGCCTCACCTTTTTGAGAAAGCAGGTGCCCATAATACCCCCCCACATCTGTGTACCTATCCTTTCACCCACAGTGTCACTGTGGAGATGACCATCTGGCCGGATTTGGGGGCCCCGAGGCAGAAGAAGGGCTGCAAGGGGCCTGGGAAGGTGGGCTGGGCGTAGGTATGCAGGTGGGACCCACTGTTCACATTATAGAAAGATACCTCGCCTGCCTCAAAGTCCAGGAAGACACCCACATGGCTGGGAGGCTCGGTCAGTGTGATGGGGGTCGGGGTGGACACAGGTGGCATGTACTTCTTTCCCTTGCACAGCTGCACCACCCAGAATCCATTTTCGGGGGACTTGGGGACCCTGTCCTTCCGGCTGACATTGTCCCTACACACACCCAGGGCCCACAGCGCATCACCGGTGAGGTTCATGCCCACCTCCCAGTAGTGTCGCCCCGAGGAGAAGGTTTGACAGCCCACTGCGCACGGGTAGGCCAGGAATCTGTCCTTGCTGCAGGGCACGCCGGCCGGCGGGGTGCTCAGGTAGCGCCTCTGGCGGCTCTCGTATAGCAGGAGGTAGGGGTACGCCGTGGTGGGGTCAGGCACCACGTCTTCTGCAGACAGGCCCAGCCGAGGGGGTAGGGGGCCTGAATCATCCCCATTCTTCCTCAACCCCCCTTCCCCAGGACTCCCCTTAGCTGAATCCAGCTGTGAGCCTAGGTCACTGACTGCATGGGCCGTACCCCTGCTTTCGATATTGGTGGTGCCAAAGAGATGGACTGGGGACCATTTGGGCATCTCCCAGGAGCAATTGGTCAGGGCAGTGTGTGAAGGTCAAGGCCCTCAGTGGTGGCTCTAGCTGAGAGAATGGGCCCCACTTACCTTGGAAACTCTTGAGCACTTCTATCTGTCCCGGGACTCTGCAGACTGTCTTCAACATGGTGGGCGTGGCCTCTGGGTACTGCACACTCACGCTGTTCTTCCTCAAGTGGACACAAGTGTCACTGTCCCCTCTGGCCCCATGTGGAGCCCTAGGCACCCATCACTGCCTCCACCGCAGGCAGCCACATACCTGCCCAGGGTGTCCTTCATATCCTGTGAGAAAATTGAGGGAGAAGGACAAGGCCTTGATAGGAATCTGGGGCATCCCCAAGCACCCTATGTGGACATTTCTGGCCTGCAGAGCAAGGCTTTGTAATGCTTTCCCATGGCCCTGCTCCCAGTTTCCAGAGTCGAGCCCTATCTCTGGGCCACCCAAGCCTCCTGCTCTCCCCACTGCACATGAGTGAGGACATGTGAGCAAGGACACGGGAGCTGTCCTGCTTGAGATGGGAGGGAAGGCACAAGAGACCCAGGGAGGGTTGCTTCTACACTGCAGGCCTTGGGTGGGTCAGGAATGTTTAGTGGTTGATGAACAGGCTGCCTTTTACTAGAAGACAAAGTCGTCCCCAAAGTTAGTGTGAGTGCATAGTCTGTCATCTAAACCAGGGCACTTATTGGTACAAAACCAAAGATGCCAGGACAATAGGCATAAAACTGGGGCTGACCCTGCATGTGGCATCAGCTTCAGTTGTATAAACATGCTCGGGGTGGAGGTGTGAGGGGGCAGAGAGAGGGCTCGCAGGGTGAAATGTATTTTTTGCTATGGGTTTTATTACCCCACACACTTGAGTCTGTCACCTATTTGTTGGCCTGCCCTGGCGTTGACATGCAGGCCGATCCTTGGCAGGCCTGCTGTGCTTTCTCCCAGCTTCCATCCACCTCAGATGATATCACATGACTTATTCCTGCCATGAAGTCACGGGGCCCATCCTAGCCCGTGTGTCTCTACCCCACGTCTCTACATACATGACAGCTGCCCTTGGGCCACCCCGGGGCTAGGAGGGAATGCAGAACACAGGTGTCTAGGACTGGAGCCTGTTGGGCCCCCAAATCCACATTAGAGCCCAGCCCCCAGGACCTCTGATGGGGCTGTATTTGGAGATGGGGCCTTTAAGAGGTGAAGATGGTGAATGAGGTCACTAGAATGGGCCCTAATCCAATGTGGCTGATGTTCTTAGGAGATCAGGACACAGAGGGTCAACCATGTGAGGACACAGGAAGGAGTTCATCCACACAGCAAGGGGAGAGGCCTCAGGAGAACCAGCCCTGCCTGCACCTGGATCCCGGACTGGGAGACAATAAATGTCATCTGAGCCCCCAGGCTGTGGCATTTGTTAGGCAGCCTGAAGCTACAGAGACAGAACCTGTTGGCCTATATTTGTCCCTGCAGGCCAAGCACACCTGGGCCAGAGCTCTCTCCTGTCCTGCCTGGCCAGGTGAGTACCTCACCTGCAGCATGTGCAGTGGTTCGCGCATGCTCTGATCTTCTAGCTGCAGCAGCAGTGTCTCCAGGGAGCGGCTCTGCTGTTCCATCATGGCCGCGCTCTCCCGCAGCCGGGCGGCTGTGGCCTCCTCCTCCTGCCTCAGAGCCTGCAGCAGGCGCTGCTCCTCTTCCATCAGGAGGACGCACATCTTCTCAAACTCCATCACAATGCGCCTTTTTTGCTCCTTCACCTTCTCCTGCGGGGTGGGGGCCGGGAGTGAGGCACCGCTTATGACTGCCAACTAGGAGGGCCCCAGGTGACCCACAGAAAACCACAGTCAGCAAAGGGGAGCTGGGGGCCACGCAGAACACCTGTCCCTAAGGGGTGACCCCTGAGCCCCAAATGGCAGCATCTAGGCCTCTGCGTGCCCATGTTCTCTCCGTCTCCAAAGTGGCCAGTCTGGACTGAGTGCATGTTCTCAGTCTCGATTCTGGCAGCAATTCTGTGCCTTTCTGGGGTTCTTGATCTCATCCATATGTGACAGTGAGTCCCACCTCAAGGGTCCCCAAGTTCCAGAGGCCCTGCCATGCCCTGGGGCCTAGCCGGGTCTTCCCATCTATTCCCTGCAGCCCCAGCACCTGCCTGCCACTCTGCCAAGGCCTGCTGCTCCCTGGTCTGCAGTTTCTGGGTCTTCGCCATCTCCTCTCGCAGGTGCCCCATGTCCTCCTCCAGCTTCAGCTGTGGACAACAGACTGCAGGATAGGAATCAGAGGCCCCTTGCACACCCATGTTGGGAGGTGCCCTCTGAAGCTGCATCCACCACAAAGACCATCTTAAGGGGGATGGAAATATGCCATCCCAAGATGTGCCCCTTGGGCAGGAAGATGATTCTGAGCTGGAGGCTAATGATAAGAGATGCAGAAGGATGCCTTCCAGGGCTCCTGTTATGTGACCACAAGCAGAAACTGCTGAGAAATGAGGGCTGCCACGAATCTGCCTCCCAGGAAGTTTTATGGCCATGAAGGTGGAAAGTGGGCACCAAGAGGGTACTGATGACCTTTATCTTCCATTACTTCCCCCAAATATTTATTTTCTATGATCTGAATGTTCATGTCTCCCCAAATTTACATTAAATCCTAAGCCCCAAGGTGATGGTAAAAGAGGTTGGGTCTCTGGAGGTGATGTGGTCATGGGGGTGGGGCCCTCTGGAATGGCGATAGTACCCTTATGAGACCCCAGAGAGCTCCCAGCCCCTTCTCACTGTCTCACTTCCTGAGTCTGCACCAGGAAGGAGCCCCCACCTGACCATGCTGGCACCCTGATCCCAGACTTCCAGCCTCCAGAACCGTGAGCATGAAATTCCTGCCTGGTCTCTTATAAGCCTCCTGGTCTTACATTCTGGGACAGCAGCTAGAAAAAACTGAAGCACTCCCGGGTGGCTGCCCTTGGAAGCTTATCACTTTACCTTTGTCACTTCTCTCCAAATGTACTGTTCTTTGTTCAAATGCCAGACAAGCCCTAGTTCTGACCACTCATCACTCAGTGCAGTGGCGTCTCCCCTGTGATGTGCACCAATCACACGTGTTCACAGTTTGCCTTTCTCTCCCTGATCTGGCTTTGCTCAGTCTAATTGAGGGGCCAGAGAGCCTCAGGTGGGTGGAGGAAAAGGTTTGTTTTTTTCTTCCCTACAGAGGGGTCACCTGGCCTGCCCACACAGATGGCTGCAAGAGGCCACTTGGTCAGCCCGAGTAACCATGGAGGGGATGCCCTGCTGTCTCTGCACCCTGTCTGCTTGGTTGTGGGAGCAAGCAAATACTTCCACTGTGGGGTCCCAGACGTGGGCTGTTTGTTACCACACTCGTTCTCCTGCCTGACACAATGCTCGATGCATGTGCACTCAGGGCTCCTTGGTCCCTGCCGCCCCAGCTGGGCCCACCTTGTGTTCCTGCACAGCCTCCTCCACAGGGACCACCCTGTGGGACCGGTGGTCCCGGGACTCCCTGCAGACCACGCAGATGGGGCTCTGGTCATCCTCGCAGAAGAGTTTGAGCAGCTCCTGGTGCACCTTGCACAGGTCCCTGCTCTGGAAGCTGGGGTGCTGCCGCGCCATCTCGGCCACCTTGGTCAGCAGGCGGTTGGGCCGCAGGTTCCTCTGGGGAGATAGCTCGCGGCACTCGGGGCAGGGGAAGGAGCCCTTGCGCTTCCTCCTGCCTTTCTTGCCTTTGGCCCTCTCCCAGGTCAGCCGGATGCACTCGCGGCAGAAGTTGTGGCCACAGGTGGTCATCACAGGGTCGGTGAAGTAGTCAAGGCAGATGGAGCATGTGGCCTCCTCCTGTAGCTTCCTGGCAAGTTCCATGGCATCCATGGTTCCTGAGGAAGGAACAGAGCATATTGCCATACCTGTCCAGAGCTCTGGGCACTCGAGGTATCCTCTTGCAGATGGAGCTGAACAAGGGGTCCTGTTAGGGCACCCCAACTTGTCCTCAGTAAGACACACAAGTGTCTCTCTGGATCTCTGGAAGCTGACACAGATGCTCTCCATGACCAAATCCCAGCTAGGCTTCCCTGAGCTGCCGCCCTGGCTCTGACTGGCTGCACCTAGTTTTATTCCAGTTAGAGAGCCCTCCCCTGAGATGTCTGATGTAGTCCCTCATCTCCCATCCCACCTAGGGTAAATGCATGGCCTTAAACCACCTGCCTGAGCAAGATTCCTGCTACACCACTTTTGGTAAGAAGATCCCTCCCCTGTCTCTTCCTAGTGATTTTCCATCCCGCTGTGTCAGCTGCATTCTGAGCCAAACCCATCTCCCTCCCTATTGCAAGAGCCTTGAATAAAGTCTTTTTTTTTTTTTTCTCGGTCTAACGAGTGTCAGTCAGTTTCTCTTTAATGGAACACCTGTGCAACAAAGGGAAAGGGGACTTTAAGAGGAAAAATTGGGGTTGACAAAGGCTCTTCGCTTGACCAAACTCTGCTCAGGCTCTGGGAATTTTCCAAACCAGCGCTGGGCTTCTATGTTATCTCTGCATTGTCCAAGCTTAGTAAGAATCCCACTCTGTTGGTTTAGCCAGAAGTCCCCTACCCAAAGGTTTCCTGTTATTAATTTCATATCACCGATCACACCCTGCTCCTTAGCCAAATCCCCACTGGCCTACCCTGTATTTGGAGCTGAGCTTTCCTATGGGGTTCTATGCTGTTCCCTTTGGGCAACAGTCCTGAGTAAAATGCTTTTACTGCTCAGACTACCATCCAGCTCTGGTTTTCTTTGTTAAGGTGCAGCACAGAAAAGACACAGGAGTGTTCATACATACACACAGATGCACAGATGCATCATATAAAAGCACATGGACACAATGCACATATGTAACACACACACCACATGTACACATACATGAACATCTTACACCATGCTGATGCACAGCCTCTCGGTGCACCTCTCAGGGTGGTCACTGGGGCCAGTCATAGACCATTTGAACATCATTTCTGAACCACAGCACTGTCTGGGCTCCCATCCTTGGCACCACCCCAGTGGTGGCTAATTCCTCAGACACTGCGGGTTCACTTTGTGGAAGGTGCCTCTCTCTGGGCAGACCCCTTGGGGGGTCATGGTCTGACTATCTTTGTGGAAGGTGCCTCTCTCTGGGCATGACCCCTTGGGGGGTCATGGTCTGACTATCTGCTGTTGGCCACCCCAGGCTGAGCTGCTGCCCACTCACCCGAAGCCGGCTGAGCCTGGACGGTCTGGTGGGCGCAGGTCTGGTTCAGGCTCAAGGGAAGCCGGCCAAGAGCTCTGGATCAGTGACGATAGCCACACTCGGTCCTGGGATGCCCCTGTGTAATGCAAGCTAAACCAGGTGACCTGTGTAGTTCCAATTTATAATCATCTTCAAAGCTGGGATCCCAGGGACACCCACAGGGTGACTACCGCCCGCCTCTGGAGGGGCTGGTAATCACCCAGGAGAGGGGCACACGCTGTCCGCGACAGGTGCCAGCAGCCACACGCGCAAACAGGGCCTCCAGAAAGCCTGCGTTTGTGCCACGGACGGAGACCATCGGGGGCGGTGGCCGCGGGGCTCGGGGCTTTGTGGCGTCAGCAGGGGCTGGGAGGCCACAAAGCGCCAGGGTGGGGGGGTTCGTTATCAGAGTGCGGGTGGGGGTGGGGGTGGGGCCGAGGAGGTTTTGTAGGGGGTGTCAACAGCGGGGCCTTTTGACCCGCAGAGAGCGGCCTAGAATCGACCAGTGGCGAAAGGTGGTGGGAAGTGTCTTGGTTGGAGGGAGGCGGGAGCGGAGAGGATCGGGACTGGAGCCTTGTCCCGGGAGCCGACGAGGGTGAGTTGCGAGCTGTGAATTGCGAGTTGCGAGTTGCGGGGGCTGCAGGCGGCGGGCACGCGGCGTGGGGTATGGGGGAAGCTTTGGAATGGGTGGGAGGAACTTTGCAGCGGGGAGTCGGCGCCGGCCCGGGCGTTGGGAGGGAGGTGAGGGCGGAAGAGGCAGCAGGGACCCGCACTTGGTTGGAGAAGGTGACGTGTGTCATTGGTATAGGTGACAGGGATCGGGAGGCCCCAGCAGCTCTGGGGTGAAAGGAGGAGGTGGCGTCCGGACCCCGGGTTAAGAGGCACGGGGCAGGGTGGGCCCCTGGGCGTCTTGCCAGCGCCCGGAAGTGGTTTCTCTGGTTCACTGCCCTCCAACCCTGACCTAACCCTGGCCCGTGGCTGCACGCACCCTGAGTCCTAGTCCCTGGGGAGGAGATAGATGTGGAAACTGAGGCTTGGGTCACTGCAGGAGTGCGCGAAACAGAAGGGCGTCATCTTCAGGGCGTGCGGGTGCAGACCGTGCCTGGGCGTGTTTCTTGGGTGGTGGTTCCTTACTGAACACGACTAGGACGGAGCTGGGCTGCGCAGCCCTGAGTGCCCTGGGCAGTGCATGGCGGGTGAGGGGGGCAGACGATTTGCTGAAAGAGGAAACATTGTAATTCCCCCGCCCCCAAGTCCCTGACCCCGCTCTGCATGTGAGAGGATTCTGCGCTGAGAGTTTCTTCCAATTTAAAAAATTAGAATCACAGAATCTTTAAAACTTTAAAACAAAAATCAAGAAAACACACAAAATGATGGATCTCATATATAAATTGCCCAGATCAGCATTTCACTGTATTTATTTTATTTGTCCTGTTGTTTTGTCTTGGCTGAAGAATTAAAAAAAAAAAAAAAAAATCCCAGACATCACTAGATTCATCTCTACCAGCTTCTGCAAAAGAGGGAAAATTTTCCCTCTGCCCTCTTAGGATCAGTGTTTGGGGCCTGTTAATTAAACAGACAAAAGCCCAATCAACAGGAGAAAACTTTAGCTTGTATTTATTTGGGGGTCAACAAAGGAAGTAGCTGGCTTGTTAAATAAAGACTTATATACAAAACTTAGTAGGGGAAAAGGGAGGGACATCTGTGGGAAACACAGATAGGTTTCTTTAGGAAAGACAAATGGCTTTTTAGAACAGAGGAGATAAGAAAGTGTGTGATGATGTTTGTCCACACAGCTGTGAGTGGTCTTTCCACATTTTTCGGGGCCATAAAACTGCCCTAGAGAGGGGGTTTATGGCAGCCTCATTCCCTAGTAGCTGCTGCTTTTACTCAGATAAGGGAAGCTCTGAGGAGGCTTTCTTCTGTATCTGTCAAATACCAGATATCTTCATCTCAATGTTTATGGCAATTCCTGGGTTCGAAGTAGGCCCCATACTCCCACTCATCTCTTAAAATGTGGGTGTTTCTTATGTAACCACAAGGCTTTGCCAGTCTTGCACAATCATTCCTTGTTTTATCTGACCTCTGGTTTATATTCAAATTTCATCTATTATCTCAAAAGCGTTAAAGATAGTTTGTTTGAGTCAGGATCTGAATAAGGTAATTAGGTTTTTCAGGACTTAAATGTGTGGTCCCCCTTCGTTCCTTACATGTTTTTCCTCCTCCTCCTCCTCCATCATCATCATCTTACTTTCATGGGCTACAGACCTCAGGGGGGGCACTCTACACAAAGCAGCCTAACTTAGGGATCTGTCTCCTTGCTCTCATAGTATTTCTGATTCTGTCCCACCATCCCTGGATGTTCTTAACAAGGGATGTTCTCTCCAGGGCTGAGCCTGGCAGCAGGGCTGCAAATTAGGAACCTCCCCACCCCCAGAGGAGGAGGGGCTTTAGACAGACCAATGCTGGGCAGCTCAGCATCTTTGTGCAGGAGCCTGGCTCCCCTGTTTTTAAAACTCCCGGAGCATCCAACTGGAAGAACAAATACAATGAAAAATAAGAGGCTTAGTTCTCTCTGTGGAAAATAAGAAACCAACACCCGCCCCCCCGCCCCCATTCTTCCCTTTCAGAACTTCTTTCTTTGTCCTTTTTGAATGCATACAATATCTTTTTTTTTGGTGGCTAATTAAGCCTCTAGCCAGGCTCACGCCTCGGGAACCTGGGAGCTTCTCTGAAATTTCTTAGGGTCCTGGGAGGAGATGGGCCTAACTTGTCACCTGACATCAGATCAACCAGGTCATAACCTCAGAAGAAAAATTTCAACTTTACATGAAGACAGAGAAGTAATGGTTGTATCCACTGGGTCTTGCTGTCCCCTTAGCTGGTGCCTGTGAGTGGTGTCACGTTGGCTGAATGCTCATTCAGGAACAAAACTGTTTTCTTTCTTTTCCCTCTTTGTGGAGCAGTCTCCTGGGTTGGGGGCAGATTTCATTGTACGTTATATTTCTCCAACATTAACGAGCAGCCAAAGTTGAGAACTAAGGGACTAGACCGTGACCAGATTCAGGCCAACACTTCTGCCAAGAATGCTGCATGGCTACAGGCACAGGTGTGGTGCAGAACCAGAGTTTTAAGGAACCCGTGAGACTGTTAAGCCTATGACAGGGCTGGAGACCCTTGGGTCACTGGTGAGAATTTGAGGCAGGGAAAGTGTGGGCTGCATCCTTGCAGCAGTGCAGAGGCTGGAGGGAGCAGCTGTTGGTCTTCTGTGGGCTTCTGGAACCTGCTGGGCCTCAGGCCTCTCACTAAGAAGGACACATGCGATGGTCCAGGTAGCAGCACAGCTTCTGCACCCAGATGCCCCTAGTCCCTTTCCGGCGTGGAAATAAAAGGAGCCCAAGGACAAGAACGGCTTTTTGTTCAGAGCTTGCTGCAGGAAGGGAGTCAGCCACTGTCACTCATGAGAAAATACACCCAGAGGCCCCGTGGTGACAGGGAGGGCTCCAGGGGTGCCCTGATAGGGCTGTGGGCCCGTGGAGCTGGTGGCCAACTAGACAGGTTGCATCCACTCAGCTCTGTGAGAGGGTGAGATCTCTTCCTGCCTTCGCAGTCTCTCAGCAGATTGCCTGAGGTGCACCCACATTCTGGTTTCCTGCTTACTAAATAATAGAAAAGTTTTTCTTTTTCTTCTCACTTTTGTTTTTAATTACATTGCCGCAACAGGTGCAGGCATGTGTGTGGTCAGGGTGGACACCTGACACTGCCGTTGTGCTTCCTCTGGTGGGACCACTCTAGGCACTGTTCCCTGGTGCTCCTGTGCTAAAGTTAGAATGTGTTTAAGTCTTTTACCTTCTGAAGTTGTGACTCATTAGTATAAACTAATCCAGTCACATTAAAGACTGTTACGTTTCCTAGGATTCTTGGTTTCAAGTGACAGAAACCCCAATTTGACTGGTTTCAAACATATGGTACATTCATCAGAAGGTATCAGGGATCTTTGGGAACAATATGACAGTCCCCAGCACCAAGATCCTCCAACTTGTCATACATTATGGCAGCAATCAAAAACTAATATGAAGTCTATTTTAAAGTTAGCTGGAATAGTTTGGGTTAATAGAGAGGCTCTCAGAATTTACTTTAGAAATAAGCAGCCCCTTGCAGCTAGTGAACCTGCTGTGCCCCATCCACATGCAGCCCCAGCTACTTAAGTTCCACATCCTTCCTGGAGCACCAGCCCACCCTCAGCCCACTCATGTGCTATGGCCTCCCTGTCATGGTGGCCTATCAGTGAGGCTTCTAAACCAGGAGCCTTGTTATTCCCTGCACAGTTCACTAGATTCTCCATGTCCCATTCTCCTTCTCAGTGAAGCACTTGTTTCTTTTATTTTTTTTATTTTTATTTTTGGTGTTGGTGGTGGTGGGGTACACTAACAATGCTTCAGGCACTGAGGATCCCTCCTGTCCCGCACCCCACCAATCTATTAGGGTACATATTCAGAGCCTCTCCCCCTCCCCTGCCATTAACCACTGTCTTTTCATCCCTTGGCTTTGCTTTCCAATCCTACCACATGTATTTTCCTATCTAATATGTAGTTTGATTCATTTGAGCAGCTCCAGTGATCATCCCAGGCCTTTGTTTTGAGAACTTCGGCTCTGAATTTGCTAAGGGGCTGGTACATTCCCCTCATAAACACTCTCCCTGGTGGACATGTGGCTCGAAGGTGTGGGTGCAAGGCCCACAAACAGAGATATTTCAGTTTCATTTTTCCACCTGATTAGAATTAGAAGATGCAGAAACAGGGGCTCATGTCTTAATTGTAATATTTTTGTAAAGACGTTCAAATTTTTCAGGTAATATGAAATCGATTTTTGTTATACTTGGAAGTTCTTAAGAAACATCTGATGCAGGACAGGGTGAATCCCTGAGTGGGGACTCAAGTCCTACACCAAGAGAGAGGGGAGGGTCCTTGACTCCACGCAGGAAAGAATTCAAGCGCACACCAGAGTTAGAGACAAAAAAGTTTATTAGAGAAAGAATAACATGCCACAGACAGAAACGTCTTCTCCTCTCAGAGAGAAAATGAGAGGGACCCTGAGTGAGGAATTCAGTTTAAATCTGCTTTCCTTTCTGGGGATGGGTCTGCAGCAGAAGGAGGTTGTCGTTGGCAATCTCAGCAAGAATCTTCCTGTAGGTCCCCATGGCTTGTCGCTGTGGCTTGGCTGGATGCTCATCAGCCAGGTTCCTGTTTCAGGCAGCATGTAGCAGGCTCGGGATACAACCCAGTTTAATATTTAGTTAATTTGAGTAGTTCTCATGCCTCTTCCATGTATCACATTCATGCAATTATGTTCTACTTCAGATGACAGCATTGATTTGTTCTGTGTTTAGATATTCACTGAGCCATCCCAGTCAGACCACACATGAGAGAACTCCTGGTGTTTCTGGTCATGGGACTCCTTTTCCCGAGTTGTCATCTCTTGTGTGCTGCCATGTTGGGTAGGTGCTGGAATGTTCCTTAGAGAGACTGTAGCCCACCCCAAGGATGCCAGTTGACAGACTCACTTCAACAGCCACCTGCTCTGTTCAGGCCTTCCGCTCCAGCTTTGGGTCTGAGTGGCTTTTTGTAGAAGATTCACCTGAGGACCAACATGGACACAGCTGTGTGTTAAAGAGGCTTCCTGGACTATTTATGTCATCCTGAGAGACTTCAGTTACCTTCTTCCTGGGTCCCCTGTTCTTTGCTTCTCTGTCCTCTGTTCCTCACCCTTAGGTCAACAAGAGGACCAACCAGTTCTCAGACACCATTCGCTCCCGTCACCCAATTTCCCAGCTCCCCCGCTATCTATTTGTGCACTGGCCCACCCATTAAATAGAAGTTAGCAAAGTTGGGTGGAACATGCAATGCCAGACCCTACTCTGGATACAAAGAACAGAATGAGATAGATCTGCCAGTGGCTTGGTCTCCTACAGAAAGATAGAGTTTTATTGTGATTGCCCAGCCTACCCTGTTAAGAACATATAATCTGCATCCATTTCCCCAAATGTAGCTGGTTGCTCCATTTCCTTCCTCCCTGAGGCCATACAGTAAGATACACAGGTCAAGTACGTTTCTGACATTGAGCAAAACTTTGCCAAGGGCTTCATGAAACGCAGCACGGCACTACATCCACACTTGATTAAAAAGGAGACTAGTATTGATGGTTAGAGCTGACGTTAGAGCCATGGCTCCAAAGAACATGGCTGTCCCTGAACATTCTAGGCTTCTTGTGTGGCCCTTCAGATTTGTCACCAACTTACATTCTAAAATTTAAGACACTATTTTTAATCAACACTGTGCGTGTACTTTAATTGAAGCTTTTGAGTCTATTTAATAACAAGTTGGGCTGAAGGGAAGCCCAGCGCTTCAGACCGATAGCACTGGGCCACCAGCAGAACACATTTCTTTGTAACTACCACTATCCATAGGCCTTCACATGGCTGTAAGCACCTTTAAAGCGCAAATCCAGAAGGGATGGGTTTTTGTTATCACCACTACTGGGCAGAGATTCATTACATAAATGAAACCTTAATAAACACTGCTATGCATTAGAAGGGGGAAAAAAAAATCCTTACACTCATCCTCACATCCATACTCAGGTTCTCCAACTCAGCTCTGTTCCTGGGTTCGTTTAATCGCATGATTGTTGGGTTTCTCAAGTTAAGTCTTATGCCTCATCCACCACTAACAGCCTTGATTTTCTGGGCTTGGGAAGCCTATTCACAGGTGTGTGAACACCACCGCTAAACCAACTCCCAGAGTAAAGAACCCTTTTCGAAAGCCAGGTTTGGGGGTTTCCAGTGGAACCTCCCCATCTCAAGGAAAAAAAGTTAACATACTCAACCAGCAGTACTTCTGGTGTTAAGGGAAGGGGTAGAGAGATACAAGCAGTGAGGAGGAATCCCAGGTCCCTACAGCACCTTTTGTGAACATGTGGTGGCTCTGAAAAGAGCCTTTGGGGGTGAGTAATAGTAACTCTAGCAAGGCAACGTGTGCGTGCTCCGGGGTTAAGCACGCTCCCCACGGATGCGGCGTGCCAGCTGGACATCCTTGGGCATAATGGTGACGCGCTTGGCGTGGATAGCACACAGGTTGGTATCCTCGAAGAGTCCTACCAAGTAGGCCTCACATGCCTCCTGCAAAGCCATCACAGCCGAGCTCTGAAAGCGCAGATCGGTTTTGAAATCCTGCGCGATCTCGCGGACCAGACGCTGGAAGGGCAGTTTGCGGATCAGCAGCTCAGTAGATTTCTGATAGCGACGGATTTCGCGTAAGGCTACCGTACCAGGCCGGTAACGATGTGGTTTCTTCACCCCACCAGTAGCTGGCGCGCTCTTGCGAGCTACTTTAGTAGCCAACTGCTTACGCGGAGCCTTGCCGCCGGTGGATTTGCGAGCCGTCTGCTTGGTGCGGGCCATGTCACCAACGCCTTCAAGAAGATCTTCACTGCTGAATCCCTTGCCGATCACCGACTACGCAAGATACTGTGAGCGCCCACTTTTATAGAGGTTGCTGTTTTCCTATTGGACGACCATAGGGTGGCGTGATGACAGGATGCATTCTGATTGGTCTGTGGGGAGTTCCGCTCAGCTGCCTGCCTCTCATATTCGCGTCTCTCGGGCATGGCCGCTGAGTCCTGCAGGAGTTGGAGGCTTCGCGGACCTGATTGAAATCTCTGGGAGTTATGAGGAAATTACATTTTGTCATGGTCATTCTTTTAATTTCAATCTCCTAACATTTAAGGTGGAATTTCTGTTTCCTTATTTATAAGTGACGATTGTCTGTACTTATTTTTTTTGGTGCGTCATCTTCATTTGTTTTAACAGCAACATATTTTCAGAAGAAAAAAAGGCTTTCATTTTGGGGAAATTATTTATTAGTAGAATTTTATATGTTTTAAAATAGTTTCACAGTAATTTGCCTGTGGGCTGACATTTTTTTCAGTTCTTCAGGGCTTTAAAAATCTTTAACTCATTTAAAACATTTAACAGTTATGAGCATGTCTGAATGTTTGCAAGAGATAAGCTATAACATAGGCCGGTTAGAGAATTTTCTTTTAGGAGAGATGCTTACAGAAAAAATTATAAACCTATTGTTAACCTAGATTAAAAATAGTTTGGTGACAGTCCCTAAGAGCTTAAGCATAAGAGAACATCCACACTGGAAAGCAAGAAATAAAATTATTTGCAGATGATGTAATCTTGTATATAGAAAGTTCTTATACTTTTAAAGAATTTTCTGGCCTTTTCCCTATTTCCTTTTAGAGCAGTAGTCCCCTACATTTTTGGCACCAGGGACCTATGCTCCTATGAGACACTAATGCCTGATGATCTGAGGTAGAGTCGAGGCAGTGATGCTGGTGCAGGGGAGTAGTTGCAAACACAGATGAAGCTTTGCTCACCTGCTCACCCCTTACCTGCTACTGTGCAGCCCAGTTCCCAGGGGTTGGAGAACCCCTGTTCTGTAAGATCTTTACACCTTTTTCAAGTAATGAAGAAAGTCCAAATGGCATTACATTGTACTTACAGATGAATTTAAGTAAAAATGGATTTTTTCAAATATTTTAAAAGCAAGTCTGTTTTATTTAAATATTCTCTACCAATCTCTCAATATTTTATATTTTACCTCAAAATAATATTTACTTCTTTTGGTATTATGTTTACTTTCTTACAATGAATGAGATTTTCACATATTTTCTACTGATTCCTACTTAGATACAGGAAAAATGTGCTTAGTTGAATTCCTGAGTGAACACTTTCATTTGTTTTGGTTATTTCTATAGGGCAATGGCTCCAAATGTTAGCATCCACTGGGCTACCTGGATGTCTTTGCAAAGCAGATGGCTAGGCCTCAACCAGTTTCATTCAATGGAAGACACTGTACTCTTAACAAGTTCTGAGCAATCTTGATGCTGTTGGCCCAGGCTAACATTACAGAAAAACACTGCTCTAGGATTTCCAATGACGGTCATTGGTGCAAATTCAACACCAGAAGGGAGAGTGCAGTAAAAAAGGAAACTAATCAGTGCAAATAGCTTAGTAGTGCTACACCTCAATTGTGAAACTGCATGGCTGTGATGGGGCCTTGGAGAAAAAGATCCTTACTACCTAGGCACGTCTGGTCTGTCGGTCCACCTGATCCAGGCTCTCTTCTACTGTGCTCTCCAACAATCTCGTCAGCTCCATTAGCAAGTTCTATCTCTGTTTCATTCTCAGTATTTTAAATTCAGCTGTGATAACAGAACTCAATCACAATAAAAAAGAAAACTAAGTCCAGAATTCCATTCCCGTGGTCCCTGATTGGTCTGTCTTCATGCAAATGAAGATTCAAAATTCTCACATTTTGATTGGTCCAAAAGGCACTGTCCTGATTGGTCAGAATGGAGCCATTCTGATTGGTCAAGAAAGATGCTGACAGGAGACTATAGCTGCAGCTCTGATTGGACAGGGAAAGCCTCAATTCTATTGGTTGAAATGCTATTCCAAGAACTTCTTTATAAGGGCTGGCTCAGGTGCTAGAACACAATGCAGGCAGGTAGTTTAGTGCAGCTTACTCTCTGAGTCGTGCTTGTGTGAGCGGCCCCTGTGTAGAAATGGCTGGGAGGTTGTGTTTTTTTGTTTGTTTTTTTTGTTTGTTTTTTGACCCTGGTTAACTACCAGAAGCCTTTCTCAGCAAGCAGCTTTTTTAGTCAGAGTCCACACCAGGTATTAAATACTCAAACAATTGTTTCTTTTATTACATTCTCTAACATTCCAGAATAAAAGTAACACAGGACTTTCTTGTTGCTCAAAGAATGACGTGTTTCACCACCATACACGATGCTGAGGGTTTGTGTGAGAACTACTTATTTTAACGGGTTAAAGAATCATGAATTTATTACATTTTACTAAAAGCTTACTATTTATTAAAGGAAGATAATTATCCAATATTAGTAAAAATAATTCCAGTAATGATTAGGAATTTATATATATACATTCCTGGGAATAACCCACCTTCATTCTTATGGCAAGAGTTTCTGGCAAGAGCTAGTTGAAGGGCTTCTGGGGGTATCTGCATTCTGATTGGCTGACATACACAGCTGTTTTATCCAATTCGAGAGCTGAGCTGTGGCTGCTTATTTAAATGGTCCATTGAATTGAATCAGATGTTGCATTCATCAAAGGCCTAATCTGAATGTAAGCCGTACAATTAAGACTGGCTTTGCCATCCACCTTTTCAAGGACCTGTACTGTCTCCAGTGAAGTACATTTCTGCACCTACAAGACTTAGTGTAGGTGTGGCTGATGTACAGGAGAAGGATGAAGCAGAGCCCAGTGACCTTGTGTCCAAAGCACCCAGATCTTCTCTAAGTCCACTAGCTGCAAGGAGCTGCTTATTTCAAAAGTAAATTCCAAGAGCCTCCCTATTAATCCAAACTACCCAGCTAACTTTAAAATAGACTTCATATTAGCTTTTGATTGCTGCCATAATGTATTAGCTCCAATATAGCTACTTAAAACCCCTTTATTGAGTTCTGCAGACCCGAGACCAGGCATGTGACTCAGGTAGGTCCTCTGAGTCTCATGGGCTCCAGTCAAGGTGTCTTCACAGCTGCCTTACTCTCTGGGGATAATTGTGCCCCCAGGCATACTCAGGTTGTTGGTAGTTCCTTGTGACTGTAGGATGAGGACCCTTTCTGGCCCACTGAGCAGCAGGCTATCTTTTCTCCTAGAACCTACTCACATTCCTTTTCAAGCTTTTCAGGCTGTCCCACCCAGCAAGAGCCATCAACTCAGTCTCCAACTGCTCCTATGATTAGATTGAGAAATGCAGGATAATCTATGTTAAGGTCGTTTAATAACATTTGCGAAGTCCCACTGGTATGTGACATAGCTTATCTAGAAGTCCTGGGATCTAAGGCATGGAGATCTTGGAGGAAGTTGCTGCAGTGTCCCTGTCACAGACTACTCTAGTCAGATTTTCCCTTGGGACCTATTTAGTTACCCATTAATCATATCCCTGAGGATATATAGTAAACACGAAGCTCAATTCCTTCCTCCACAGGTAGACTCATATGTTTCAGTCAGGTTCACACTCTCACCATGGACATTCACAGATGACTCAACAAAAGGGAATATAATAAAGCTGGAAGGTTTTTGTTTTTTTTTTTTTAAGAAAAATGATATGATGAAATGGGTGTGCCAGAGAACCCTAAGGCTGTCCTTTCAGGAAGAATTAGCCAAAGTCCTTACGTCTAGGGCATGCACGGCCTCCGAGAAATCAGTGACATCAAGAGTGCAAAAACCCGGAGCCGCACACGCGATTCTGAGCCGGAGGAGAAGCGAAGGGGCGGGTCCGCGCGGGGAGCAGGATGGCAGTCGGCTTCCTCAGGGCAAGAGGGCGAATGCCCCACCAATTCGGTCAGGCCAAGAACTTTTGAACTGACCAACCCGGAAACGAGCCTGAGTGTAAATACGGCAGCAAGGGCGTTGGTGCTTTCTGTAGGAGGCCGGCGCACAGCGCGCCTGAGCCTCCGAGCCCACTGTTCGCTTCGGGACTGTCTCCTGTGCCCTGCACCCTATATCACTGCATCCCTTATTCTTCCATCCCTGCATCCCTGCCCCCTGTATCCCACCGCGATATCACCTCATCCCTCATCTTTTATTCCGCGGCCCTGAACGCCCGCATGCATGGACCTCTGCACTCCTGCCGCCCCGCTGCCGCCAGGGGTCGGCCGATCCTCCTGCTTGTGTGCTCCCTCCCGGTACCCCGGGCACTCAATCGCGCAGAACCCCAAGATCGAGAGTCCTGCGGTGATGGCGCCCCTGGAGGCGCCAGGCCCCCACGGTGGGTTTCTGAGGCCATCTGCCTCTGCGCCACTCCGCCCCACGCGTTCCGATCACACCCAAGGACCTCCACCGCATGCGTCACATACACGGAGAGCGAGCTGGAGCGGCGACTCGGACTCTAAATGACATCAAGCCCACGTCCCTATTTTTACGTTTCAGCAAAAACAGCCCTGCGCTCCCTCCCCGGATGGCCTCTGAAGAGGCCACGCCTTCAAAGTCCCTTTGCAACAACCGTCGCATCCCGGAACCCGATGGATGGTGGCCCTCGTACTTGTGTTCTCAGTTTTCTTTTCTTGATAATTTCCAACCAAAGCTGGAATCCGCTCGCTGACCATTGTGGAAAAGGAACGGGTAGGGTTGTGACTTAGTGCCAGGGCACTGGGTGGCACACGCCCTCCGCCCTCTGGCTGTGTTGCTGTTGGAGCTCAGTTTTCTTCCTTCCATGCCCACTGGCTTTCCAATCACTACCGTGTGTGTGTGTGTGTGTGTGTGTGTGTGTGTGTGTGTGTGTGTGTGCGTGCGTGCGTGTGTTGGGGGAGGGGTGGGTGGCGGCGGTGGTGGTTTACATTTCATTTTTCAGTATTCACTTAGCACCCACTAGTGCCTGAACAGCTCTGAGCAGTTCGGGACGGGGATTCACAGGGAGGAAAAGCTTGCATGTAGTGAGGAAGGTGACATGTAAAGGTGAGAGAGTGTAGAGGTTTTTACACACCGAGTAGAAAGAAAGCACCAAGGTCTGGGGTATGTTGCCCAGGACGTGGTGGCAGATTTGAGCGGAAACTCAAGAGACCCTCAGGGAGGGGAGCCTGCCGTGTCTGCTCTAGAGATTGTGGGAAGCAAGATTTGGAGGTAGGAGAGGGTAGGCGGCACTGGCATGTGAAAGGAGACAGTAATCAGAGGTGAGGGGAAGGGGGCTCCTGCTGCCATGGAAAGATTGAGGCTTTTACCTGAGTGCTTCAGGGTCCTGAATGCTTAATGTCTCTGATGTACTTAGTGATTCTGAATATTTAGTGCCTCTGGTATATCTAGTGAGTGTGAGTTTAGTGCCCAGATGACTCGCAGTTTCTTGAGCTGTCTTGGTCCTCTCATTTCTTCCGTCTTTAAGACCCACAGGCTCTACTTCTCTATATTAACACCTGCTAGGAAACTCATCCATCCACAGCCACCCCGCCGTCCCCGCCCCCGCCACCACACACACACCTTTTTCTTGTCTTTAGCAGAATTGAATGAATATTCTAAAACAATAAAGTGCCCATTCCAAGAGGTGGCAGGCTGAGTTCTGGAGAGAGGGATGATGGGGTGAGTGGGGGACAGAGAGGTGACAGGCGTGGCCTGTTTAAGAACTATAATTGCGTGTGCTTTTTGCTGTGGTGTTTTTTGAGAGTTCCTTAAATCAGGGCTCCCCAACTCCTGGGCCATAGACTGGTACTGATTTGTGGCCTGTTAAGAAACAAGGTCGCACAGCAGATGAGCAGCAGGCTAGAGAGCGAAGAATCAGCTGCTCCCCAGTGCTAGCATCACCGCCTCAGCTCCACCTCAGATCATCAGACATTAGATTCTCATAGGAGTACTGGTCCCTGGTTCCAAAAAGGTTGGGGACTACTGCCTCAAATGTTCAAGATTCTAGTCCTTTTTCAGATCGATGGTTTGCAAATATTTCCTTCCTCTCTGTGGTTTGTTTTCTCATCCTTGTCATGAGGCAACAGTTTTAATTTTGATGATGCCCAATTATCGATGTTTCCTTTTATGGATCTTGTTTTTGGTGTCAAGTCCAAGCACTCTGCCTAGCCCTGAATCTGTAGATTTTCTTCTATAATTTTTCTTTGTAGTTTTACGTTTTCCAGTTAAGTACCTGATTCACTTTAATTTTTGCATAAGATGTGAGGTTTTAGGTAGAGGTTCTTTCCCTCCTGTGGACGTTCAGTTGCTCCAGCACCCTCAGTCGTGCATATCCGTGTGGCTCTGTGTTTTTGGGTTATTTTCTTCCATCCATCTGTGTCTGTCCCGAGATACCAAACTGTCTCGATTTCTGTAGGTAGCCTTAACATTGGGTAGGGTGATTCTTCTACATTCTTCTTTTTCAAGAGTTATTCCAGGGCCTGCAACTTTTCATATTAATTTTAGAATAAGCTTATCTGTGCCTGCAAGAAGCCTTGCTGGGACCGTGATAGGAATCGTGTTAGAACTATAGACCAGTGTGGGGAGAACTGAGTCTTCTGATCCATAAAATACGTTTCTCCGTTTATTTAGATCTTTGATTTCTTTCATCATCATTTTGCGATTTTTCAGCAGACAAGTCCTCTATGTGTTTTGTTAGATTTATATACCTAAGTGTTTTATTTTCTTTGGGGGTGATATTACATGGTATTGTATTTTTAATTTCGGTTTTCACATGTTCATTGTTTATATGTAGAAATGCACTTGATTTTTGTATTGACCTTGTATCTGAGACCTTCCGAATTCATTTATTAGTCCTAGGAGTTACTCTATAGATTCCTTGGGATTTTCTATGTAGACAACCATATCATCTGTAAATAGAGACAATTTTACTTTTTCTGTTCCCATCTGTATACCTCTTCTTCCTCCCCACTCCCTATTATTATTATTTTGCCTATTGCAACTAGCTAGAACTTCCAGCACTACATTGCATGAGTGGTGGGGTGGACATGCTTCTTTTGTTCCCAATCTCATTCTGTATTTCAGCATTGTGTTGTTAGTGGGAGGATTTTGCCGAAGTTCTTTATCAGGCTGAGGGACTTCTTTTTCTATTCCTAGTTTCCTGAGTGTTTTTAATCATGAATGGCTGTTGGAGTTTCTCAAATGCTTTTTCTGCATCAAGTGAGATATTTTTTTCCTGTTTTTATTTTCTGCCTATTGATATGGTAGATTTTCTGTAGATTTTATTCTCAAGCAGGGGAACTGAGTTTTTGAGCATCTCACTTATATGGTAGTGTGGGTAGTAGATTACTAGCCCAGATAAGAAGTGATGGTGTATGAGTTTCCTGGCTGCTGTAACAAATTCGCATAAGCTGGGGGTCTGAAACAACAGGAGTATGCTCTCTGGGTCTGGAGCCAGAAGTCTGAGATCAGGGTGTACCAGAAGTCCCCCTCCAGAGATCATGCTTCCTCCGGGGTTCCAGGAGAGGGTCTTTCCTGCCTCTTGCAGATCCTGGTGTCCCAGTTATCCCCAGGCTTGTAGCTGCATCCCCTTGGTCTCTGCTTTCTATCACATGGCCTTCTCTCTGTGTCTCTGCGTCTTCTCTTCTGTCTCTTATCAGGACACCAGTCATTGGATTATTGTAGCTGAATACAGGCTGATCTCAAGATCCTTAACTGAATTATACCTGCAAAGGTATAATTTTTTCCAAAGGAGGTTAAAATCACACATGCCAGGCATTAAGACAGGGACATATCTTTTTGGGGGCACACCCTTCAGCCCACTGTAGATGGAATCCAGGACTAGGGTTGTAGAAGTTGACATGTAGAGAAGGACCTGTATCTGATTATCCCTGGCTGGCTGTTGGTCTGGTCTCCCTGTGGGCAAGGATAGAGAGGGAGAGGTCAAAGGCAGCTTTTATTTGTTTACTTAATTGAGTTGCAGACAGATGGCGGGACCACTTACCCAACCGGGAAAGACAGGGGGAGTGCCGGCAAGTGGCTGTGCCGGATGCAGCCAACACCACCAGTAGGTACATCCAAGCAGGAGCTGGAGCCCAGCCTCCTGGGAAGATGGCTGTGTGGGCAGGGTTTGGGCCTTACTGCAGCCCTGGCTCAGATGGGCATGCAGAAAGAGGATGCCTCCAGTTGAGCCACAGAACCTGTGGTGGACGGTAGCATGCCCTTGTGCTCCTTGCATTCAGAAGTGGCCGTTACTCCACAGGCCAGGTCCAGTGACCTCCAGCACAGGGCATGTGTGACAGCGTGCAAACTGTGCCTCGGGGTTCCTGGACACCTTTTGTTCTCTGGGGATGTGTGAAGAATCTCAAATTAGCCACAGTGACTGAGAAGAATCCAAGCACCCAGCTAACCCAACACCTCAACTGACTTACTGCTGACCCATTGCTAACCCCCTGCTGGCCCCAAACACCCAGGAGCCAGCCTTCAGTATGTGCATTGACCACCAGCTTTCCTGGCACCCAGGCTCTATCGCTGACCCTCAGAAGTACCAGCCAAACATTTTGAGATGATCTGTCATCCAAGACAGAACTTCAAGGACATGGCCCAAAGAGGCCTACACATGGGGCTGAGAATGAACTGAGGACAGGGGTGTGGGTGATAGAAGCAGGCCTAAGGGCAGCACGGGCAGTAGGAGCTGGTGGTGAGGGAGTAGAGAAGCAGAAGTGCCAGGACCTGGTTGCCTCGAGACCTGTGTAGTGTTGTGAC
>NW_011888978.1:693659-696214 GCF_000151845.1 Pteropus vampyrus | reverse complement strand
GAGATTCATCCATGTTGCAGCATGAATCAGAACACCACTATTGTTTATGGCTGAATAGACCACATTTTGTTTATCCGTTAGGGACACTTGGGATGTTAGAAATAATGCTGTGAACATGGGTGTATGGGCATCTGTTGGAGCTCTTGTATACAATACCTGGGGATAGACTTGCTGAGCCCCACAGTGCTTGTCTTGTGGAAGCAGGCAGCTTGGACATATGATTGGATTTTAGACTAGAGTTGTCTAATAACTTTCTGCAAGGATGGTGATGTCCAGTGTGTGGTAGCCTCTGGCCAAGTGTGGCTAGGGTGACCGAAAAATTAGGTAGCCCTTGTGGCTTGTGGCTGCATATGGGACAGCTCAGTCACAGAGGAGAGGGGAAGTGGTGTCTGAGTACATCTTCTACCTCCCAGCTTCCCTCCCGACACCGTACTTGAGAAATTAAATCAACAACCTGAAGCTCCATCTTAATGTTTGGAATGCCTAAGCCCCTGCCCCAGAAAAGGCTTCCTTCAGTACCTCCATAGAATGTGAGGGATACGATGACCTATATTGGTATCAACATGTGAACGAAAATTTACACGAAAACTGAAGGCCATCACTGGGAACATGCTGGCTGCTCAAGAAGGCACTGGAGTCTAGAATGGTCCTTGGCAGTTTGTTTCCTGAAATTGGGCCGCTGGGCCCACTTTCTTCCTTCCCACACTGCAGGGAGTCCGGTGTTTCCATCCATACAAACAGCAATTGCCTATCGGTCTTTGGCAGGAATAGTTTTGTGGTGCTGGGCTATGTTCTAAAGAGTAGCAGATGGCTGGCTAGCTCCAGATGGTTCTAGAGAGCCCTGGTTTAGTAGACTTAATTTTAGTAAAACAATTATATTTCTGAATATTGTCTTACTGCTTATACTTATAATAAAATATTAATGACAATAACAATGATAATGACAAGAAAAACAAGTGCCAAAGTCTTTTTTTTCTGCCAGGCATTGTTTTAGGGATTATCTGGGAGCAACTCATTTAGCCCCTCCATAAAGTAGGTGCCATTTACATTCCCGTTTCTCAGCTGATTTTGCAGGGGCATCTCTGGAACTCCAACCCAGCTTTATAGCAGAATGTGAAGTTAACAGTCATCTTCTGAAGCAGCCACAGAAATACATCATCTGGTCCTAATAATAGTCACTTTACATTTACTAAGTTCACAAAACTAGTTTCCCTTATCAAACTCTGTACAAATTATTTTATTCCGATATTAACAATTTAAGAGGCTCTTTGACCATCCCAAATTGATAAATTCCTTTAATCAATTATGGTTTCCTTAAAAAGTTTATACCCCCTTTAAAAATCTCTCAATACCGAAAACACCTATAGCGAAACGAACATCAAGATTTTAGAATTTCCAACCCAATAAATCTGATCGTAGTTCCGATGGACTCTACCTATGATCTCTACAAACTACCACCTCAACTCACATTTTAAATGGAAACCGTAGTTTATCATAACTTGAAACGGCAAATTCTAAAGATTACGAGTATTTAACACCAGATTAAAAGTCTATACTCAATGTCTAAATGTGACCAACTGACACTTTGGGGAATTATAAATTACCACTGGTATCTTCGGGATGGGTGGTATTGAAATCCCGCGAGCTGGAGGGAGACTCTCGGCAAAGGGCGCTGTCACTTCCGGCTAGCACTCCCTGCAGCAAAGCCCGGAGCCTGCGGCGGCCTAGGCGTTGCCCGACCTTCTCCCGTAACGCACAAGAAGACGCTAATGCAGCTATTTTCTCGATACTGTGAGTGGCTCTTAAAAGAGCCTTGGTGTCACGGAGTCCCCTCGGCGCAAGGCCGTTCCCCGCCCACTTCGCAGCTTCCCTTGCCCTTGGCTTTGTGGTGGCTCTCAGTCTTCCCGGGCAGCAGCACGGCCTGGATGTTGGGCAGGACGCCGCCCTGAACTATGGTCACTCGACCCAGCAACTTGTTGAGCTCTTCGTCATTGCGTATGGCCAGCTGCAGGTGGTGAAGAATGATGCGTTTTCTTATTGTCCCAGGCCGCATTACCTGCCAGTTCCAATATCTCGGCTGTCAAGTATTCCAATACTGCTGCCAAGTACACAGGGGCGCCAGCGCCCACGCGCTCCGAGTAGTTGCCCTTGTGGAGCAAGCGGTGAACGCGACCCACAGGAAACTGAAGGCCTGCGCAAGACGGAGCGCGACTTAGCTTTGGCGCGCGCGCTTCATCCTTCTGCTTGCCGCAACCTGACAGCTCTCAAATACGACGTGAAAAATACAAGAACCAGAACCTAAAATAATGAGCCTGCCAGGCCGCCAGTCCTTTATATAGGAACCGGAGGTAGATGAGCTAGCGCCGTCCGATTGGATGGTGACGATAGCCAATCAGAAAAGGAGTCGCCATCCCTTAATTTGCATGTGACTTTCCCAGTGATGACGTTGCAAAGAGTTTGAGCCTACCAGAAACTGAGAACTCCTATCCTTGATTTGAATACAGGACACATAAATAGGGTTGCTCCACGTCATAGTTAACTGTTGTAGACAAATA
>NW_011888978.1:690851-693424 GCF_000151845.1 Pteropus vampyrus | reverse complement strand
AAAACCTTACACATTTTAAAATTGGCATTTGATATATTTTTGTAGTTAGTTGAAGTAGTTGCAAGGGTGGAAATCCCACCATATGACATTTTAAAAAACAAAATGGAAACACACATTGGCCCTTTTGGAATATGAATTTGGTGCCATAATTTATAAATTATATGATCAAATTATTTGGTAACAGCAAGATATTTTATATGACCTTGAACTCGTTTGCATTCTACTTCTGCTTTAGAATTTCATTCTAATGTAAGATATATATTTTTTGACTGTTTTATTATCTACCACCTTTCTCTACCAAAAAAGTATGTAAATTGATATTTAAAAATACGTGTAGATGACCAAAACTTAGTGTTTAAAAAATCATCTGGACAGTACCCAATTTTTAAAACAAATTTGGATAATTATGAAACAAAAAATTTTAATAAAATCTGTCTCTTAGTGAGATGGATGTTGTCCCTCCCTCCTTCTCTGCCTCAATTAGTTCATGCACCCATGGGCACATATAATATTGCTGTGGTTACAATGAAAGCAGTATATAGCAGCATTTCTTTTCCTTTGTATTATTTTACAGACATATGCTCTGAAACAGGTATCTACAAAAATAAAGACCTAAGAATGGAAATTTCGTCAGGTGTTTTACTCAATTCTTTGCTTTCTTAGTAAAAATCCAACAATTAAGCAGTGATGTCATCAAAAGTCAACACTTTTAATTTTCAGAGATATCAAATTCATATTCAAAACTACATGGATCCGGTTTCAAGTTCTCAACCTTCTACCAGATCGAGAGTCAGTATCTTAATCTCCACTTGTAGTCACATGAAGCTAGTCTCACAGATCCACGTAATTCTCTATTTTAATGAGCTTAAAATCTAGGTTTAACAAAATGAAACTTGTCTCCAACAGTAGGCAACAACACTGCTTAGTACCAAAAATTAGATCAAGAAGCAAAATGAACATTATATTAATTCCCAAATTCTATAAAAATAAATTCTATAAAATAAATTCTATAAAATGAACATTATATTAATTCCCAATTCTATAAAAATAAATTTTGCTGTGGATAATGTAAAACATCGGTAAGTTTCGCAGTCCTTTTGCCTCCTCTGACACACAGAGTTAGCTTGAAGGAAAAAAGGCTGCCTCTACTTGCCAAACAGTTGAGTGGAGACTGCATAGGCACAGAATGGGCCGGATTTGGCCCTCTCCTCCCACATGAATCTTGAGAGGCAAAGTGATAGTCCTATTGAGATTTTTATAATCAAGGAAATAGAAATTTTATACAGAACACATGTCTATATTATTACTACAAAGAAACCTTAAGTGTTATGTTTAATTGAAGGTTAAAGTTCACCAAATATTAAGAATGTGTAGATGCTAAGAGAATCTTAAGACTCAAGGGCAGCATTCTCTGGGTCTGAAATAACCGAAGTAAATTCTTCCTAAAGATCTGGAATAGGCATTTCACTGGTATCCATTCTGACATGCATTTAAAAGACTCTCCTCCCCCATCTCAGAACTTTCCAGTCAAATTTGCTAATAGTGGAGTAAACCAAAGATTTTGCAGAAAGGAAAACTTACTTTAAGAAGAAACTACAAATGCAAGACATAAATTTGTTATGTAATAAGTTAAATGTTGACCAGTGCATGGTGGTCACTGAGATGATATGACACACACCCCCTCCCCCCAGGGAGCACGAGTCAGACAGTCATTGTCCACCTAAGGGATCAGAGCCACCAATTCAGGAGGCGTTTCCCTGTTGGCAGACTGGGATCCGGAGGGAAGATTAAGAGGTCGAGTGTTCTTCCTGGTTTAGGAGTCATCAGTACTGGTGTTTTTTAGTAATGACTGCCTAGGCCCCAGTCAGGCATGCATGATTTAATTATTAAATGTCACACAGGGAATATAATACTAGTCTTGCCTATGACTTTTTTTTTTTTTTAAAGCTATGTTTATTACAGAACTTCTTTTACCGGTTACTAGGTTTACGTTAAAAAGTATACACATTTTGGGCATAAAAATCCAATTTTAAAGATTGTAGCTGAGAATGAGCCTAGTATGTGCGCCCGCTGTTTTGCTTTCAGACAGTAACGCCTAGTGCTCATAAGGTGCCTAAACTCGAATGCTGCTCAAATGTTTTTGACAAACTTTTGGTGGCTAGTCACGAGGATGGCCTTAAGCACCACCGCCAGGGCTGTGTAACAATCCCTAGGGCTCTCACCGAATGTCACATCCAGAGTACCCCAGCTTGACTCACGAGGAGACATGAGGAGAGGTTGGCATGAGGCATTCATGGAGGAATTGGCGCTTGCCATGAGCGGACCGGACAGCGGACTAGTCCACGCACACAACGGGTAGGGCTGCACTCTCCCGGACTGCTGGCTGGAGCCGAGGCTAATTGATGGGTCTTTCAGGGAAAATGTGCCTCAAAGAAGGGATCTTTGCTGTTCCAGGACTTGCGCACCCCCACATGGCTCACTGCAGCTCCACCACGACTTTGACGAAACAGCACATTACAAGCAGATCAAGCGGCACGCTCCATTTCCAGCTGGGAGAGGTGGCTCTGAAAAGA
>NW_011888978.1:676194-689626 GCF_000151845.1 Pteropus vampyrus | reverse complement strand
CCCTTTGAAATGACAGCCATATGCTAAGTGCTCGATATGTGAGCTCTCATCCAGTCTCCTAATCCCCCCAAGGGTTAGATACTATTAACGTTCTCTAATTACCTATAAGAACACGGGCTTATGGAACTGATAAAATATAAAGGAGACATACTAAAAATTTTAAGTTTATTTGGGTAAAAATTGATTTGAATTGGGCAGCATCCAGTCTAGCAAATAGAAAAGAGTTCTGAGATGCTGTATAAAATGAAAGCCTATAGGCAAAAGGGAGCAGGAACAGGGAAGTCATACTAGGCAATGCGGGTTAGGTATTACAAGTTGCTTTCCTTTAAGGGATGGCAGGGGTTTCTCATGCAGATACCTCACTAGTGCTGATCAGGCAATTTCTAATTGGTTTAAGATTCCACTTCTGAGGGAGCTGAAATTGAAAACAGGCTAAGTTTCAGATTGGTGATATGAGGCTTAGTATAAGTGGCTCCAATTTGGGCCTGTTTTATTGTTTTTAACAGAAGTCACCAGTCCCTTGTTAAATTAATTCCTATATATACAAGGTTAAGTTCCCTTATTATGTTAACTTCCAAGATAGAAATATCAGGTGTAATGAATTCACATTTTTCACTTATTTTATTGTCACCTAGGAGGCTTGTTAGAAATGCAGAAGAATCTTGGGCCCCATCCCAAATGTATTGAGTCAGAATCTGCATTTAAATACATTCATATACACTTTACAGTTTGGGAAGCTCTGGTCTGCAGGTCATTTACCTGGCTACCATCCATGGCATTACCCAGACTGGCCAGGGGATGTAGTGGTGTCCCCGGTAGACAAAATGGTTCACCTAGTTCAGAGCAGTTAGCACTTTGCTTTCAAGATACCAACATAAGCAGTACCTTCTACATGCAAGTCCATCCTCTGAGGTCCATTGGGCATCTTGAGATTGTAGGTCCCCTGAGCTGCTTTGGACATCCTCAGCATTAACCATTTTATCTATTTACTTTAAAAATATAGAGTTGATTTAACAAACATTTCTATATAGCTCATTATGAGCTAGGTAACCTCTTAATAAATACTTGATTCAACTTAGTGCTAATAACAGCCCTTTCAAGTATGCACTATTATTAACTCCATTTTACAGATAGGAAGCAAAGGGCTGAAGAAAATATGGCTCATGTGAGACAGCTGATGAGGTGGTGAGCTGGCCATGGAAGTAAGGCCGGCTGGTGCCAAGCTCCCTGCTAACCACCACCTAGATTTTTTTTTACCTTTTGGGTGTTAAATTTCATTTCGAAAAG
The DNA here is from genome assembly GCF_000151845.1 of Pteropus vampyrus. Taxonomy (NCBI): domain Eukaryota; kingdom Metazoa; phylum Chordata; class Mammalia; order Chiroptera; family Pteropodidae; genus Pteropus; species Pteropus vampyrus. The sequence goes on along the minus strand of NW_011888978.1, from coordinate 688,339 downwards.
GAAATAGCACTTAAGATGTGGTGTGTAGAAGAAAAATATTAACAAAATTAAAATGGATTGCTCTGTGTTTAAGTTTTTTTGGGAAAAAAGTCAGAAATCTTAAAATTTCTACCAGAATAGAAACATTGAAAGTACTATAGATGAAATTAATGCTCAATTCCACAATTGCAAATTCAGTTTATTTTTTATTCTTTGAATTCAAGGCATCTTAAGAAAATAGACAATAGCTTGCTTCTGGATCATTTATTCAAATTTATTTTTATACCAGAGACTCATTAATCACTGTATAAAAATTATTAATGTCACTCCATCTCCCCATCCCCAGCACCCCTGGGAGAGGGCTGAAGCCTGATGTCGCATAGGAGGTTCACTCAAAGCAAAAACCTCTTTCCTTTCACTTGTGGATCTGATTGGCACAAATTCTCTGGCTGCAAGCTGCCTTCTATTCTTAAACTCAGTTCTGAATAGGTCTTTCTGTCTCAGTGGATGCTCATTGGCGATTAGATGTTGAAGGAGTTAACACCTTTATAATGTTGAGGAGGAAAGACTTTCCCTCATTCCTGGATTGGATGCCTGAGTCTATGACATCAACAAACAAAAGTCAGATTAACAGGACAAAAGGTATAAACATTTATTCAATTTTAACATTATGGCAAACGGAATCACAGGGTGAAAAAGGTGAATACCCCCCAAAGTGATGAGATTTGAGAGTTTACAGTATGTCTTAATAGGGGAAGGGGAGTGGGGACATAAGCCTCTTAGGGAAGAGTAAATGATTTTAGGAAAAATGATTGGGCCTTTAGGAGACTAGGTGGGAGGAATGACAGTTTGTGACAAAATCTGGATATGGCATGGACTTTAGTCTCCTCCTAGGTAAGAGTCAAGCTTCCCTGGTTGATAAAACTCCTGGGAGGGGATTGCTGGCAGTTGAGTCCATTTTGGAGGATCTGTCTTAGGCAAATAAGGTAGATTCAGAGAAAGCCTTTCCCAGCATTTGTAGTTTTTCTAGTGGCTTCAACTCAAAATAATCGATATACCAATGCGGCATATTTTCAGGTAGCGTGTTCTGAACTCCTTCACTAGCAAAGGTGTTTGTCACAGAGATCTGAGCTTGAGGTTTAGGGAGGGGGTGGTTGGGGGATGTCGCATGACAGCAATATGATTTGCAGGGCCCGGAGCAAAATGAGAATGTGGGCACCTTGTCCAAAGACTATAAAGAATTCTAAGAGGGCCATGGCAGAGCACGGGGTGCTTCTCAGGGTGGCCCTGCTGTAGTCCCATGAGCTGGCCCTGGATGCCCCTGGGCCTGTGCCTCATGAAGGAGGAAGGCATCCTAGGCGTTATGCATCCATGGTCCCCCTCCCCCTCTGTGGGATTGCAGGTGAGCATTTCTAGGAAGCACTTGGGTAAGAAGTTGTCCTTCTGCGTATGTGCTAAGATTTGGGAGTCGATCTGCCCCGTATGGAGGCTATTTAGTGCCAGAAAATCAGGAGTAGAATCTCATGGGCTAAATATTTGTGTACCCCCAAAATTCATATGTGGAAACCTTAACCCCCAAGGTGATAGTACAAGGGATGGGGATTTTGGGAGGTGATTAGGTCATGAGAGTGGAGCCACCATGATGAGGTTGGTGTCTCATCAATGAGGCAGGAAAGAGCTCAATGCTGATTCTCCTTCTCCTTTCTTCCCCTGTGAAGACACAGTAAGAAGATGACCGTCTGCAATCTGGAAGGGGGTCTGAACCCATCCATGCTAGTACCCTGATCTCAGACTTTCAGTCTCCAGAGTTGTGAGAAATAAATGTTATTTTAGCCGCCCAGTCTGTGGTGCTTTGTTCTAGCAGCCCAAGTGGACTAAGGCAGCCACTGGAGTCAAGAGCAATGTGATGTTTTGACAGATGGAACAATATAGGGCAAGCTTGAGGTTTCCAGAAAAAAAAAAAAAAGAGACAGAGAGGGAAAGAAAAGGTGAGTGAAGGAAGGAAAGAAGAAAGAGGGTGGGTTGGAGACAAAGGCAGAGAAAAGGCAGAAAAAGAAGAGAAAAGAATCCATGGCCTGCAGCTTAGCCACCTGGGACAGACAGCTGTGCTTGTAATGGCCTAGAACAGGGCCACGGATGGTATCGGTCCGTGGCCGACCAACCCCTGGGCCACAGATGGTATCGGTCCCTGGCCTGTTAGGAACTGAGCCATACAGCAGGAGGTGAGTGGTGGGTGAGAGAGCGAAGCTTCATCTGTATTTGCAGCCTTTCCCCGGTGTTAGCATTACTGCCTCAGCTCTACGTCAGATCATCAGGCATTAGATTCTCATAGGAGCGTGAACCCTATAGTGAACTGCACATGTGAGAGATCTAGATTGTGTGCTCCTTATGAGAATCTGATGCCTGATGATCTGAGGTGGAACTTAAGCGGTGATGCTAGTGCTGGGGAGTGGCTGCAAAGATCAACGTTAGTGGAGAGGTTTGACTGCACAGAGACCATAATAAATCAATTGCTTGCAGACTCATATCAAAACCTTATCAGTGAGTGTGGCAAAAAATAAGCCGGATCTGGTGGCAGGCCTTATGGTGGCAAGTGAGTTGATGTACTTCAATTGTACAGCTACATCTGGTGGCATCTGATTCTGCATTATGATAAGTTGTATAATTATTTCATTATATATTACAATGTAATAATAATAGAAATAAAGTGCACAATAAATGTAATGCACTTAAATTGTCCCAAAACCAATCCCCCGCCGCCTCCTGGTTCATGGAAAAATTGTCTTCCATGAAACAAACCCCTAGTGCCAAGAAAAAGTTGGAGACTGCTGGCCTAGAAGAGCAATTAACTTAAAAAGGAGTTTGGATAATAAAAACAAACAAAAATAAACCCCAAAACATACCCCCATCCTCATCAGTTCTAGACTGCAGTGCCTGGTGCTGGTAGCAACTGAATGAGCATGAAGAGTGCATTTCACCTACCTGGGTTCTCAGCAGCATGGTGATGCCATCCTTTTCTACTAAGTTAGGGATGATGTGTACTCACCTCCCTCCTCATTCAGTAGAGTCCCTGTAAATTCTCTCAAAGAAGCATTTCCTATAAATGAATCATTGCAACGGCAAACAACCAATACATTGCTTCCCCTCGCCCCCCCTTACCCAAAGGAGTGCTGATTCTCTCCTTATTGGAATAGCTAATGTAACACTTGCTACACGTAGAGTCTGCTGGGAGGGAGGGCTGCCCGGAGGTGGTGCCCTGCAGACTCACACAGCACACCGCCAGGGCTACTGTGGATGCGTTTTAATCATTGGCATTGAGAGCCCTTGGAAGGTGGGGGTAAGATCACAGGGTGTGCTGGGGAGCTCCGGAGAGGAGATGAGCCTCACCAAACGTCTACAGTTTTGGAAAAAATTGCAGGGCAGCCTTTGTTCTCTGGACAGCTTCCGGCGTGCTCTGGCGGACATAGGCCATCCTCTCACTGCACATGGGATGCCCGTATAGCGGTGGCTGAGGATCTTTCTCTCCAAGGCCCTGCCCAGGAGCGGGTCCCCGGGCCCCTGGGCCCCTGCGTAGGACCTGGAATGAAACGTGCTGGCCTGCATCTCGCCCAAGGTGACAGGGGGTGTTCCTTCCCAAACGCCCCTGGTGGCCAAAGCGGTTCCTGTGCCCATTTCCAGTTTATTTCAGCAAACAGAAAAGATAAAGTCTGCAATCAAATCTCAGCGGCAGGTGTGAATGAAGGACAGGTGACCACAACTGCGAAGGTGGGAGAGGGCCAGGAAACCAAATCTGAGAGGCAGCAGCCGGCACTGTGATGGACGCACAGCCAGCCTGCAGACCGTGTGAATGCGTTTGGGTCTAAGCGCCAGGCAGACAAGCAGAGAGGGTGGACACACCGGGGAAAACAGCCTACCCCTGGGTCCCTGAAACACAAAGGGCCCCCGAATCCTGTGTGTTTCAGGGACCCAGGAGTGGGCTGTCTTCTCCTGACATCCTCCCCTACCCCCATAGACTGGGGCAAATTCTCCCCAGTCTATGGGGGTGGGGGAGGATGTCAGGGGAGGAGGGGAGGGGAGATGGGGGTGGGGCGGGGAACTCAAGCCCTGCACTGAGAGAGAAGAGGGTTCTTGGCAGAACTAAGAAAGGATTCAAACACATGCCAATATTAAAATCAAAAGGAAAGTTTATTCGAGAAGGGGAAAAGCAAAGACAAGAGAAAGCAAAGACAAAAATCCTAGACAGGAGAAAAAAGCCCAGAGTGTTGGGGAATCCAGTTTATATATCATTTTTTAGTTCCTGTGAGTTACAGATTAAAGACTTTGTTTACCCATTTTCCTTTCATATGGACATACAGTAAGAAAGGATAAGAGTCTGTAGCATGAAAAGGTAAGAATATGTAGCATGAAAGGCCTGCTGGCAATCCCCAGTCTTCTAACCATAAGTTCTCCATACTTTTAGCCACAGGAGATGAATGATTTTGTCTTGTGTAGGGCACCACCTGAAGACTGTTTTCCCTTCATGGTGTGGGGAAATGGGTTGTTAGCAATCCCAGCAGAAATCTTCCTTTGTTTTTCAGGCTTCCTTGTGGCTTGGCTATGGGGCTGATCAGCAGATTGCAGTCTCTGAATGTATCTTCATGTAACATTTTAGACCTCTTGCCTTCTCCCTACATTAACCTCCCTTCCCGCATGTGCACTGTACATTTCTTATTATAATTTCATATCTAACACAGGAACGGAAGTATCTTAAGGGGTGTTGAAAGTGAATCTAGGAGCTTCCAGCAGTGTTGGAGGAGATACAAAAACACATAGATCTGAAAACACAAGATTAAGGATATTTTATGATGAGAATTTTCTACATGATATATTTGTATATTTACAGGAGACATGGTCTGGACCTGAGAAGAGAGAGCTGTAGGGCTGGGGGAGGGGTGTAGAAAGGCTGCCCTGGAGGATGGGGGGCAGCTGGCCTCATCCCAACACACTCAGGGAACACCCTAGGCCCGCCTGCAGCTTTTTCAAAAATCTCCCCTTGGCCCCTCCACTGCAGCTGCATTCCTGCATCACACACGGGTCAGGAGATCAGCAGGACACTCAAAGACAGGGGCGAAAACGTTATGGCACAAATGTGCATGAAATACAACCAATTCTGAACTCAGACACCAAATGGAGGGGCACAGCAAAGGTGAATAGAGGAGGCTTTAGAAAGCTCCATAAGGCACCTCGGGTCGGCTTGATCCTGGGGATGGGCCTAGAAGTGTGATGGCAGGGAAGGTGCACCCCGCGTGTCACGGTACCATGGCACTCCTGTGCTCTGTACTTCTTTACCCAGCATCCCTGAAATCCTGATCCCCACATGCCTGCAGCCTGCCACCCTTGCTCTGCTGCCATCCCTAAGCTCTGCGTCTCACCCGCCCACCCACACTGTGCACTGCCCTCCCTGTACCTGCAGCGCCCACTGACAGGGCTTCAGTGCCAGGTCAGCCTGAAGGGCTCTGCAGTCACCCTCCTGTGCACCTTCCCTGCCAGCTGATCTGCTGCTGTTAGGTAGTTAGGCAGTCATGAGGACAAAAGCGAAGGCCCAGCTCTGTAACCATAGAGACCTCCCTTGAAGATCTTCCTTAAGGACCTCCCAGAAACACTTCCTCCTTTATGGTTATGAATTATCCCAAATCCTAAATTACAAAGGCCATAAAAGCTGCTGGCTTAAACCAGCCACACACGCATGTGCAAAAAGTACTACCCTAACCTGCCCATAACCTCAGCTTCATCATACCATAATTAGAATATCATGCTTATGCTGGGAAGTTCATGAATCTAATTACAACAGACTGAATTCTAGGTAAGCGCATGCACAGTCAGCAGTGTTATATAGCAGCCAACTGTCAGTCAAGGTGACCTCACATGAGGATCATCTAGTACTGCTCTTGTACCCTCCCATCACTGCCCAAATATAAACAGATCTTCCCAATTCTGAGATGTTATAGCTCTCTGAAAACTGGCTCTCTCCCGTCATTTATCTTTTCATCTCCTAAATTTCACAGGGCTGCAGCCTTTCTTAGCATGGGCCATCTCCTTCAAAAAATGTACTTTCAATAAATCTTACTTTTTCTAAGTCTCGCTGACCTGTAATTCTTTACTGCATCAGCGGGGAAGAACTGAGGACCCCCTCCACGCCACTGGGGTGATGCTGGATTTCATATTGCCCCGGCAGTAACAGTACTATAGTACAACATTGAAATATATTTATATTATGCTGTTCATAATAATGGTTATGTTACTACTCATACCTTGAGGCTCAAAGGTCACTGTCATCATTGGTCTGTGTGAGGCTCCTCTCTTGTGTAATTATATACTTGTGTATATATATGTATCTCTGTATCCCCAAATATCTTTCCTGTGATGCCCATTTTCCTGGTTCTGCCCTCCACTTGGCAACTATTCTGTTTTGTTTACTACATTGCTTTTGGGTGAATGATTGCAAAATGTGTCTTGTTCAGCGTGCATGCTGTGCACTTAATTTACATTAAGTCCTATGCTACACATCATGCTTACTTTCTTCACTCTGCACCATTCTTGAGCTCCATCCTCACTTCGGGTATGGACTGCATTAGTTCTTGTTGCATCATATTCAGTGGAGGCCCCATATTTTCTCTTTTACTTCCTGCTGGTGGACTGTGAGATTGCTCTGGACTTGAATCTCTGGTTCTGCCCATATTTTGCACTGAACAATTTCTGTTGTAAGAATTGGGTCGTTTGTGAAAGTGACAGTTAACAGTAAATATGTTTAGGTATTAGAGCCTAGAGTCTAGAGATACAGGTATAGGCTTTTAAGTCCAATTGCTTTGGTTGTCACATAGCCTATAGTCAAAGATTAAGAAAGTATGTTAGTCACTTATAATCAAAGGTTATAAAGTGTGTTAGTGATGACTGAAGGCCTGCCTGTCAAGTAAATTCTAGCAGAAATGTTTAAAAGTACACTTTGCTTGAGATAATAGAAAAATGTAGCTAGTTAAGCACAAAACAATGACAGCTTGAACAATAACTGGTCACTAGATGCTTAGTTTCTGCTTTATGTTTTAAAGATAGTGTCACTGATGTGCAGTAATGAGATGTCTTGCAGAACTTAGCGTCAACATGATTAGATCACCTGACCATAGTGACCAAGGCACCAAACAAGAAGACATCAGGAACTAAATTCGTCAGACTAAGGAAAACCACTGAAGTTTATACAAGAACTAATCAATCAGATTTGCCCTTGGCCCCTAATCTCTAACCTTCAATCTCTGCCTTTAAAAACCCTTGATTAAAAACCATGGGGGAGTTTGGATTTTGAGCACTGGCTAGATATTCTCTTGGCACCCTACCAATAAACTGCTTTAATTTTTATAGTGAAAAGCTTGTCTTTCAGTGTTTGGCTCTGTTGTGTGTTGAGTGTACTCCCTTGTTCAGTAATGTTTGTAAAAATTCCTATTAAACAATCAGGGGTCAAGATGTTTTGTAATGCTTAGTTTGACCAAATTTTGCCAGACTGGCTCCAGAGCCCTTGCCTATGATTTTTGTTATTTATAATAAAGAATAGATAAAACTCTTGAATTTCATAAGTGATGAGAGCCATTAAGGGTCTTTCATTATGAGAATAAGGTGATTTTGGAAAGCCTCTAAGGATGGGGACTGGTCACCAGGAGAACCAATCATGTGATTTGAGGGTTGGAACTTTCAGTCCCACACTCCTATCTCAGGGGAGGGGAAAGGAAATGGAGATTGAATCAACCAGCAATGACCAGTGGCTTAATCAATCATGCCTTCTTAATGAAGCCTCTATAAGCTCCCCAAATGTTGGAGAGATTCTGGGTTGGTGATCACATGGAGCTTTGGGAATAGGGGTGTGCCTAGAGAGGGCATGGGAGCTCCTCGCCCCTTTCCCATACCTTGCCCTATGTACTTGTTCTATCTGGATGTTCATCTGTTTCCTTTATCATATTCTTTTATAATAAATTGGTAAGCAGTGAGTAAACTGGTTTCCTGAATTCTGCGAGTCTCTCTGGCAAATTAAGCAAACCTGAGAAGGGGGTCGTGGGAACCTCTGGTCAGAAGCACCAGTGAGGACCTCAACTTGCAATTGATGTCTGAAGTTGGGGGAGAAGGCAGTCTTGTGGGACTGAGCCCTTCACCTGTGGGGTCAGATGTTATCTCCAGGTAGACAGTGCCAGAATTGAGATAAATTGTAGGATACCCTGCTGGTGTTGCAGAATTGCTTGGTGTGTGAAAAACCCCACATATCTGGTGTCAGAAATATGTGAGTGTGCTAGTTGTGTGAGCATAGAGGAGACACACAAGAGAGAGAGTAGATTTTTCTAAGCATCATCCCAGTCCATCCTCCCTCTGGCAGCCTTGCCTGTCTCAGCTTTGCCTGTCTCAGCATTAGATGGCTTCTATTTTCTGTTGGTCTAATTAAGGTGCAAAATGGTATCACATTGCTACTTAAATCTACGTTTCTCTGATGACCAGTGACCTTGAGCATGCATAGCCACATAAGCTCATTACCTTTTGGGTTCCTGAGTCTGTAGTTGAAGTTGATCAAGACTAAGTAGAATTTTAAGCAAACATAATCAATCATGAGGGTCTATGGAAAGAGCTAGGGTTTATGAGAGTTTTCACACTCAAGAACCTGATACGCAAGAACCTTACAGTTTATGAACTTTATTACAAACTGTGTTTATAATCTCTAAGTTTCCAACTTCCCCTTCTCTTTTCTCATCGTTCCCTTCTGTGAATACCCCTCAATTTTGGCACACAGGCCAGTGTGTGCATGTGGCTTGTTATATCTGTATGCACTGGGTTGCAACACTTTCTTTTTCCAGAATAAATCCTTTTTGGTGACAAAAAACCTAGTCAATATTATTTTTCAATACAGTCATAGCCTTTGCTTATATTTCCACTATTTCTGTCTTGTTGATTTGTGAGAGTTTCTGGCATTTCCTAGATGTTAATCCCTTCTGGGTTTTTAGATAATTCATATATTGCCTTCAATATTGTGTTCATTTTGTCAACTTTGCTCAAAATATCCTTCAGTGAATATGAGACAGTGTAGGGACTTGGGCTCAGGTAAAGGAATGCCACCATTCCATCACTCCCTATGCAAAAATGAAGAAATAGCTGATTTTATCTCCTTTCTAACCAATTACCTGCATACAGATGATGAAACTACTATTCCATGTGTGAAGTTTATCAAGGTTTGACCACTACAGGATATTCCTGGGGTGGTGATATTGAGTGTGGAAATAGGTAAATCAGCATTGACACCGAGTCCAAAACTTGTCACACACATTGAAAAATCAAGAACAAAGCAGAGATATTGAAGAGCAGAATAACAATAATCTCAAGCTTTTGGAACTACAACCAACCTACAACAGAAAGCACACAGGAAACATTTACAAAAGTAATCCATCCATTCAGTCCCAAGGGAAGACTTACTGAATTCCAACCATCACCTCCCACATCTGCAGTAGTAGTTATAAATTATTAACCAAATTTAGCTACAGATTCTATATATTTGGAAACTAAGTAATATACAGCTAGATAATATTTAGGCTAAAAAGAAATTATATGGGGAATTAAAAATATTTAGTCCTAATTAAAAAAAATACTACCTACAAAATATATGTGATTGAGCTTTACTGTACTTAAGAGTGAATATATCTTTAAATACACGTATCAGGATTGAGTACAGGTTTAAAAATGATTTTTCAAGTGTATTATTCTGAAAACCTAGAAAATTCTGGAAACTTATTTCCACTGATAATACTGTAATTGCAATTTATATTTGCTATCCAACTTCTTCTTTCTATACTTCCAATTTTTTGGTTTACTCATCAATATATCTATCAAGATTTTTTTCCCCCTTCAGTCCTAAAGTGAGACAATAATTTTTCATGAAGCAGAAAAGTACAACTGGAAATATGGAAGAAGTCTTTATTTAAGGTAACCTCGCAGTTTGTAGGGGTATCACCCTGAGTGTGTGACTTTCAGCTTTCTCTATGTAAGACATAGGCTGGATTGAAACATCCTGAAACACATCTCAGCTGTAACACTCATGATCCCACTTTTAACTTTATCTGCACATGGGACATGTAGAGGAAAACCACTCCGATTCTGATACTAATTATCATGTTCTTTTTTTCCCCCCATCAGCAAGCAATTAACTCAATTCTGACTCTATCTACCTAGAGACAGTGTCAGACCCCGCAGGTGAAGGACTCAGTCTCACAAGACCATTCCTACTTCAGACACCAATGACAAGTCCAGGTTGTTCTCCGTGTTTCTGTTCAATTGGCTATAGATTTGGGGTTGTTATGACCCCCTCCTCAGGTTCGATTAATTTGCCAGAGTGGCTCACAGATCTCAGAGAAACATTAACTTACTAGATCTCCACTTAATTATAAAAGAATACAACTCAGGAAGAACCAGATGAAAAGAGATGCATAGGGCAAGGTATGGGGAAGGGGCGAGGGGTTTCCATGCCCTCTCCCGATGTGTCATTCTCCTCAAATCTTTACGTGTCCACTAACCAGGAAGCTCTCCAAACCCCAGCCTTTTAGGTGTTTTCGGGGGTTTCATTACTAAGGCAGGGTTGATTAAATCATTGGCCTTTGATGATCGATTCAATCTCAAGCCCGACTCCCCTACCCTAGTTGCGGGGTAGCACTGAAAGTTCTAACCCTCTAATCATAAGGCTGGCTCCCCTGGTGACCAGCCTCCTTCCTTAGAGGCTTTCTAAAGTCACTTCATTTATGTAACAAAAGACATCTTTACGGAACCTCATTACAGGAAATTCCAAGGGTTTAAGAGCTATATTTGGGAAGAAGACCGAACAGATATTTCTTATTATAAATTACAATATCATAACCACAATGATTTCAAGTGTATCTCTTAGTAATGATACTGAACCCTAATATGTGAGTCTGTCTGCCTCCATGCAGTAGTTGAAAGAAATGCACAAGGAGGAGTTTGCAGTGTAGAAAGGAAAATAGTTAAATATTGAGTTGGCCAATATGGAGCCCGGGAGCTTCTGCTCTAAATAATGTAGGGAGGAGGCAAGAGAACTAAAATGTTAAATCAAGTCACAATCAGAGACGGCAATGTGCTGATCAGCCCTGCAGCAAGACTATGAGGACACTTGTAGAACAAAGGAAGATTTCTGCTGGGATTGCTAACAAAACATTTACTCATGCTATGAAGGGAAAACAGGAAAACAGAGTGTTTTTCATACCCTATATGAAATAAACACAATCATCCATTTCGTATGGCTAAAAGCAGGGCGAATCTATGGATCGAAGGTTTGGAATACCAGCAGGCTTTTCATGCTATGTTTTCTTATCTTTTGAAGCTAAATGTTCATGCCTTTCACAACGTGTGCCCATACCATCAAAGCAAAAGAGGTAAACGAAGTCTTTAAACTGTAATTCTTAGAAACTAAGAGTGATATATAAACTGAATTCCCCGAATACTCGAATACTCGGGTTTTTGTCTCTGCTTATTGTCTTTACTTGTTGTTCTTGCTTTTTGTCTTTGCTTTTTCTTTCTTGGTCTTTTCCTCCATCCTTCTCTAATAAACTTTCTTTTCAACTCTAGCTCTGGTGTGCACTGGAATTCTTTCCTGTGCTCAGTCAAGAGCCCTTTTCTCTCAGTGCAGGGCCACTAGGAGGAATTCACATGTTCTGCATCAGTTAGAACTTACATAGCATCTCAACAAAGGAAATATATGTAGGGAAATGACGAGAGAAAGAAAAAGAGTTTTAGTCTTTCAAGGGTGGCAAGCTATGGGGAGGTAAATATTTGGGAAGCCAATGGAACATAAAAGCCATTAGCGCAGGTCCATCTGGGCATCAATTATCCCCCTTCTTCTCAGCCAGAAAACTTCCCTGGGAGAGGGGCATAATAGCAATTCTCATTTATCAGAAGTTTCTGCTTTTAGTCAGATGAGGGAAGCTCTGGGAAAACCTCTTTCCACATCTGTCGATTGTCATTTGCCTCCAGCTCAAAATAATCCTCCTGCCAAAGTTACAGATTTTGGGGGTGGTATGTACTCATAGTCCTCGAAATCCTCTACTTCTGTTCTAGTGCTCTATATTTTTATTGCTTTAAAAAAAATGACTTTTTTTTT
>NW_011888978.1:670375-676144 GCF_000151845.1 Pteropus vampyrus | reverse complement strand
GATTCAATCTCAAGCCCGACTCCCCTACCCTAGTTGCGGGGTAGCACTGAAAGTTCTAACCCTCTAATCATAAGGCTGGCTCCCCTGGTGACCAGCCTCCTTCCTTAGAGGCTTTCTAAAGTCACTTCATTTATGTAACAAAAGACATCTTTACGGAACCTCATTACAGGAAATTCCAAGGGTTTAAGAGCTATATTTGGGAAGAAGACCGAACAGATATTTCTTATTATAAATTACAATATCATAACCACAATGATTTCAAGTGTATCTCTTAGTAATGATACTGAACCCTAATATGTGAGTCTGTCTGCCTCCATGCAGTAGTTGAAAGAAATGCACAAGGAGGAGTTTGCAGTGTAGAAAGGAAAATAGTTAAATATTGAGTTGGCCAATATGGAGCCCGGGAGCTTCTGCTCTAAATAATGTAGGGAGGAGGCAAGAGAACTAAAATGTTAAATCAAGTCACAATCAGAGACGGCAATGTGCTGATCAGCCCTGCAGCAAGACTATGAGGACACTTGTAGAACAAAGGAAGATTTCTGCTGGGATTGCTAACAAAACATTTACTCATGCTATGAAGGGAAAACAGGAAAACAGAGTGTTTTTCATACCCTATATGAAATAAACACAATCATCCATTTCGTATGGCTAAAAGCAGGGCGAATCTATGGATCGAAGGTTTGGAATACCAGCAGGCTTTTCATGCTATGTTTTCTTATCTTTTGAAGCTAAATGTTCATGCCTTTCACAACGTGTGCCCATACCATCAAAGCAAAAGAGGTAAACGAAGTCTTTAAACTGTAATTCTTAGAAACTAAGAGTGATATATAAACTGAATTCCCCGAATACTCGAATACTCGGGTTTTTGTCTCTGCTTATTGTCTTTACTTGTTGTTCTTGCTTTTTGTCTTTGCTTTTTCTTTCTTGGTCTTTTCCTCCATCCTTCTCTAATAAACTTTCTTTTCAACTCTAGCTCTGGTGTGCACTGGAATTCTTTCCTGTGCTCAGTCAAGAGCCCTTTTCTCTCAGTGCAGGGCCACTAGGAGGAATTCACATGTTCTGCATCAGTTAGAACTTACATAGCATCTCAACAAAGGAAATATATGTAGGGAAATGACGAGAGAAAGAAAAAGAGTTTTAGTCTTTCAAGGGTGGCAAGCTATGGGGAGGTAAATATTTGGGAAGCCAATGGAACATAAAAGCCATTAGCGCAGGTCCATCTGGGCATCAATTATCCCCCTTCTTCTCAGCCAGAAAACTTCCCTGGGAGAGGGGCATAATAGCAATTCTCATTTATCAGAAGTTTCTGCTTTTAGTCAGATGAGGGAAGCTCTGGGAAAACCTCTTTCCACATCTGTCGATTGTCATTTGCCTCCAGCTCAAAATAATCCTCCTGCCAAAGTTACAGATTTTGGGGGTGGTATGTACTCATAGTCCTCGAAATCCTCTACTTCTGTTCTAGTGCTCTATATTTTTATTGCTTTAAAAAAAATGACTTTTTTTTTTACCTTCATAGAAAATAGATTTTTTCATGGTTGCAAATTTAATCCCCAAATATTTTATATTAATCCACTTACAATAGAATCTTGAGAAAAAGGAAGATGGTTCACAACCTGGAAAGATTGGGAGTTCTCTATTTTTGAGGTGAGGTATTCCTTTATTTAGTTCTTGGGTGTCAGTGTGTTCCTTGGTCAATGGGGTCCATCTTCCTATCCATGTCTAAGTGAATGAGATGCATACAGGTTTTGTGCAAAGCAAGTAAGGTTTATTTTAGAGAGTTGCAAGTCCCTGAGACATAGGGGAGCTATTGAGGAGGAATTTTCCACTCAAATGGCTAACCTCGTAATCAGCTCTTTGTTCTGTTTCTGTAGACATGCTTGCCGCATCGGCCAAAGGGCAGGGTGAACTCGAGATCAACTGAAGACTCACCCTCCCCTTTGCTTGTTCTGTTTAGATAACAGATGTATTGCCTTTGCTTGTTAAGCCCTATAAAAGTAAGATTACCCCTGAGCTTGAGGCCCAGATCTTCAGAGCGCTAGCTCTTCTGGGACTGCCGATGTAATAAAGCTGAGGTCTCCAACTCTCCAAGTGATGCTTGGTTTCTCACTGGTCTGATTTTTCTGCAACACTATTGCTCTCAAAAACCTTGCTCCCTGGGTGTCCAGCAGCAAGATTATACAGGGAAAATCATTAGTCATGGAAACTAAGGGAGTTTGGGTTGTAGGTACTACAGATGCAGGACAGGGCAAATTTCCCCAAGCTAGTGGGGGGAGACCAAGCCCTGCATTGAGAGAAGAGGGTCCTTTGGCGGAGAGTGAAGAAAGAATTCAACACACATGTCAAAGTTAGTCAAAAAGAAAGTTTATTCGAAAAGAGGTAACACTCTACAGACAGAGTATGGTCTCCTCTCAGAGGCAGAGAGTGAGAGGGACAGAGAGAGACAGATGGAAGGCACTGAGAGAGACCCTGAGTGTTCAGGGCATTCAGCTTCTATGTCATTTTTTAGGTCCCATTTCTTTTGATATGGACATACAGTGAGGAAGGGGAAGAATATGTAGCATGAAAAGGTAAAAATATAGAGTGAAAGGCCTGCTGGCAATTCCTAGCTTTTAAGCCATAGATTCCCCATAGTTTTAGCCATAGAGAATGACTCTTGTTTCCTGTTTCCCCTTCACAGATGTGGTGAATGGGTTGTTAGTAATTCAGCAGAAATCTTCCTTTGTTCTGAAGGTGTCCTCCTGGCCTGGCTGCAGGGCTGATCAGCATGTTGCAGTCTCTGAATGTGCTTGATTAACATTTTTTATTCTCTTGCCTCCTCCCTACATTACTACTGATTGGATGGGGCTGGGGTGATCGATCATCATGTCTTGTTCTGGAATCACCTGTGGCATCATCCTATCTGGTCCTGTGGTCAGGGGGGCTATTCTGCCTTGATGAGTCTGGGGCTGAAACACACCTAAAGCCAAGATATTATCCTTTTAGTTTAACCAAAAATTATTGTCATCCTGATCATAGACCTGAAGATTTACTCTTCAAAGATTTGACACTAGCTGGAACCTTATATCCCAAGGCTTAATGGTTAAAAGAGTAGGCATCCAAAGGTGGAAAGATAAGGGTAGAAAAAAGAGCAAGTGAGTCACAATGCTATTATTTAGACAAAATCAGCTTGAATCAAAGGAAAAGTTATAAGCAAAATCTGGGTGTGGTAACAATTGCAACAGGAATTCAAACACCAATGTTACCATTTGGGGACAATTTGAACCTTGGTGTTGCCCCAGTTGCTTGTGTGTGTGTGTGTGTGTGTGTGTGTGTGTGTGTGTGTGTAATGATGCAGAAGTGCAATTAGTATTTTTCCTTGGTTCTTCCCTGCTGATGCAGCAATAAATCATAGGTCAGGAAGATTTAGAAAAAGATTTATTAAAGGTATATTTTAGAAGGAGATGGGCCAAGCTAAGGAAGGCTGCAGCCCTTTGTAATTTGGGATAAAAGATAGAAGATATAAAAAAGATAGAAGATATAAAAAAGATAAAAGAAATAAAAGATAGAGTATGTCCCAAGGGAGGGCGGGTTTTCAGGGAAGAGAGCCCTAACAACCCAGAAATGAGAAGGTCTGTATTATATTTGGGCCATGATGAGTGGTTACAAAGGCATTCCTAAGTGATTGGCACGTGAAGTCATTTTGATTGACACTTGGTGCTATATAACATTTTGCCTAGTGGGCATGTGCTTACCCAGAATTCAGTCTGCTATAATTAGATTTATGTACTTCCGGGTATAAATATGGTATTATAATGATGGTATAACGAGGCTGGGATTGTGGTCAGGTTAGCGTAGTACCTCCTGTGTAAGCATCTGTGGCTGGATTAAACCAGCTATAGGTTATGGCCTCCTGTCCTTTGCTTCCTGTGATGCAGGAGGGATTCTCTAACTACCAATGGAGTGTCCTTTGTCTCTCATGTCTATCTCCCTAACACCGAGACACCCAGAGACCAGCGAGTGTCCTATTGTTTTGTGGGTGTTTATGAAATGTAATACTGAGCAACAATCTCAACCTTCACCTACTCCAATTTGGCCTCTGACCTTCAAGTAGGTTAATTTTCTGGGTGGTTGAAGAGGCAGATGAGGGAGCAAGTACACTTTTCTTGCTCTCTCTCCACCCAACCCTTGTTCTCAATTAGCACCTCGCTAAATCTTGCACCGGGAGGGTGCAGAGGAGGGCTTGGAAGGGAGAGGGGAGGGTGGAGGGAGAAATTCTAGGTGACTCTTTCAAATTTGTCTTGGGAGGTGTGATGTGATTTATAATAAATATATATTTGGTCTTCAGTCTGCTGTTTCTGGCACAGATCCTAAAACCCTCAGAATTTCCTTTGATGAAAGCCATAAAGGTGTCTTGTTATTCATAACATAAACCCCTGAGTTTGTGTTAATGATTTTGAAAAACCCCGGAGGATGGAGGCTAGTTGCCAGGGGAACCAACCAGGTGATTAGAGGGTTGAAACTTTTAGTCCCACCCACCTAACTCAGAGGAGAGGAAAGGAGCTGCAGACCGAATCAATCACTAATGGGTAATGGTTTAATCAATTGTGCCTGTGAAATGAAGTCTCCATAAATACCCCAAACCTTGGAGAGTTTCAGGGTTAGTGAATGCAGGGAGAGTGATGCACCGGGATAGGGCATGGAAGACCCTTGCCTCTTCCCACTTACTTGCCCTGTGCATCTCTTCTGTATGGTTGTTCCTGAGTTATATCCTTTATAATAAGCTGATGATTTGGTAAGAAAACTGGTTTCCTAAGTTCTGTGAGACCCTCTAGGAAATGCATGAAATCCAAAGAGGGGGTCGTGGGAAACTCCACTCCACAGCTTGTTGCTTGGAAGCACAGGTGACACCTGGATTTCACATTATCATCTGAAGGGGAAAAGGAGGGGCAGTCTTACAGGACTGAACGTTTCACTTGTGGGATCTAATATCATCTCCAGGTAGGTAATGTCAGAACTGAGTTAAATTGTAGGACACCCAGCTGGTGTCAGTTGCTTGGTGTGGGGGAAAATTTCATACGTCCTATTTGGGAGCAGAATCAGAGACCGCTACACAGCAATGTTTGCCATTCCCTCCTTTCTAGCCTCTCATGCACAGATTTTCAAATTATGGCTACTATGATGTGCTGATCTGCTTCCCTCTTATTGGAATTTTCACATTTTTATTTTCTTCCATATAGTAATGACAAACGTTTCTCCAAACCAATTACCTTGGAAGACTTTATACTTATGTGGAATTAGAGAATTCATTAAAAAAATTAAATTACATAGTGGTTAAGTACAGTGCTTTTATTTTTTTAAACTGCGTGCTTGGTTGTGTTCAAAATGACTGTTCTTCCCCAAACCTTGTTTCGTTTTTGCTAAATAAATGATAAACATCCTGGGGCCTGTAATTCTGGGTCTTCGATGACACCTTCACTGTGAATCAATGGATTCCTCCGCGCAGTGGGAAGTGGAAGACAGTCCATCTCCGAGGCTTGCGCGGGGCGGGGCATGCAGAATTGCTGCTTGCGGGAGGGACACGCATGACGTCGTCCAGTCCCGCCCCCAACCCCGCGGGCGTTGCGTCGCAGCGTCGATAGGGTGCTTGCAGCCCAGGTCCTAGCAGCTTACAAAAGACACTTTTAAAATTGGCTCCAAGTAGTAATAAAATGTAGTTTCCCTCTCGCTCGTGAATTATTTATGGAGCAAGTGACAATCCCTGGAAATTTCCGGGTGCGACGACGTGGGCGG
>NW_011888978.1:635598-669935 GCF_000151845.1 Pteropus vampyrus | reverse complement strand
GGAGGCTGCGCTGCAGCTGTTGTGCCGCGCGGACGGAGGGCCGCTGTGTGCCGCCTGCCGCATGGCCGCGGGGCCCGAACCGCCGGAGTGGGAGCCCCGCTGGAGAAAGGCGCTGCGCGGCAAGGTGTGCGCGGGCGGCGCCTCTGTATGCTGCTTTCCTCTTCCCGACCCGAGTCCCAGTCTCCTTTCGGTGCCCTGAGCCTCCAAATCCCGCTGCCTGTCTTCCCCATCCTCTTCCAGACAGCACCCTATACCTTTCCTCACCCTTCCGACAACACCCGGTTCCCATACCCCTCCCGCCCCGGACTGTGCCCCAATCCCTCATCCCCGGAAGGCGTCTGTGGCCCTCCCCTCATCCCAGCTTTCCCTCTTTGGGCTGTCTGTCCTCTCCCACACGCGGTCTGCGTCCTGCTGCCGGCCCCGCCCCCATGCCTTGTCCCCTGGCACCTCACTGCCCCTCCTCTGGGCATGACGTCACCTTGCGGCAGCCTCCACCCTCCCCGGCGAAGCCCCCAGCAAGAGTTTTTCTATGAGGCTTTCTCTGGCAGCAAGCTTAGTGAGGTCGCTCAGACCCTCTCTGGTACCTCTAGCCTGTTTACATGAGTCTGGCAGATGAGGCTGTTAGCTCCTCTGTAGTCCAGGGTGCAGTGCTTAAACCTTTCTATCTTCTTACTTTCTCATTTCTTCTTAGCCCTCTGGGGGTCCCTCCACTACTCAGTTCCAGTAACGTACCTGCACTGTATGTGGCATCTGACCCTGGGAGGAAACCCACCACCAACTGAAGAGCCGAGGACTCGCCCTTGTTTTTATTTATAGCAGAATAGACAGCCAGCCAGACTGGAGCTGGGCACTTCTTTACTATGGGCTCTTCCTGTGTGGTGGAGGATCCTCCCACCTACCCGGTCAGTGCACAACCAGTGCTGGGCAGGCCTTGGTTGTGGCTGTGTTCACCCCAAAGGGGCCACGGGCGGGTTTATCTGGGATTCCCAGAGAGACCCTGCTAGTGCCGTTCCTCCTGAAAAGTTGAGGTGTCTGTGCTTCTGGCAGATACCAACCTCCATTTCTGTGCTGGTGACGGTAACTCCAGTGACAACAGGGAACTCTCATGTTCAGTTATAAGGTTGAATTCTTAGCAAGAGTTTTTCTATGAGGCTTTCTCTGGCAGCAAGCTTAGTGAGGTCGCTCAGACCGTCTCTGGTACCTGTAGCCTGTTTACATGAGTCTGGCAGGCCAGGACCTCTGGGTGAGGCCTTCTGGACAATCATACTGTTAGTGGACTCTGTGGGGTACAGTGTTCCCTGGACTGGATTGGGGGGGCATGTCCCAGACCTTCAGGTGTGGCTGCCCACCTGGTAACCACTGTCTATCACCAGGAGAACAAGGGGTCCGTGGAGATCATGAGGAAAGATCTGAATGATGCACGGGACCTGCATGGCCAGGCCGAGTCTGCCGCTGCTGTGTGGAAGGTAAGTGGGGTCGGCCTGGGGTCCGCATGACTGAGGGGCTGGAGAGCTTTGGGATGAAGCTGAGACCTTTGCAGCAAACCTACTCTAGGTGGTCAGTGTGGGCCTGGGGTCCTGGGTGTGGCTCGAGGACACAGGTGTCCTTCCCTGCTGCCTGTTCTGCAGGGACACGTGATGGATCGCAGGAAGAAGGCCCTGACTGACTACAAGAAGCTGCGGACCTTCTTTGTAGAGGAGGAGGAGCGCTTCTTGCAGGAGGCAGAGAAGGAGGAGGGGTCCCCTGAGGATGAGGATGCGGACCCTGCGGAGAGGTTCAGGTCTCTGCTGCAGGCCTTGTCGGACCTTGAGCGGAGGCACCGCAACCTGGGCCTCAACATGCTGCTTCAGGTGGGCCCCCACCCCGCCCTGCAGGGCAGGTGCAGGAGTAGCTACTAGGAGAGGGCCTAAGGCCAGGCCCGGCCTCCTTTTGGGGCTAAAATTCATAAGACTCCCCAGCTTCCACGTTAAAGGTGATGTTTTGTAAGTGGGGGTTGCACCCCAATACTGAAGTACTGGCCCCTGTCCTGGCATTCTGCAGGCAGGAGCTGGCCATGGGGTCCAGGAACACAGGGACCCCATGTGGGTGGTGGCCATCAGGTCCTTGTTGTGCATGTCCTCTTCAAACCCTCTGTCCGAGGCTTTGCCTAACCTTGAGGCTGTGGGTTCTTTGCACTCCCTCTAATCCTGAGCCAGAGCCCTGATTCTTCTCTGCTCTGTGCTGAGAGGGGTCATTTTGCTTCAGGAATGCTGGTCAGTCAGCTCTTGGTGGGTAGCATTTTAGGTGATGATTCTAGGGGTGGTGAATCTTCAGCCTTGGGGGTGTCTGGTTGTTAGGACTGGAGTGTTGGCTGCCTGGGTTCCAGGACAGCACTCCCTCCCTCCCTCTTCCTCTCCCTCCCTTCTTCCCTTCTCCTTTTTTCTCCCCTCCCCTTTCTCTCTTTCCCTGCAGTGACCCCTGGCAGAGGAAGCTGGCTCCACCCTGGCCCAGCCCCCAGCAGCTCCTTCATCTGCCTCCTTCAGGACCAGGGGGGGTCTCCATCTAGGTGTCGATGTGGGCTGCATACTGTAGGTGCCACCTTGGGTTGTCCCCTCTGCAGTGTCTTATCTTCTCTTTCCTCGGGTGTTCCTGTTTCCCAGGTGTACATGCTTCACCATGGAGTCCTAAAGTGGGGGGAGGCGGGATCAGTAATGAGATTGTGTCTTATCATGTTTCTTCATAAAGTTATCACTGACACTGAGTCTTGTCAAATCTACCTGGAGTCTCCATGACTGCTCTTAGCGGCTGGGTTGTCCAAACCTGGCGCCCACCCTGTTTAAATGCCCGTGATGGGCTAATTGCACCGAGGCCCTCAGACCCCCGCCTGAGCATTAGGCATAGGAGTTAAGGTTAAATTTAGAGTGAGTGTCAAGGGAAAGGGGGGCCCAGGGTGCTTGGATGGGGAGGGTGGGCAGGCAGCTCAACTTGTCATTTCTGCTGGAGGCCTAGACAAGTGTGTCCCCCACAAATCACCCACAGCTCAAGGTCTATGAGCAGAAACGGCCCCCCGGGTCCTTGTGGGCCTGGGCAGTAAGCACCCCATGCACCTCACCTCGAGGCTCTGTCCCCCTTCACTTCCCTGTGTGTCCTGCCATGCTCACTTCTTCCTCCTCAGTCCCTCGCTGATCCGGGCATTTCTCCTGGGGTGGAGGAGCAGGGCATTGTGCTGTTAGTCTTGTCATGCTCCTGGCTTTCTTTGCTTCATAGTTTCTCTACTACATGAAGTTAGCAAAACCTGTGACTTAGTGCCAGTGTCATCTTATAGATAAGTCCAAGCAACAAAATGTCACACAGTGACAAGATAAGAGATCCCAGTGTGTGGGCACAGATAGAAGTTCAATACTGCTGGAGCTGTAAGTAGCCCTAAACGAATGGCTTTGTGGTCAACGGGCCATTTCTGGATGGAACCTGTCAGACTTGGGTGCTTCTGGCCTTGTATTTCTGTGAATTTGGGGCTGGAGCTCTTGGAGCCTGGGACTGGGAGTTTGCTTGAGTCCCTCTGTCTCACCTAATGCCCCATGATGTGGGGCTTCTGCAGGTAGGAAGGGGCTCTGATGCCCCCTCCCCTCCCCATTTCACACCTCCATCAAGTGACATCAGGGAGCTGACCAGTTCCTTTCAGCTTGTGCCCCAGCTGCCTGCCTCCGAATGTGGAGACACCTGCCAGGGGTCTGCCTATCCTTCCTCTCTTAGTCGGATACTTGGTTGCAGCCCTGAAAGGTACCCTGTGGTGCTGGTGCTGTGGTGGGACGGGAAGTGGGATGGGAAGTCTTGATGCTGGCATAGACTTGCTTTCTTTTTGATGGTGTTGGGGCGTCTATCCCACTCATACAGCCTGTGGAAAGGGTGACAGGCAGAGGGGAAGCGGCCTGGTTATGTATCAGAATGAGGGACAGGTTTATCCCTTTGGCTGGTGAACCTAATAATCCTGACTCCTCAGATAAGGGGTAGCACTAGGGACATCCTCTGGCCCCATCCCCATTGTGATAGGCCTCAGAAGGGAGCTACCTGGCTTTTGTCCAGTAGTCCAGGAACGCCTCTAGCACAGATGGCCTTGGGCTCCACAAGGCCTGGTAGTACCCTCACAGCCCTGAGTGTTAGTGGAATGTGCTTTGTGACGACCGATTACTCATTGGTGCATGTGGTCAGTGTCGAGATATAGTTTTTCTACTTGTTATCAGAGGTCAGTGAAAGGGTCACAGTAGCTGATACCTCTGGCCCACTTTAAATTTCAGATTCTTAGTCCAAGGAGAACAGAGACAAATGCCAAAGGTCGTTTCATACTCCTGGTAAGATGTTATTTCACACATTCTCGGGGTTGCTCACACCCTTGTCAATGGACACTTGTGTGTGGAGACACTGGTGAGCTGCTCTGGCTCTGGTGGGCGGTGGACTCAAACCTGGGTGATAGGGAGTGTGAGGACCCTGTGGGGCGTGGCCTGGTGCTACCCTCGGGGAGAGGGTCAAACTGTGGGAATCAGTCCAGTGGGAGTATAGGCCCAGTCCCCAAGCCTGGCCCTGTTTCCGACACCACATGCACGTTCCAGGGTTTCCCAGAGCCCCCTGGAGCTTGGTAATTCGCTACACATACTCCCAGAGCTCCGAGGGCCTGCCTTTTGCTTACGGTGACAGTGATGAGTTAATTTCAGCCAAAGGAAGAGGTGCACCAGGCAAAATCCAGAAAGAGTAGGACAGCAGGAGCTGCTTTTGTCTCCTCCCTGTGGAGTCAGGATAGTGTGCTTTCCCAGTGTCGGCGAGTGACCATGCTTGTGGAACCTGGCCCGCCTGAAGGAGAGCTCCCCCAGCCTTCGTGTCCAGAGCTTCTATTGGGTCCATTGTAGCGGCATGACGACTCCCCATGTGGCTGACCCAGCCTCTGGCCCCTCAGGAGACCCAGGTGCATGACTCAGCCCCTACACCACATTGCATGGTCAGGCCCCCCAGTGTGGCCCATGCTCCAGGCACTCTCCTACCAGGCAGAGCACCGACTACACTGTGTGCCTGGTTACCCTGCAAATAACGGCTGTTCCATTTCTGGGTAGTGAGCACAGGATGGTTACCAAATCTTGTTTGCAGTGTCAAGAGATTGTCAGTGACCTGGTCCCCACTAGTGAGAAAGTAGAAAGGTGACTGTGGGGGCTGTCAGCACTGGGAGCTGTGCGGTGGGACTGGTCCTGTCACAAAATGTGCACACAGTCTGCCCTGACCAGATATGCAAGCCCAAGACAGCACAATGCCAGGGAGGCTGAGCTGCAGTCTTGTCCTAGAGGCGAGGGTGTGACCTTCAGGGAATGTCAGGCAGGTCACCGCAGACCTGCGGACTGATGCTCACCTTCTGGCCATTCATGGTAGGGTGTCACCCCAGCATTGCCCTGCCCTGTGGAAGTGGGGTCGTGGAACATGAGACCCACAGCAGTTTGACTAGAACGCTGCCATTGCTTTATTGCCACCATGGTCAGGCTGAGTCACCTGGTACTTGGGGTGGTTCCCATAGATGAGGTGGTCTGCCTTATAAAAAAAAAAAATGCCTCTTCTGCTCAACGAAGTGACCCAGGACCAGAGTAACAGAAGGACTGAGCAACAGAAGATAATTGTGGTGGCTTTTACTGAGACTTCTTTAGGAATGCCTGCACATCAGGAAGAGCCCACGGCAACTGGATTGAAGGGGCTGACAAACAGGTGAGGAGAGGAGCCGGAAGCCCAGGGAAAGGGTTAGATGCCTTAGTTTTTGGTGACAAGGGAAACAGGCCCACAGAATGACGGTTGTATCCCTGGAGGTGGGAGAGCTGCCTCCCTCACCACTCCCGCCCTGTGCCTCTTGGGTTCTGCAGCCCTGACTGCCAGATGTCATCCATCGTGGGGCATAATGACCAGGTACCAGAGGAGCCCACTCCTGGGCGTTCCCAGGGACGCATGTGGATGTATGCCATTGTTGAAGCGTGGGTGTGGGGCTGGGGGTGCTGGTGCCCCTCAGTGGGGGAAGTAGGAGGTCAAGTGGGGGTTAGAGGCCTTGGAGAATGCCCAGCGTTGGGGACACAGGAGCTGGACTTAGGGCAACATGGAGCCCGGGGTGGGGCTTGGTGCCGAGGGCACTGCCGAGACATGAAAGCAAGAAAGCATGAAACAGCACCATTTACCTAAAATTAAAATGCATGCATATGTAGCAATTCACAGTTGCAAGAATACTTCAAACTGACAAATGGAGCCTGTTTGACAAATGGAGATGACTGGATCGTCCTGGGGCTGTCTTCAATCGGGACTCGCCTTAGGGAAGGAATTTGGGCTCCAGGGTGCTTAAATCACTTTGGATTTTATGTAATTAGTGGTTAACTAGTCCTGTAACTACCTCCCTATTGAATAATCTGTGTGTGGAGTGTGAGAAGGGCCTTAGGTTTGGAACGTTAAGGCAGTGAGCGTCCTGGAAACAGTTGGGATGCTACAATTGACCAAGAAGGCTGGCCTCCCTCTAAGGCGCAAGTACCCTTATTGGATCTCAGCGGGTCTCCCTGGCCTCGCGACCTCATTCGGATTGCAGATGCGCTTTCTTCTTCTCAGGACCCTTCTCCCTCCTACCCGTATCTTTTCCTTCCTCCGGTGCAGGAGCATCAGCAGCAGTTGCCTGGAGGCCTCTGCCCTGGGCTTCCCCTGCGTACACAGGTGTGCAAGGGGTGGAAGCCTCTGCTTTGTCTGGTAGTTTGAAGACGGGCCTCTGTGCCACCAGTGTTTCCTAGGGGATGGCTGGGCCCAGGGAGGGGGCAGGGGCCTTTGATTGATGAGGCAGCTGGGAAGACTGGGGCAGGGAGGTTCCACAGGGTCACCGGGGCAGAGGGGAGGAGGGTTGCACTGAGAAAACCCCACAGGGCGGGAGCTCCACCAGCCCCACCATCAGATCGAGTTCTCCGCCAGACTGCTTCATTTCCTAGCGGGATACCTACTCAGTGTAGAGACTGGTGATTTAAATGACAAAGACCCTGAGTTCCTTTTTTCTTCATAATGTTTTGGGCTTCTTGGGTTTATTAAAACTCCGTTTCTGAAGACGAATGCGGTAGTGAGCAACTTCTACAAGTATTTATAAAGCCACTGCTTACGGTGACAGTGATGAGTTAATTTCAGCCAAAGGAAGAGGTGCACCAGGCAAAATCCAGAAAGAGTAGGACAGCAGGAGCTGCTTTTGTCTCCTCCCTGTGGAGTCAGGATAGTGTGCTTTCCCAGTGTCGGCGAGTGACCATGCTTGTGGAACCTGGCCCGCCTGAAGGAGAGCTCCCCCAGCCTTCGTGTCCAGAGCTTCTATTGGGTCCATTGTAGCGGCATGACGACTCCCCATGTGGCTGACCCAGCCTCTGGCCCCTCAGGAGACCCAGGTGCATGACTCAGCCCCTACACCACATTGCATGGTCAGGCCCCCCAGTGTGGCCCATGCTCCAGGCACTCTCCTACCAGGCAGAGCACCGACTACACTGTGTGCCTGGTTACCCTGCAAATAACGGCTGTTCCATTTCTGGGTAGTGAGCACAGGATGGTTACCAAATCTTGTTTGCAGTGTCAAGAGATTGTCAGTGACCTGGTCCCCACTAGTGAGAAAGTAGAAAGGTGACTGTGGGGGCTGTCAGCACTGGGAGCTGTGCGGTGGGACTGGTCCTGTCACAAAATGTGCACACAGTCTGCCCTGACCAGATATGCAAGCCCAAGACAGCACAATGCCAGGGAGGCTGAGCTGCAGTCTTGTCCTAGAGGCGAGGGTGTGACCTTCAGGGAATGTCAGGCAGGTCACCGCAGACCTGCGGACTGATGCTCACCTTCTGGCCATTCATGGTAGGGTGTCACCCCAGCATTGCCCTGCCCTGTGGAAGTGGGGTCGTGGAACATGAGACCCACAGCAGTTTGACTAGAACGCTGCCATTGCTTTATTGCCACCATGGTCAGGCTGAGTCACCTGGTACTTGGGGTGGTTCCCATAGATGAGGTGGTCTGCCTTATAAAAAAAAAAAATGCCTCTTCTGCTCAACGAAGTGACCCAGGACCAGAGTAACAGAAGGACTGAGCAACAGAAGATAATTGTGGTGGCTTTTACTGAGACTTCTTTAGGAATGCCTGCACATCAGGAAGAGCCCACGGCAACTGGATTGAAGGGGCTGACAAACAGGTGAGGAGAGGAGCCGGAAGCCCAGGGAAAGGGTTAGATGCCTTAGTTTTTGGTGACAAGGGAAACAGGCCCACAGAATGACGGTTGTATCCCTGGAGGTGGGAGAGCTGCCTCCCTCACCACTCCCGCCCTGTGCCTCTTGGGTTCTGCAGCCCTGACTGCCAGATGTCATCCATCGTGGGGCATAATGACCAGGTACCAGAGGAGCCCACTCCTGGGCGTTCCCAGGGACGCATGTGGATGTATGCCATTGTTGAAGCGTGGGTGTGGGGCTGGGGGTGCTGGTGCCCCTCAGTGGGGGAAGTAGGAGGTCAAGTGGGGGTTAGAGGCCTTGGAGAATGCCCAGCGTTGGGGACACAGGAGCTGGACTTAGGGCAACATGGAGCCCGGGGTGGGGCTTGGTGCCGAGGGCACTGCCGAGACATGAAAGCAAGAAAGCATGAAACAGCACCATTTACCTAAAATTAAAATGCATGCGTATGTAGCAATTCACAGTTGCAAGAATACTTCAAACTGACAAATGGAGCCTGTTTGTTGCCTAGAGTGTGTGTGGGTAGCGGAGTTTTGAATGGGATAACAAAACGGAGAGAACCAAGGGGACACAGGAAAGACGGTGTGGAAGGGGAAGGGAGATGACTGGATCGTCCTGGGGCTGTCTTCAATCGGGACTCGCCTTAGGGAAGGAATTTGGGCTCCAGGGTGCTTAAATCACTTTGGATTTTATGTAATTAGTGGTTAACTAGTCCTGTAACTACCTCCCTATTGAATAATCTGTGTGTGGAGTGTGAGAAGGGCCTTAAGTTTGGAACGTTAAGGCAGTGAGCGTCCTGGAAACAGTTGGGATGCTACAATTGACCAAGAAGGCTGGCCTCCCTCTAAGGCACAAGTACCCTTATTGGATCTCAGCGGGTCTCCCTGGCCTCGCGACCTCATTCGGATTGCAGATGCGCTTTCTTCTTCTCAGGACCCTTCTCCCTCCTACCCGTATCTTTTCCTTCCTCCGGTGCAGGAGCATCAGCAGCAGTTGCCTGGAGGCCTCTGCCCTGGGCTTCCCCTGCGTACACAGGTGTGCAAGGGGTGGAAGCCTCTGCTTTGTCTGGTAGTTTGAAGACGGGCCTCTGTGCCACCAGTGTTTCCTAGGGGATGGCTGGGCCCAGGGAGGGAGCAGGGGCCTTTGATTGATGAGGCAGCTGGGAAGACTGGGGCAGGGAGGTTCCACAGGGTCACCGGGGCAGAGGGGAGGAGGGTTGCACTGAGAAAACCCCACAGGGCGGGAGCTCCACCAGCCCCACCATCAGATCGAGTTCTCCGCCAGACTGCCTCATTTCCTAGCGGGATACCTACTCAGTGTAGAGACTGGTGATTTAAATGACAAAGACCCTGAGTTCCTTTTTTCTTCATAATGTTTTGGGCTTCTTGGGTTTATTAAAACTCCGTTTCTGAAGACGAATGCGGTAGTGAGCAACTTCTACAAGTATTTATAAAGCCACTTAGCAATGAAGATGCATCAGTTAAAACGTTGCCATCAATACAACACGATTGAGTAGTAACTCAACCGGTCAGAATTAAACTGTCACAGGACAGTATCAATCTCTACTTCCGTTTTGCATAAATTAGAGTGGGCAGATTTAAAGAAAAACCGAGAAACGGTACACGTTGGTCATAGATAATCAAGATTTCACATTTCCTGTTTGTCAAGAGACAAGACTGTTCTCTTGTAAAAGTTGTCAGTCTCCCCACACCTTGGTTCAGCCACCAAATTCGTTCTGTGACCAAAAAATGGTGTCTCCCTGTGCACAGGCCACCCCCCCTCGTTGCCTTCACCCACAGACTTAATTCCTTTTAAAGCCTAGTCTCATGGCCAGGATCCAAACTCCACTACACCTCCTGAGACCCAGAGGGCTGCGGGCTATTCCTTAGCTCTTTGCCCGCTGCTTGGCAGAGCACAAGGCTGACCGTGCCTCTGCAGAGAGCCCGAGGCAGCGCCTGGCAGGTGCCTGATAGTAAGGTGACACTCGTGGGCGAGTCCAGCTGTCTTGGGCTTAATGTTTACTTGATGAGGACCCTGGAGGCTCCTCCCCGATTGCAGTCCCAAGAGAGCACCGAGTGGGCCACCAGTATCGCAGGAAACCAAGCATGAATGGGGACCTGAGTAGTGTGGCCCAACAGAGCCACTCGTGCAGCTTTCTGTCCTCAGGGACAGTCATTTCTAAAGACCTGCGTTTGAACACGCTTGGTGACAGCACTGCTCTCCGCGCTGGAACACCTTGGCCCTATGCAAATGAGGTGACTTTCCAAGTCTTGTCTGATTGGAGAAGCAGCAAGGCTCATCGCCTTGGAGCAACCAATAGGGCTCCTGGCTGCACAGCGCCTTTATCCTATTGGTGGACGCAGCACGCAGCAGTGCCCTCCCGGACTATAAAGGCCGGCTTTTTTTCCTGCTGGTCCTGGGCTCGGGAGTTTGGCTAGTGTAAGCATCCCCGCTGAGTGAGCGTCCACCAGAAAATGCTATCATCCTGCGCCACCTGCAGCTGGCCATCTGCAAGTACGAGGAGCTCGACAAGCTCTGGGCGGGGTGAGCATCGCACATGGCGGAGTCCTTCCTAATACCCAGGCCATGCTGTTGCAACACCAAAGATTCAGGGCTACAAACACGACCAGGAGAACTGCTGATATGTCTCTCCTCTCTCCCTCCCTCCTTCTCTCCTCCCTTGTCTCTGTGCAGCTGAGGCCAGGTAGTGAGATACAGTTGGCACACGAGGTGGCAATGGCCTTGGTTCTTAATTAGGAACAATATACGCATCACTGTTGGCGCGCAGCAGACACTCTGGCCCCGGGCCAGGGCGGAAAGTTGTCCTATGCAATATTTCAGTGGGAGGTCGTGGACACGGATGGGCATATGGTATCAGCGGTAAGAATGGACTGCTGAGAGGTGCTTCAGCTCCTGCCCACAGGATGCCTTTGGTGGCCTGGGTCCGTCTGTCAACTTCGGGCAGTTCCTGATTTTGCCAGGCTTCCCCTTCCTACTGGTTCACATAGGCTTTTCCTGTCAATGCTTGTAATGCCCCCATCTAGAATATAAATTCTGTTAGCTCCTGGTGGGGTTCAGCACACACTACCCCCAAATAGCACGTTGGTATATTGAATACCTTAAGCTGAAGGAGTTTGAGGAAACGCCAGAAGCAGGAAGGTCACTGACCTCCCCCTACCTGGCCTCCCCTGAAACAGGGTCTGAACCGTTAAGTGAGAGGTGCTGATCCTACACCCAGAGAAAGGAGCACCCTTAAGTGTGAACGCAAAAAGGACGCCAAGGAGAGTCCTACCAGGCCTCACTAAGTTCCCCGTTCACCATTCTATCTCACACTTGACCTGTCACAGCCCTCCATGACTGCCCACTCTGCAAATACTCAGGCCTGACTCTGGGTCTGCATCTCCTCATGAGTCCCGTAAACCTTAAGTAACTTTACAGGCTTTTTCTTGTTAATCTGACAGTTTAATTTTCAGACCCAGACCCCAGGAGAGTTGAGGAAAACCATTTCTTCCCTTATGCTCACTGCCTTTTATCCCCACATCGTGTTGTAAACCACATAGTGGAGAACTCTAAAGAGGCAGACCTGACTGTGGTCTGAAGGAAGTCTGACACCAGTGACCCCAGAGGTAAGATCCCACAGAGTCAGTGGGCCCCATTGGGGGGAGGTAGGCAAAGCAAGGACAGAGAAAGGTCAGGACAGAAAATGCATGAGCTTCTGGGATCATTTTTTGTGCAGAAGGGACACAGCTACTTTTGGCAGGGCACAGAAACTGCTGTCCAGGTGACTCTTTGTACTGCTGAAGTAGATTCCCTGTCACGTAAGGTCCAAACTCTTCTGGGATTTTCCCCTGACTTGTGACCTGTGTTGGGAGGTCCTGAATTTGGACAGAGGCTGAGAGTCTGTAGGAGTCTGTTAGCTGGTGCTGGGAGTTTGCTCAGGGCGGGGGCGTTGGGGCAGCTCTCAAGCCTGTTAAAAAGCTGACTTTAAAAAGAACGAAGAGTTCTAGGCCTCGTTCCTGCTGCTTCCTACAGATTTCCTGGGCCCCTAACGCTTCAGCTGCTCCTGCTCTCTGGCCAGATGCCCCTTCCGCACCCTGTGGGTAGTACCTGGACTCAGAACTTTCTGAGAGGTTTATGTTGACCTGGCTATGTCTCAATTGTAGGCAGTCAGACCGTCCTGTGCGGGTAGGTTTTGGCTAATCTTTTTTTCTTTTCCCCCCTTCCTTTTAATAGTTGCTCAATATTTTTTCTGCATGGTTTTTTTTTTTTTTTTTAACCTAGCTGCCACTGTTCCTGGTTTTGTATTCTGCATTTGTCTTCATCCTAGAATAACTAACACCGCCTTCCATGTAATTTGTAGGTCTCTGCTTCTAGAATGCTTTTGTAAATATTTACGCTTTCCAAGAGCACTATGAAGTGACACCTTTGTAAATGTCCCCAAGCTAGTCTCTGGAGTATGGGATTGCCATAGTGTGTGCGCACGTGTGTGTGTGTGTGTGTCTTTTAATTGAGCTGTAATTCATGTAACATAAAGTTAACCATTTAAAAATTGAACATATCAGTGGTATTTAGCACACTTGTAATGTTGTACAATACCACTTCTATCTCATTCCAAAACATTTTCATCACCCCAAAAGATGACCCTGAACCCATTAATAGTCACACCCCATTGCTCCTCCCCAAGCTCCAGGCAGCCAATAATCTGCTTTCTGTCTATGGATTTGTTTGTTGTGGACATTTGTATAAATGGGATTCATACACAGTGTGGCCTTTTGTTTCTGGCTTCTTGTACTTATTTCAATGTTTTTGAATGTGTAGAGAGGGACAGATTCTTAACTCTGTCCTCTCTTAGGGTTTCTGGCTGAGCCTGAGAGTTAAATCAGCAGAAGACAGATTAACAAGAGGAAAGCACATAGATTTTTACACAAACATGGGGCCCTCATAAGGAAATGAAGACCCACAGAACTGTCAAAACCAAAATGCTTTTATAGAAGTTTGAATAAAGAGAGGCAGTTGTTGAAAAGTAACTAAAACACATGTGGAGGCTAAAGGAAGATAAGAATTATGTTACCAAGGTGTGTCTGGACTTAATCCTCTTCTATCTTTATCTCCCATACTTGATGAAAAGAACATTTCTTTTCTGTGGGTGCAGAGCAGTTATCTCTTACACGGGAGTTTCACCTGTTTTCAGGAAGAAAAGGAGCTATCAGGATGTGTTGCATTTGCAGCTTTTTCAATGTCTTCAGCTCAAAATCATCTTTGTGCAGTTGTCATATTGTGGGTTGCTGCCTGCTCCTGACTGTAGAGCTTTGCTTGTGTTTCTGAGCATCCAAGGCCCCTTTATGACGCCCATTAGACCAGTTCTCCACACAGCAGTTACTTGTGCCTTTGTTGTCTTGCTCATTATTTCCGTGTCTTTTGCTTGACTCCTGCTGGAAAGTGAGACCTATGAGAGCAGGGACACTGTGTCTCCCGTGGAGTCCCTCCTAGGACAGAGCTTGGTGTGCCATTGGGGCCGATAAATACTTGTGGGAGGGAGAGCTGCATTTCGTCACCACTGTGAGCTCATTGAAGGCAGGAGCTCTGTCTTTATTATTCACTCCTTTATCCCTGGTGCCTAACCTGGTGCTGTGGTCTGAATATTTGTGTCACCAAAATTCACATGCTGAATCCTAATCCTCACTATGATTATGAGGGAGTTTTCGAGAGGTGATTAGGCCTTGAGGGTGGAGCTCCAGGAATGGGATTAGTGCCTTTATAAATGAGACCCCAGAAAGCACCCTTGTCCTTTCTGTCATGTGAGGGCACTGAGAGAAGATGTCATTCATGAACCAAGAAGCGGTTTCTCACTGGACACTGAAGCTGCTGGCACCTTGACTTTGGACTTCCAGCCTCCAGAACTGTGAGAAATACTTGTCTGTTGTTTATAAGCCTCCCATCCATGGTACTTTTGTTATTGTGCCCTAACGGAGTAAGACACATAGTGATGAACAAACCTTTATTGAATACATGAGTACATTTTCTGGAAGTGATGGAGGAACAAAAGAACAAAGGGAGGGATGGTTAAATTTGCATTGGGCATGTGGAGCATCCCAGAGGCAACATGGAAATAGAATTGAGTGGTGTTGAGACTGGGTAAGAAATGTGCTGTGTCCCAGGAGCTGAGCACCTGACCTTCTCTGAGGGTTAATGTTGTATGTCCATTTGACTGGGCCACGGGGAGCCCACATACGGTCACACACTATTCTGAGTGTGTTTGCGAGGGTGCTTCTGGATGAGATGAAGATTTGAATCAGTGGACCAAGTACAGCAGATTGAGTGGGCCTCATCCAATTTGTTGAAGGCCTGCCTGGAACAAAAAAGTAGTGGAAGGGAGAACTCTCTCTGTGTTACTTGCTCTGAACTGGAACACTGGGCTTCTCTTGCACTATGACTCAGACTGGAACTTTCACTACCAGCTCTCCTAGGTCTTCAGGTCACTGATGACAGATCTTGGGACTTCTCAGCCTTCATAATAATGTAAACCAATTATTCATAATAAATATTTTATATTTATATTACAAGTGTATTAATTACATATAATTTCTTAACAATATTTACTTATTATGAATTTATTACTAATATGTAGATTTACTTATTTTTTCTGGAAGCTCCTGCCTACTTGCTGCACTGGCTGGGTGCAGGTTGCGGCGACCCAGCACCTGGGGAGGAGATGGGTCTGGAGAAGCCTCCATCTGGTGCAGTTGGAGCTTCCCACCAGCAGAGCATTTCTCAGATTTGGAGGGGCCTGTAGGAAAAATTATTCCCTCATCTCTGTTGGGAAAGAAAAAGTTTCTTTGATCTTATTATGTTCAGTGACTGGTGGTGTGTGAACTAAACCAACAAAAGACAGTTTAGCAAGATAAAAGGTAGAGTTTATGTCATGTGCAACACACATACACGCAGGAGGGCATGAGTAGCTCAGAGAGGTGGTTAGAATTTGGGGTTTAAGTACCTAACTTAGTGGGGGAAAGGAAGAGAGAAGAAAAGGCTTTTATGGGATGAACAAAACGTTTCTTTAGGTCAGATGTGAGTTTATAGGAGAACTGATATGCGATGAGAATGTTTGTGACAGTGCTTAACCTCACAGATGGAGTAGTCTTTTTGTCTCTTCAGGGCTCTGACACTCATAAAGCTGATTATCCTCAAGCAGCAGTCCCCTCATAAACACTGCAGCCAAGCAGAGCTCTCAGAGCGAGCTTTGGGAACCAAGGGCCTCCAGCCTGGCCCCAGGAGGTGGCTCATGTTGCTGGGGCTGCCCTCACTCTCTGATGCCATAAGCTCACTGAGAGTGTTCCTAGTCCTGGTTTCATTTCTGCAATTCATTCATTCCTCTGTATTCCACATGGGGGTGTGACATAAACACTGATCAGTGAATGACTGACACCCTCTCCAAGCACTGTTCATCCTGGTACCACTTGGGAGGTTGTCCTGAGGTTAGAGAGGACCTTGTGGAGAGAATGTCTCTGTCTGCATGCTTTCTCCATGTGGCAGTATTGCCACCGTTCTGGTTTCATCCTGACCAGGCCAGATCCAGGTTTGTCTTGGGCCGTGTGCTGAGTATCCTGTGCTAATGTTTTCATTAGACTGAGGTAGAGCCCTTAAACCTACTTGCTGGCTCATTTTGGGGTCATAGATTACCCCCT
Organism: Pteropus vampyrus; assembly: GCF_000151845.1. Taxonomy (NCBI): domain Eukaryota; kingdom Metazoa; phylum Chordata; class Mammalia; order Chiroptera; family Pteropodidae; genus Pteropus; species Pteropus vampyrus. Next base: position 654,037 of record NW_011888978.1, on the reverse strand, counting down.
GGCCCATAGGGTAATGGGATCCGGTTTGGGTTGTGCAAAGGGCAGTCTGCTGCCCTCTGGTTCCTGGAGACAGATCAGCGTCTGCTTGGGAAATGGCCCCTCACATTCCACATCCACAGGGACAGGTGTCCCTCAGGTTGCTGCTCACTCAAGGCCCTCACTCCAGGCTCTTTAAGGACCTGCCTGAGGCAGGCTCACGTGTTCAGGTGACCTGCCTTCTGTAGAGCGAGCCATCTGCTCTTCCCTGCAACAGCAGGAAGCCCTGTGTGTTTGGGTGTGAGTCCATCGCCTGCTCAACTTAACCATAAACAGAGCAGGTATCTCCATTCCCACCCGAGATATGGAATCTATATCTATATCTAATCCTATATGGAGAAAATCTTTCTGTATGTAATTTATGTATAAAGAGAATACATATAGAATTTATTGTAGAGAGTTTTTGTATATAGAATTAGATTTTATATATATTATATATACGGAGAGATTTATATATGTATACATATATATTACATGGGGAGAGTTTTTGTATATATAGAAAATTTATATAGAGAGAATTTATATATGTGCAGATAAATTAGAGAATTAGAATTTACACATTATATATGAAGAGAATTTTTATATAGAGAATTTATACAGAGAATTTACATATATAGTTTATATATAAAATATATCTTGTGAATATATAAAAATATATACATTAAGATATATATACCAGTTGAGAAATATTGTCTTGGTCCATTTGGGCTGCGAAAAGAGCACCACAGATTGGGAGGCTTGTAAACATTTATTTTTCATAGTTTTGGAGGCAGGAAGCCCAAGATCAGGCATGGTCGGGTTCTGATGAGAGCTATTTTTTAGGACATTCTCGCTGTGTCTTCATGTAGGGCAAGAGGTGAGGACGCTCTGTGAGGTCTTTTTTGTAAGGCACGAACTCCATTCCTGAGGTCCTGACTTTATGATCTAATCTCCTACCAAGGCCCCCTCTACCATCACCCTGAGGTTAGTTTTTAACAGACACATTTTGGGAGGACACCAACATTGTCTTTTATTTATATATATGTCTTGAAAGATCCATTACTCAGAGGGGGTTTCACTATTGCTACTCACCACCACCAGCAGGTGTGAGAATGAAAACAGGAAAAGTGACTGCAAATTACTGGAACAGAGCTAGCACTAAGGAAATGGCGAGCATTCCCTGGGCACCTGGATCTGCAGGATGAACCAGAGCTGCAGTAAGTGAGCGCAATGAATGGCAGGGGAGCCTCCTTCACTCTCACAACTGCCACACTGAGCACTGCTGACACCAGATGTCACCAAGTGATTCCCTGTGCCACCAACAGGGTGTCCTACAGTTCAGTTCATTCTGACACGAACCAGAGTTGGCACAGATCTCAGTCTCACGTGAACACCCCTACTTCAGAGGCCAATTGCAAGGAGCAGGGCTCAGCTTCTGACTAGCTGCAAGTCAGAGTCCCATGACCCCTTCTTTAGCTTCCATCTTTTGCTAGAACAGCGCATGGAGCTCAGGGAAACACATTTACTGGGTTATCATGTAATGAAGGACGTGATACAGAATGCAGGTGAACAGCTAGATGAAGGTGAGTCTCAGAGGGTTCCCAGAGCCAAACCTTCTGTCCTCATGGGGTTGGGGTGTGTCACCCTCCTGACATGTAGGTGTGTTCACAAGCCCAGAAGCCTCTGGACACTTTACTGCTGGGATTTATGGAGGCTTCCTCACGTGTGTGTGATCAGTCACTAACTCCATTTCCGGTTCCCTCCCCTCTCAGGAGGCTGGGAGTGGGGCCAAAAGTTCCAGGCTTCTACTTATGGCTGGTCTTTCTGGTGACCAGCCCTCATCCAGGAGCCCACCAGGGTCCTTCATTGGAATAAAAGATGTTCCTATCACTTGGGATATTTCAAGCAATCTAGGAGCTCAGTGTCAGAAGCTCCAAACACCCAGGATATTGCAAGGGACTTAGGAGCCCTGTGCCAGGAATGGGGGGGCTGAGACCAATATATATATTTCTCATTAATTCCCAACAAAGAAGAAAGGAAAAGGGAAGGTCCCAGAAGGAATGCTATTGCAGGAAAACCTTGTGTGCTCTTGGATCTCTAGAACAAGTCCCTGAAATTGAGGTTCATCTAGGCACAAAAATCCCAGATACTGTACCAGGCAGAAATTCAGTGGCTGTGAAGAAAGAGACACAGGCTGGCCTTGTGCTACAGAGATGGCATCTTTTAATTCTGTTTGTGTGACTATTACATGCTGGTCCCTGTGCCAAGGGTTCCCTAAGCCTCATGGAGTTTAAAATCAGAGCAACAAAGACAAGTGCCCCGGGGACCGTCCTTACCCAGGCCGGTCTGTGCAGGTAACGTGAGACCATGTGGGTAGAGGGGGATGTTACCCAGGGCCCCCCCAGAGGCCTCAGCACCAAGACTTTGAGTATATGTTTCTCAATCAAGCATTTGAATGTACATGTTGGCTATAAACTGACTTCTAATTTCCAAACCTAGATGGACTTAAGTCGCTGCTCTGATGGCTGAATGACATGTACCTGACTAGAAAAGCAACTCAAGAGTGTGTTAGTCAAGGCTCTGCTGAGAAACAGAAACAGAAGGGATGCATATACACACCAAGGCTGCTGGAGGCGGAGGCCTTCTTCCTGGGTGACTTCAGTCTTCACTCTTAAAGCCTTCAGCTGATTGGGTGAGGCCAACCCACACTGTGGAGAGTAATCTGCTTTATTCAAAGTCGACTGAGTTAACTGTTAATCTTGCCTAAAAAAATAAACCTTCCCAGCAACTACTGGACTGATATTTGACCAAATAGCTAGGCACTGTGGCCTGGCTCAGCTGACACGTAAAATTAACTGTCACAAGGACTGAAAACTTAACAGGTTGAAAAGTCTCAGTATCCAGAAAGCTGGGAAAGGAGAGGAGACCAGGGGGCCCCAGGGTCTCTTTGCCAAGGCTCCATGGTCAACAGGGTCTATTGTTTTCCCATTAAAACAAATATTAAAAAGTAAATAAAAAATTAAAAAAAGGAAATAGCAAGATTTAGAATCTGAGAGATGTGGCATGACAGACATCACCCTAGACCAGGAGCCCAGAGCCGGGCTGGATGTTGGTCTTCCACGGGGTGCCCAGCCCTGGCGCATTCCTGGATGAGGCTGGTCCAAACAGAGTGGTGCCAGAGCCTCTTCCAGGTGCCTGTCCCATGTGCCTGTCTACCAGACCCTGCCCTGTAGGCCAGGCAGGGAGGGTGAGACCTTGGTGTGGAATCGCAGTGACAGTGGGCCAGGCTTCCATGGGGGAGCCACAGGGCTGCAGTAAGTCTGGAGTAGCTTTATCCTGGGGCTGGCTCTCCACTTCCCTTCTCTACAGGGCCCTGTAGGAACACCTTCATTGATGGATATGTGGGGACATGCATGGAGAGATGCAAAATCTGCCCAGTCCCCACCCCACCCCACCCCAGACTCCCTTCATCCCAGCCTCCAACCCCTATCCTTTCATACTTAGCCTCACCTGAGCTGCTCCTGCAGTTTCCATAGACACCCATCTATGCCCAGACTCCTGCCACCCAGGACACCGCCCAACCCCCCCATGTCCACCGACTACTGCCTACCTGACCTCCAAGGAGTGGCCGGCGCCCCACCCCTGGCCCAGGCTACCCCATAACCTCCCCTCACTGAGTCCCAGCGCGCACCAACCACATTGCTCACCTTGCCATCGACTGCCCGTGGCTTGCTCTTGTCCTACCGTGGCCGCCCTTTCCACCTTTGGACCTCCCATCCGTCTAGCTGGGAAGGCCGGAGAGGTCCGAGAGGGGGCGGTGGGTGCTGTGCACCTACAAAGAGGCACAGAGAAGATGTGGCAGAGGCAGGTGTGCAGCCTTCTCAGACACTTTTCCGGTTAGAGGGGACAACCCTACCAAGGAGACCTTCTGGTCCCAGCTTAAGTTTACAGAGGGGCATTTGGTTTCTTTATCCTCGGAGCCTGCCAGAGTTACCAGAGGCAGCAATAACGTCAGGAGAGGCTCCAAGATTTTTAAACAGTTAAGTTTGATTAGCAGCCAAGGCAGTGGGGACAAGCAGATTTTGTCATAGGTTCAGGCACCGGGAACAACTCCTGTTGGCCTAGCTGAGATCTGATGGAAGCCCAAGCCCTCCTGAGTCACTTCCCCTCTGCTCTACTCCTTCTGGCTGACTTTGGGGTTACCTCCTTAAGGTATGTCTGTGCCCAGGTGCCATTAGCAAGGCCTTCCCTGGCCTCCCCACTGAAAACCCCACCTTCCTGTGCTCCTTTCCCTTCCACTCTGTGCATTTTTATGGCACTTACCACCACCTACTGCTTTACTTATGAACAAATTTAATTCCATTACTGAAATTCCCACCTATAGAATAAGGGCAGGGCTTTAAAAATGAAAAACAAATTTTTTTGGTGTGTTTTGTTTGCTGCTGTGCCCCTGGTGCCTACCACATCAAAGATGCTTAATTCATGAAAAAAAGGAAATGTCACAGCCTTAAGGCAATATTGAGAAAACCCACTTAGTTTATAGATGAGGAAGTGAAGGTCCAGAAAGATGGAGGGACTTTCTTGAAGTCACAAACTCCAGGTCAGCTCAGGACTCATGTTTATTGACCCTGGTGGCCTTGTTGAGCTAGGAGCTACTTCGCATGAGCAGGAGAGCCAGCCTCTGTGGGAACATAACGCCTGCACGTCTTTGGCCACGCCCAGGGCCCAGACCCATCACCCTCTCCATAGAACTCCTAGGTCTTGGTGAAAGTGGGAACAGTGTTAAAAACTTTACTGGGTTGGTGTGTGTGAAGCTGCCTTTGGAATGACCAGAGTATGATGTTGCAGGATGTGGCTTTAGACCCGGGGAATTAAACACCCAAGGGCTGAAACACTAGAGGTGAGATTTCCAGCATCTTACTTTCATGGGAGGGACTGGAGATGGAGCTACAGGCTAAAGTACTGCAAGGGAGAACCATGAAATTGGTTTGCTTTCTCACTAAGGACAAAAAGGCAGTGTTCTCGAATATATTAGATTCACACCTGTATAGATGAGCTAACTTTCTGGTGCCTTGTCAGCAAGTTTCATGGATAATCCTTAGTGCTAAGGAAAATAAAATTGTTCCCAAACTACGAAATGGGCAAACTGTCTTTTGTAACTTGTATCTAACCTTGATATGACTCAGTGGCTTGTCCTGCATGCTCAGCCACCCTGCTCAGGACAGCAGTGTTCTCCCAGGCTTGCTGGGCTGAAAAGCAGCTGAGGACCAGTTGATGGCCTTAGAGGCAACACGTACACACATTTCAATTTATATTTTTGCATGTAATTATTTTCTTGGTGAAGAGCCAACACTTGCGGCTTCTTAAAATACCTTGCTCCAGGCTAGCTCCTGATAACTGATTAGAATAAGCTTTTTTTTTTTTTTTTTATCGCCCACACAACAAAACTGCCATTCTGATCTGATTTGGTACTTCCTATTTTTTCAGTTGGCAGCTATTGTAAGCATTCTGTTTCTTAACTCTATCTCCTGTCTATTCTATGCCCTCTCTGCACTGGCACACCCATTTAACCTTTCTGGTTGCTTTGCTAACACAACAATCTTTTTTCCATAGACAAAGATTGATTTGTCTATGAAATTTTGTTTTTAACAGTAGCAAATTAGCAGTGCCCACATAATCACAGAAAATATGAAGTTAACAGTACAACTCTCGTCTCGTGTGTATACAATATGCACTATGATTATGCCAATGATCAAAACAATAAAGCAGAAAAATTGGTACATATTTTACTATGTGTTTGAGAGCAGGAAATAGTGGGAAGCTAGAAACAATAAAATATCAGGTATTTGTTGTAGGGGTCTGTTCTAAATAGCTGGAAAACAGGAAGCAGGTTTCGATTTGCTGCCCGGAGGATGGAATAATCACGTGAATCAGTACTACCATGAACTAAAGGGCCAAGCAAACCCGGCATCGCTCAGGGAACTGACCTTTTAGTCTTTAAAAGCAGATAACTGCTGACATGACCCTTGGCCATTGTTGGATTCCTGCACAGGACCTGGAGTGACATGGGGCCAGGAAGGGTCTAAGTGCTCGCTGGCCATCCCTGCCCACCTGCTGAACACCTGTGGGGGTTTGTACTTTGTGCTTATCAGGGTGCTCAGCATAGTAGGTCAGAAACAGTGCGTCAGTCGTAATCTGCATCATGATAATCTCAGGTGAGTGGGAGCATGAACAGTCACTCAGCAATAGCAGAATTGAAAAGCAATGAATCCTCCACTGTGCGGTCCCCAGTGGAGTGTGGAACTTCCAGAGTCAGAAAACAGCAGCTAGCTCAAGTCAATGACCACCAGGAAAGATTTCAGTTCTGAATAAAAAGAACTGTGGGTTGATAAAGGGAGGCACGTTCCAAGAATAAAGAACAGCACAGGCACATTTCTGAGTGTTTGCTTCATACATAGAATCAATCCATTCAAGCCCCAGGAAAGCTCTAATTCACTTGTGAAGTTCTCCCTAGTGACACAAACTTTCCGATCACCCTGATTCTTGGTGGCCGACAAATGTCTGCACAACTCACTTGCTGTGTGTAGAGACTATGCCTTGCTATTGTTTTCCCTATGTTCCTATTTCTTCCTGGTTTCTTATCTGGAGCCTGGCAGTGTCTTCAAGCATGTTTGGAAAGCTTCATATGCACAGCCAATCCCCACCACCACACTTTGACCTTGGGGAGCTGCTCTCCCAGCACCCCCAGGATGGTCAGGTTCTCAGGTCAGAGAGATGGCATAGGTATCTCGGCAGGGTAAAAGTCACCAAAACTCCCTTTTCTCTCTCAGGCTTGGCGAAGGTTGGATACTTGTTGGCAGCTGGAGGAGAATCCATACCCTTTGCTTGGTGGTCCAAATCTCATGGCTGGGCTACTGAGTTTCACCTATTCCTATTTGCAGAACCTACACATCTGACCTAGAGAAAGATGCTGGTTTCGAATGGAGTCAAGTATAGCCTAGGCTGCCATCTCTCATAACACGTCTGGAATTTTCAGGACTGTGTCTGGGAGACAACTGTCCCAAGATCTGCAAGAAGATCTGAGTAGTTGTGACTTTTCTTCACTAATGATTCTCCAGCCTGAATGACCTGATTTCCCTGATTAGAAGGAAGATACCAGGTTATTAGAATTAAAAACAAGTCATGGTGTTGATCCTGGAAAGCCAATGAATTGGCTTTTATTTCTTTTCTCTTACGGAAAATAGTTGCTGTGAGCTTGTCAAACCATATGCAGACTACGCTGGAGTCTTGCACCATAATGTAAACACTAGATTTGTTTACACCGTGACAAATTCCTTACTTACTGCCTTCCAGGTGGCTGGATTTCAATGCTACCTTTTAAAAAAATTCCCATCATATTTAAATATATTCTAAGCGACTTTTTTAGGTGCAAAATTCCTAATTTTAAATGTGAAGACAGTGCTAATTAAAGTCCTTGGGTTTGGCTTTTGCTCTTCACTCTGGTTTTGGTTTTCATGGGCTTCTCTCTGGATGGAGGTGGTGCTTCCTGTCCTGGGGCAGCTCTAAGGTGTGAGCTGTCATTGTGGGTGGCCAAGCTGCATTCCCTTCTGATACACTTGCTTCGGAGTCCACATATGGAAAGGCTGCTTTTACCCTTTGTAGAAAGTACTATTTCAAATCTCATATTCATGGTTGATCCAACCGACCCCGTCCTGCCTACCAACTCGCAAGGGCAGACATCCCCTCCTAGGCCCCGCTCTGGCTGCAGGGGATGCTGTGGTCCTTACGTAAAACACCAGATGAAGGCCACTCCATTAGCTTACAACATAGGGGTACAAGGTACCCCAGACTAGGTCAAGTGGAGCTAGTGTTGTGAACTTGGGCCAGGACCCCCGCCTAAAGAGAATGAATAGGTCCTCAAATTACAAGTTACAAAACGTGCATAAATCCCTAAAGCCTAACCGAAAACCACAACCAGAGATCTTCAGGGCGAGGCTCGACTTCTCCCCTAGAAGCGTAATGCTCCTTGGAGTGCGACCGAGCTGGCCCTGAGAAGGAATTTTCTGGGGGGACGCTATGAGCACGGAGAGCGGGCACACTGCGGCAGAGCGTGCTCACCGCCTCCATGACCAAGGCTGCTCTGCGCTCGGCGCGCTTCCCGGGGCTCACGGAATCTCGACCCAGGCCAGGGTTGGGTGGCGCTTAAGTTATCTCCCCAAGGTGGCCATCGTGCAGTACCTCCTGTAGTTTGTTCAGGACGCTCCCCTCCGCAAAGATATCTGCATTCGAAACCATGTCCCACTGCAAGCGCCAGCGTAATCAGGAAAATATACGAAACACTACGTATACTCACCTAATACTATAAGGAGCTATCGGACAGAAATGAAAACCACAAACACAAGGTCCGATTTTCAGGTCGAATGCCACCCTTTAGAGTTGGCGCCCTCTCTGGAGGAAAAGGGCACTACAGCATGTTCTTTGCGCTTCCATTCACAATTTGTACCCAGAGTTACAAAAACAAAAATGTGATCTGAGTAACATTATGGATAATAAGAAATAAAAATGACAAAAGTCAGTTTGGGTTCACATTAAATATTATATTTTAATTTATAAAAATCAAATAATATTCTTCTTTTATTAACTAATAAATTTCTAAAGCTCAGCCAGGGGACAAATTCAGGGGCTGAAGTCAACAAGGGATACATCCCTCATTCTTTACATACGTACAGAAATGGTCCTCTCAGCAGTGATCAGCCCCTCGCTCCTACAAAAAGGAGAGCCAAGTGCCATTACCTCATTCTAAATCTTGCCTACAATGATTGACACCCACAAAATCACAGGGACATAAGGAGACACTGTGAACACCTCCGACCTCCTGAAGAAGTCAGCAAGAAGTCTTGGCGGAACACTCCCAGGGAAGGGAGCATACCATCTCAAAGACCATCCCTTCTGGAGTCAGCTGGTCCCACAAGTTGGGAAGATCTTCCCTGGTCTGAGTCCTCAGTCCCAGATACTTGCCTGTCCCACCTAGGTGTGGGATGATGGCCAGCATGTGATGGCACGCAGGACTGCCATCCCTTTGGCATTCAGGGAACAAAAGTAAAATACATGAGATTTCAAGAGAAACCAGTGAAATACATCCTCACCAATGATATATTTTAACAGCTTTGTATCTCAAAGCTTCCCTTTCTTCCTCTAAGGACCCCTGTCATTGGATTCAGGACTCACATAATCTAGTGTCTTCTCATCTCAAGATCTTTAACCCACTCCATCTGCAAAGACCCTTATTCCAGATAAGGCCACACTCTGAAGTCCCGGGTGGGCATATCTTTTGGGGGGCCTCAATTTAACTCACTCAGGCATCTTAAGAGTGGGTGGTACCTGCCCAGACATTTGCTCTACTGCCATTCCCAAAAGTTTCTACACAATTCAATCCCTCTATTTCTCCCAATACAGGTGCTATCCCCACACTGTGACATTACTCTTTGATTATGCAATGTCTTTTGAGTGCAGTGGTCAACTTGGGTACGTGGAGGAGCTGGGGGGCCCTGGTGGCGACTAAAGAACCAGTGCCCCTCCTGGCCGCCTCTCCTCTCTGACAAACACACATAAACAGATACCGAAGCACACACAGATACCCACACAGACACATGCAGACACACACACAGACACACTCATTAGCAATGGGCGATAAGCACATACCGTCGCATCACTAGGATTTAAAGAAATGCATGTTTACACACCCTTCGATATCTAACTTTTTCAATGATCAAATTTTCGAGGGTCCAACAACAAGCATCCTGATGTGTGCATGCAGGGTATCTTTGTGCTTCCCTGCTTGTGTCTTTTCCTGGAGGGCAAACTGGTAGTCAATACGGACAATTAAAAAATATGCAAGTGCTCTTCCAGAAAATCTATACGACAGAGTTTCTACCAATGAAGTCACTTTGGAGCTAAGCAAAAAAATAATGACTCGACTATTTTTTATAGCAGTGTGTATAACAGCACAAAGGGATACAACCTAAATGATGAGGCACTTTTACACAGAGCCCAGCACTCACATGGTGGATGGAGGTTGAAGAGCTGCTGCACAGCACTCATGACCAGAGCATGGGTCACAGAATATCGTTGAGAGGGTTGCAGAGGATGCAGCCGTGCTGGGCAGAGTTCCATTTTTCGGTAATGGTAACCTATGGGTCTGCAGAAAGATTGCACTGCTCCTGAAAATGCCAGCGGTGGCCGTTCCTAAGTTGTTCTGACATTGTTCTTTCCAGCGTATTAATCTTTTTAAAGTACCTTATAAAGTAATGTCCCATCTTCTCAGTAATTTAAAACTCTCTCTTAATATATAGGAGCGACTCAAGTGTCTAGGTGGGTCCTTGTGGTGACAGACACTGAACTTTGATGAAGCTGCTCACTTGGGGGAAGTGTGCAGGTAGCCGGGTGGCTGGAAGTCCTGGTCACAATAGGATCCTTCCTCCCTTTTCACACAAGGTCTGTCCTCACAGGGTCACTCTCACATTCAGAGACCTGTACACACTTGCATGTCCACATGCACGCAATGTCTTTACATACACACTTGCACATACATACACTTACACACTCACACTCAGTCCAAGCTGACACAGACAATGTCTCTTGACTGGGGGACCACTCTATGCAGAAATCCTCAAGTGGGTTTAGCAGAGTTATTAAAACCTGAGAAAACAAAACAGAAAAACCTAGAAAGACGATCCAAATGAGTTAAGAAAAAAACAAAAAAATAACACTAAGAGGCAAAAATTAACTGAAAACAAGGAAGCCCGAGGTATCAGCACTTCAGTTATTATTGGTGTGAAGGTCCTGACCAGTTCTGTTTTTATCACTGCCTTATTGACTGGTTGCGTTTTGGGGGCTTGCTAGGAGTTTGTAAGATTTCAGTCTCAGGATAGATTACATATAATTTCAATTAGATTTTACAAATTTTCGATTAAGTTTATAACCAGGGTTTAAAGATTGGGAAATACAGTTTGTAAGATTGAAATCTTTTAATATTATACTTGTGTACATGGTCCGTGAGTATTTAGGCAAAGTTGACTGTTGAGTATTTTCAAAATGATGATTGTTTAGTAAATTGACACAGTTACTCAATTAGGCGTTAAGCAAAAAAGTGACTAGACTATTACAGTTTGTGTTCTCCCAGCACTCAGGGAACCAGCCACATGGTCCTCTGAGCAGTAAGCTCCTGGCTCCTCCCAGCTTCCTTCTGTCTCCAGACACAGAGCGGCAGTGGCTTATGCAGCACCAGCTCTGCCTCCCTCAGTGTTCTAGCTCTGTCCTCTGAGCTCTTCAAATTCTAGTTAATTCTGGTCTGTTCTCTCTGCTAAACTGCCCATATGGTCCCACCTGGACCCTGACCAATGCTAGGGGCCTGCCTGGCAGCCTTGGGGTCTTTGGCTTGGACTCCACATGACCCTATGCTAACCTGTCACAGAGAAGGAGGAAGGACGAGGGACCCAAGGTAGACCAGATGTCCGGACACCTATGAGGATGGGGAGAGGAGGAGGAAGGTTGGCATTTTTTGAGCAACTACTACAAGTCCCTCACTGGGGCCATTATTTTACATGTGTGTCCAAGCACATTACCCAGGATCATTCAGTGGTTTATAATGATATGGTGTCTCCGTCGGCTCTGGCTGCATAAAAAATACCACAGACAGGGCAGCTCATAAAACAGACATTTATTCTTCCCAGTCCTGGAGGCTGGAAGTCCGGGCTCCAGGTGCAGGCAGGGCTGGTTCTCCTGAGGCCTCACTCCTGGGTGTGTGGATGGTCGTCTCCTCACTGTGTCTGCACATAGTCATTCCTCTGTATGTCTGTGTCCTAATCTCTTCTCATAAGGCTATCAGTCATATGGGATGAAGATCCACCTTGGAGGCTTCATTTCACCTTAACCACCTCTTTAAAGGCTCCATCTCCAAATATAGCCCCATCTGAGGTCCTAGGAGCTGTGCTCCAACTATGAGTTATTGGGCGAGGGGGAGAGGGAGGGGGACACAATTCAGTCCATAATATAGTGTTCTCATTTTGCAGAGGAGAAAAAGGAAGACAAGGTGAGATAATTCACAAAGTGGCAGCCCTGTGCGTGGTCTAGCTGGATTTTAGGAGACAGAATGAGTCTCCTACAAAGGTGGGCTGGACTGGGGCAAAGAGAACATGGGCCCCATGGGAGGAATGTCCCTGTCCCTCTCCTGCCCCTGGCCCTGGGGAGGGTCCAAGGCCTCTGGGGGCTGCTGTCCTGAACAGATCGTCAGGGGCTGAGGGTCAAGTGTCCAGAGGCAGAAGAATGGCCGCAGAGGGGCTGAGAAAGGGAGCCCAGTGAACACGTAGACTAGGGATCCATCGACTACGTGGTGAAAGGAGAGCCTGCCGGCGGCACAGTCTAGGAGAAGGCCCACCCGGCACAGTGGCTCTGGAGGATGGAGGCGGACCCTTGGGAAGGCCAGGGCCCAGAGTGCATTCTTGTACAACTCCAGGGCCCAGAGCCCATGCTGGGGGGATTTGGGGACTCTTCCCTTCCGAACCAGGCTCTCCAGACACACGCCCAGAGTCCAGGCCTTCCTGTGCCCCACCTGTACCTCCCAGTAATACCGCGCCGAGGAGAGCCACTCCCGGCCCAGCACACAGGGGTCCCGGTCGAATCGGCCGGGGTTGTCCGGCAGCTCCTGCGCGAAGGGCAGGCGCCTCACACTCTTCCCGTCCTCAGACAGGGCGAGTTTGGGGCTCGCCGAGTCAGGGTCCAGGGATGGGTTCACTGCGGGAAGAGGGGAGGGGCAGGAGTGGGGGTTTGGCTCCCACCCATGCTCCTTCACAGAGAGTATTCTAGGGTTTCTCTCATGTCTCCAGGGAAAGTGGAGGCACAGCTGCCCTGGGAATTCCTTTCACGGCCGCTTTCTTCCCAGGACACTTGGGGGTGGGGTGACTTCTAGAGGACTAAGAGATACTGCTGGTGCATTTCAAGTTCTGCTTATCACCCAGTGAACCACCTCACAGTGTGTGTGTGTGTGTGTGTGTGTGTGTGTGTGTGTGTGTGTGTGTGTGTGAGACAGAGAGAGACAAACAGAGAGAGAGAAAGAGAAACAAAGACTGAGGGAGACAGAGGGGCAGAGCTGACAGGAGGACACGGGGGCACAAGGGAGGACACAGGAGGACATGAGATGGCACCACATATGCATTTGGGCAGGTGCTGTTTTGCAGTCGTGGTGTCAACCACTGAGGAACTCTGTCTGAAAGTCTCGGAGAGGGAACTTAACAGCCCAAAGCCAAGACAAACACCTTCCCAAACAGCCACCTTCTCTCCTACCCTATTCTCTGCCCTCTGTCCCTTTCGAAGCTCCCAGGCCCGCAGCATGAGACCTCGTGGGGGTGTGGGGGGCGGGGGGGGGAGGTCCTGTCTACAATCGGCTCCCTATTGAGAGGAGGATGATATTTGGGGACCAACAGGGTGCCTACCTGTCCTGGAAGTCATCTATTTAACAAAGGAAATGAAGAGACAGCAGTAGAGCCAGAGCTGCTTGTCCTTTCTGGAGCCCACATGCTGTGTCTCCACTGGGTGTGTCAGACACTCATGCTTCCTGAACTGCGTCCTCAAGGATCCACTCGCTTGACTTCCAAACCCCAGCTTTCCAACAATGGCTCCTTACCTCCTTCCTGGAGTGGAAATGTGCTCTCTGGCTTTCTAGCAGACTGTTTTCTCCCCAAATTCTATGTGCTGCTTTTTGTATTTCCCTTTCTTCCCAACCCCTTTTCTGGAGAGTCTGAGCTGTGGGCATAGAGCTCACCCATGTTCCATCTCCAGTAGTTCAAACACCTATTCTGGCTCCTTCTATTCTGAACTCTCTCATCGTTAAAAAAGATCATTCACATTAGAAAAAAGAAATACTTTCGGACTTTCAAAAGAAGTTGCAAAACAGCATAAAGGCTATCCATATGACAACATCTTGCACAACCACAGTAAAACATCTAAGCAGAAAATAAACTTTGATACAAAACTATTCAATAACTATGACACAATCTCCAGAACTTATTCACAGTGTGCGGACTGTCCCAGTCACACCCTTCTCTAGCTTGTTAGTGTTTTTATTGCTGAATAGCTTCTGTTGCTAGTCTGTGCTCAGCGCTGGATGAACAGCAAGACTGTGCTTGGTCTTTAACAATTATGAATGGGGTTGCTGACAACATTCTTGTCCTGGTGTCCCTGTGGATGCCATTCATTTCTCACTGTCTACTTCCAGGAATGGAATTACTGGGGTTTGGGGTGACTGAATGCCCCATTTCGTAGCTAACTGCCACACCATCCCCAGTACAACTGTGCCTTCGTGGGTTCCCAGTGGCATCCCTGTCGATCCAGCATCAATGAGGAGCTGACTTCCTCTTCACAAGCTCTCAGGCATCCTATGTCCATTGCATTGTCCCTCCACCATCTATATTCTTCTTCCTCATGGACCACTATCAGCCTTTTTAGCAAGTGTTCTCAACGGTGTCCCTTATGAGACCTGAAAGCTGGAGGAGGCTCTGCGATCTGACGGGGGAGCCTGTCAGATCGCAGAGCCTCCTCCAGCTTTCAGGTCTCATAAGGGACACCGCACAGCCCAGACCTGCACCATCCCGCCCACAGCCCACTACCTCCTGCAAAACTATCCCCTATGCTCGTATCCTCTGTCTCTGCAGCCTTCGTCTCTCTCCACATCAATCGTTCCTTTTAGGCAACAAATATTCCACCTTCAACGGAAATCCAACCCAACCCATCCCAACCTTGCCTTGATTCTGCACTTGCCAATTTTAAGCTCGACCTAACAGACGATGATTTTGAAACTTCCTACCCAGTTCTCCGCACGGAGAAAGGGAGGGGGGAGGGTGGAGGGACACCTTCCTCATTGACCACAGCTGTCCCTTTTTGCAGAGTCCTCACCTGACTCCAATTCTTGCTGTATCGAACACAAGAGCTGCTCCCTCAACACACTATCTCTTGATTTCAGTGAGACATCTCCTGGCCCTGCCCCCAACTCTCCCTGTTTTCTGACCCCCGGCGTCGTCCTGCTTCCGCAGACCTTCAAGTATTGGGGTCTCCAAGACTAGATCTTGGATCTTCTTTGTCCTGTATCTTTCTCTCTTTTTTTTTTCTTAAATCATATTACTTTTTAAAAGAAATTAGTATGTGTTCTTTAAAGAATAATTTTGGTTTACAGGCAATTTGAGCAGATAATACAGACTTTCCAAATATTATTCACTATCATTATTTTAAATACCAGATATAGGCAGTTGACCCCAAATTCCTATCTCTAGTTCAGACTTACACTGGGAGTTCTAGACTTGTGTATGCATTAATTTATTTGATGTCTCGATTTGGAAGCCTGAAAACATCTCAGCATAAGAGTTCCAAGACAATTTTCACTTCTTTGGCCTAAATCTGTCATTTTTCCCCAAACCTTTTCCTTTTCAGTACTTTGAGCCACCACGACCCACTCATTCAGACAGGTGAGGGTCACTCCTCCCTTTTCTCTGCCTTGTTTAGACTCTCCTACTTGTAGCTCAGGACTGTCTCATGTCTGTCCCCTCTCTTCATTCATCAGTCCTCTTCCCTTCTTAAACTCCTCACTCATTTTGCACCATGCTTCAAGAAAAATCCAGGCTCCCTTCCAGTCTTCCCAGGCTCTGTGCGATTGGAGTCCACTCACCACCAGCCCTGCTGGAGTGTCGTCCACACTCACGGCTTCACTCAGCCTGGCGCCCGCTCTCCTTGCCGTGGCGGGAGGCCCAGCCTTCCTTCCATAGCTGGGGTCTTCCCTCCAGTCACCCCACCCTCCATTTAGATGCTGCTGATCCTTTCCCCCTAGCAAGGCCTGGCCATCCTAAGTGAATGCTGTCCTGGCCCACTTCATTTTTGCATCCTACAATATTTACCCCAAATAATTCCAGTTTCAGTTAAAAATTTTCACTGCCCCACGAGGACAGGAGGAAGCCACTTCATTCACTAATAAATCCCTGGTGCTGACACATGGGGCACTAGTTTAAATGAATGAATGAGCGAACAAGTGAATGAGCTCTCTGTTTTCTCCTTGGCCCTTCAACCAGTGGCTGTGTCAGACAGGGTCTTCCCATCTTCCCTTAATCTCTCAGCTGCCCTGTCCCCTGCCTGCCAGTTTCCCTCTCCTTGTCCTGGTTGCCCCCTCTTCAGATTCCCCTCCTGTATAACCCATGCCTCCCGCTTAGTGAGAGGTGGACAGTCACTGAATTCTCCCCTTCCATGGTCACAGTGCACCCTGTGCCCCCCTCGGGATGGCTGACTCTCCTGCATCTGCCAAAGGCAGGAGTCTCACTGCCACAGGCTCTCCAGGCCTGTCTGTCTCAGGGTCCCAGGAAATAAAAAAGAAGCCAAGTTTTCTAAGGATGGCTACACTTTGGCTTTTACTACAGTGTAGCTGCCACTCACCAGCATTTATTACTGTATTTCTGCACCTTGGCATAGAAGGGAACAGACACATGCACATGCACACTTGCACTTACTCATGCACATAAACACGCATGCGCGCACACACACGACATGCACACACATGCACACACATGCTTATGTGTACACGCATGTGTTCACATGTGTATACTAACACATATACTCACCCATGCACACACATGCATGCGCATGCTTATGCATACATGCACTGCATACATGCACACCCACATGTGCTCTCCCCCATGTGCACACACGTTCATGTGCGCAGACGCACATGCAAATGCAGGAAAGCAGAAAAGGTCTGGACCTGCCTCTTGGTGGCCTTCATCTACCCCTCTCACCATCCTCCTGAGTAACTCTGACCTCCCCATGCTTATTTCCATCAGAGCCGATAGTGTGAGAGAAGGAAGCCAGGATCTGTGTGTCATTGAAGAAGGGCCCTGTGTTCCCAAGACCAGGTCTGACTGTGGGGTCCCACTCCCTCCCCTGCTTCAGAGAACCAGGTCTGAGCTTCTAGCTGCCTTTGCCTTTGGGGAAGAGGCCAGGTCTGGGATTTGGGGTGGCCTGGGGGGCAGAGGCTTGGAGCCTCTAAGCATGGCTCTCACCATAGACAAGGCTGTCGTCCCTCCAGCCTGCAATGAAACAGAGAGATGTGAAGTGCTGGGCTCAGATCATCAAATTGGGCCAAAGCCGGTACTATCCAGAAGCCAAGTCAAGGGAGGACCTACCAAGCTCTTCATGCTGTCTCTCTGTAAAACAAGAGCAAATATATGTTCTTTAGTGCCCAACACAACCATGAGGGGTCATTGTCTTCCTCAGGAGAGCTGTTTGTAGCATGGAACCTGTTGACCCCAGGCTTCCCTTCACCCTCTCCAAGTGATGGCACAGGCTTTAAACCTGGTCCAGGAACTGTGTCTGCTCCCAGGATCAGGGCCTGACATCTGTGGGCAAACCCCCCAGCTCCTGAAATGACACAGGAGGCTGGAGAAGAGCGAATAGAAGGGTGGGCTCATCTATATTGATGACAACCCTGAGGATGATAATGGACTCTCTTCGTGGGCTGTATTTGATTACTTCAGCAATATTTTGGGACTGTATCATCACCCCAAGGGATAGAAATACTTGGGGTCAAGCCGATTATCTGCTTCTGAGAGGAAGACCTTCCCTCCCTCTGGAAATTGCCGGTCCTCAGAGATAGGGGGTTTCTCTCTGTACATGGTAATTGGGCAGTCCCAGAGCTGGGCCTGCTCAGGCTACTCCCCTCCAACTGTGGTGGAGGCCGCTGAGGCCCCTGCATACCGTGGAGTGGTAGGTTCCTGCTCCTGCTGGCTTCTGGGTCCTGCATCTTTGCTCCATGCACTGTCTCTTCTTCCAGACACATTTGATTCTTTTCCCTTTGCCGCTTCCGATAGAGGCAGATGATTATGGCTACTAGGAGGGCCACTGCAGCGAGAGTCAGAGGCAGGGCTATTCTCCATGTCATGATGGGAATCTTCTGGAAAAGGAAGCTAACAGAGATTCCAAGGAGTCATGAAAACATGGTGAGAGTGTTTCTGTGTTCTTAACACATAGACACTACAGGGTTTGTGGGTCAGGGACATGGTGCTTACGAAATGCTCTGAGATGGTTCAGAAAAGCATACGCATGTGTTTGTACAGATAGATGTAGACAGATGCACAGGAGAGCTGGTGCGCAGAGAGAGAGAAATGGTAAAACTCAGGAGGCAGAATGATGAACATGGGGCGAATCTAGGTGGAAGTAATTCTGGGTATTACTGTTGCAAATTTTCTATAAGTTTAAAATAATTTAGAAATGAAAATTTTATACAAAGTTAAAGTTGGGAACCACCAAGATGTCCTTCAGTAGGTGAGAGAATAAACTGTGCTATATCCATTTGATGGAATATTACTCAGCACTAAGAGGAAATCAGCCATCA
>NW_011888978.1:632435-634919 GCF_000151845.1 Pteropus vampyrus | reverse complement strand
TCATTGGCTGAGACGAACGCACCACTCTGGGAGGGGATGCTGATTGTGGGGAAGGCCATGTGTCGGGGAAGTCCTTGTACCTGCCCCTCAATTATGCTGTGAGCCTAAAACTGCTCTAACTAAAGTTTATTTAAAAAAATGTAAAAAGCAATATTGGGGCAAACCTTTCTCTTTCCCCTGGAAGGCAAAGTTCTTCTGGGGGCTCTCTCTGCACCCCATCTCTGTTCTACCTCAGAAATCAGCACCCAAAACTTTGTGTGCCCCCGAACCCCTGGCTAGGACCTGGATGGGGATTTGCCGCCAGTCCTTTCCTGCTACAAGTCTCATCTCCATCCTAATGTCCTGGCATCTGGGTACATAAGTACCTGCTTTCAGCACTTTTGAGGCCAGAATTGAACAGGACAGGGGACATGAGCTGGGCAGCGGGCTCTGAACCACCTTCCTCTCTGAGAGTAGGGGGCTGGAGATGGAGCAGGAGAGGCCTCCCACAGTCCTGTCGTGTGGGATGGTCATGCTGGACATCATGGTCCAGAGGCCAGTCGTTGGAGAGGCAGAGAGATTGGTCACAGAAGGCAGGATCTGTTCCCTGATGCCTCTCCACTCTGGGTAACAGTCTGCCAAGGTGCACTCCGCTTGGACACCTTCATCCTGTGTAACTTGGATGTGGACTGTGAGCTCTGAGCCCAGGGAACAGACACCCACTCCAACATTTGTAGCCACCCCACTTCCACCAGAAAAATGAAAATCTTGAGACTTTCTAATAGGTGTTAGGGATTTTTCATGAACTACCTATCTTGTGTAATAGTTACACCCCAAATATGTTACCCTCATTCCCAGAAAAGAACAGGACAAAATAGATAACTTTCAGGAAGAATAAATATCTTTTCTTTGTTGTAAAATGATAAGTGTGGGCCCTGAATACAGATGTGTTGACTTCAAACCTGAGCCGGGGTTCACTGGTTCTCCCACTCCCATATGCACTCTCCTCTCTCTCTCTCTCCCTTAATCTCTCTTTCTCTGTCTCTCTGTCTCTCCCTCTCTCCTTCCCTTCCTGTGTTTCTGGGTCAATGGGGAAATGGAGAGAAAGAGAATTAGAACACAAAGCCACACATTTTGAACCATGTTTCCTGAGAAACCTGCCCCTGTGAAAGCACCTGGGAATGAATGTGCCTGGAAGCACATGTGGTGGGAAGTTATCAGGTTTAGGGACTTCAGGCCACAATGGGACGACCTGGAGTTGGAACTAAACTTTGGGGAAGAAGCTCTTGGAGAGATGTGGGTTCTGCCTCACTTGCCACCCTCGGCCACAGCTTGGCCTCCTGGAACACGGCACCATCTCTGAAGGGGCAGTGGAATGTCCCATTATCAAAAGCATTGATGTTGTGTATCCTCACCACAGCTTGGCCTTGGGCCAGCCCCGCCCTCACAAATGTTGTCCTTTCCCAATACCACTCCATCTGTTCCTCCTGCATGTCCTCCCCTTTCCTGTGCATGTGCATGGCTGGCAAGGGCTGGTCCCTGTACCACCGCAGGTCCATGTCCTCGATGCTGACATTGAGGGACAGGTGGCACAGTAGCTCCGTGTCTTCCCCCATCATAGCCAGAACAGTTTCGCCGGGCACAGAGATGGTGAAATCAGCTTTCCCTTAGGGGCAGATCCCAAAGAACTGGGTAGGCCAGGTGCAAGTACCCCAGGGCCTTTCCACCCGTGACCACGGTCCTCTTGGAAGGATTCTGTGGATCCTGAGCCAACATGGGAAGGTGTCAGCTCAAGTTCTCTCTCTGGCCTTCCTCTCTTATTTTTTTATTTTTTAGGCAAGGCAACCCTCGGTTGACCTCACAGATTGCAAGGACCTTGTCAACTTACAATCCCTTATTTTATTTATTTATTTTTTTTACACCTACAGCACCTGGTCTTCCTAGATGGTCTCCCATCCAAGTACCTTCCGAGATCAGATGGGATCGGGATTGTTCAGGCTAGCATGGCTGTAGACTTGGCCTTCCTCTCTTTGTACTGGGCCATCATCCTAAGGTGGGGAAGGGGGGCTCTTACCATGTCTAGGGGTGGGGCTGGACAGGAGCTGCAAGAGGATGAGGGTGAGGGAGAAGCTGTGTGGAAAGGTGTCTTGGCCATGTATCTTTTTCATCCCTGCTGGGGACAGAGGACCCACTTCCCGGATATTGGAGATAAGGCAGGATGGAATAAATTTCTCTGTCTGTCTCCGTCTCTCTATGTCTTTCTGTTTCTTTGTCTGTCTCTCACTTTCTTACCTCTGTCTCTGTCTCTCTGCATCTCTATCTTTCTCTGTCTCTGTCTCTGTCTGTCTATCTCCCTCTCTGTCTTTCTGTCTCTATCTTTCTCTTTATGTCTTATGGGATACAAGGCACCACCATGAGACTAACAGGAGTGAAGAAAAAAAAATGACCTTGGAAAAGAAAGATCATTTCTAACCATCTCAGTCACTTCTACTCCCTAACAAGTTA
>NW_011888978.1:616713-631265 GCF_000151845.1 Pteropus vampyrus | reverse complement strand
TATCTTTCTTTGTTGTAAAATGATAAGTGTGGGCCCTGAATACAGATGTGTTGACTTCAAACCTGAGCCGGGGTTCACTGGTTCTCCCACTCCCATATGCACTCTCCTCTCTCTCTCTCCCTTAATCTCTCTTTCTCTGTCTCTCTGTCTCTCCCTCTCTCCTTCCCTTCCTGTGTTTCTGGGTCAATGGGGAAATGGAGAGAAAGAGAATTAGAACACAAAGCCACACATTTTGAACCATGTTTCCTGAGAAACCTGCCCCTGTGAAAGCACCTGGGAATGAATGTGCCTGGAAGCACATGTGGTGGGAAGTTATCAGGTTTAGGGACTTCAGGCCACAATGGGACGACCTGGAGTTGGAACTAAACTTTGGGGAAGAAGCTCTTGGAGAGATGTGGGTTCTGCCTCACTTGCCACCCTCGGCCACAGCTTGGCCTCCTGGAACACGGCACCATCTCTGAAGGGGCAGTGGAATGTCCCATTATCAAAAGCATTGATGTTGTGTATCCTCACCACAGCTTGGCCTTGGGCCAGCCCCGCCCTCACAAATGTTGTCCTTTCCCAATACCACTCCATCTGTTCCTCCTGCATGTCCTCCCCTTTCCTGTGCATGTGCATGGCTGGCAAGGGCTGGTCCCTGTACCACCGCAGGTCCATGTCCTCGATGCTGACATTGAGGGACAGGTGGCACAGTAGCTCCGTGTCTTCCCCCATCATAGCCAGAACAGTTTCGCCGGGCACAGAGATGGTGAAATCAGCTTTCCCTTAGGGGCAGATCCCAAAGAACTGGGTAGGCCAGGTGCAAGTACCCCAGGGCCTTTCCACCCGTGACCACGGTCCTCTTGGAAGGATTCTGTGGATCCTGAGCCAACATGGGAAGGTGTCAGCTCAAGTTCTCTCTCTGGCCTTCCTCTCTTATTTTTTTATTTTTTAGGCAAGGCAACCCTCGGTTGACCTCACAGATTGCAAGGACCTTGTCAACTTACAATCCCTTATTTTATTTATTTATTTTTTTTACACCTACAGCACCTGGTCTTCCTAGATGGTCTCCCATCCAAGTACCTTCCGAGATCAGATGGGATCGGGATTGTTCAGGCTAGCATGGCTGTAGACTTGGCCTTCCTCTCTTTGTACTGGGCCATCATCCTAAGGTGGGGAAGGGGGGCTCTTACCATGTCTAGGGGTGGGGCTGGACAGGAGCTGCAAGAGGATGAGGGTGAGGGAGAAGCTGTGTGGAAAGGTGTCTTGGCCATGTATCTTTTTCATCCCTGCTGGGGACAGAGGACCCACTTCCCGGATATTGGAGATAAGGCAGGATGGAATAAATTTCTCTGTCTGTCTCCGTCTCTCTATGTCTTTCTGTTTCTTTGTCTGTCTCTCACTTTCTTACCTCTGTCTCTGTCTCTCTGCATCTCTATCTTTCTCTGTCTCTGTCTCTGTCTGTCTATCTCCCTCTCTGTCTTTCTGTCTCTATCTTTCTCTTTATGTCTTATGGGATACAAGGCACCACCATGAGACTAACAGGAGTGAAGAAAAAAAAATGACCTTGGAAAAGAAAGATCATTTCTAACCATCTCAGTCACTTCTACTCCCTAACAAGTTATTAATACTAAAGACTGAGAAACAACATCTGCCGTCTCTTCTTGTATCCATCTACTCATGGAGAACATCCCTCTTATTGTCATCCATCCTCCAGGGTGAAAGGGCTTCATTTCCTTGCCTACTCACGTAAGGTTATTGCCTGATCTCTATGTTCTGTCCTGAAACATAAGCATACTGGGAGAGAAAACTCAAATTCTGATTATGAGAATCCAAAGTGAGAATTCTATCTACGAACCCCCCAAGAGCCCTCTGTTTTCCTTTTCTCCACAAGGGGACTTCTATACCTGGAGGAGGGGGAGAGGCGGGACACAAATCCTGAGGCAAAACACTCTGTAAGCTTTCTTACTTATTGTGACCCCTTTTTAGAGAGCAAGTGTTCTGAAACATGGTTGCTGGTCTGGGTGATTCCACCCTCACAGGATTGTTGTTCATGTGAACAAATAAAGAGTTCCGTTAGCAGATGCTCTCATCCTATTTGGAGCTGCCCTTCTAGCAAATCCCTGGGGTCTCTTTGGCACTTGAGGGCAGGGAGAAAGTGGAGAAAGCAAAGATGTAGATGAAAGCTTGAAAATAGGAAGTACTCACCTAGCCAGAGTCCAGCTGTAGGCTTCCAGGGAAATTCTGGTGGTGTTGAGGGAATCAACTTAGTTCTCTGCAAATTTTGGGGGCACATAAAACACACGAACCACGCTGCCTCCAGGTGGTGATATGGGAAGGGAGCCTAGAAACCCAGTGTAAACAGCTGAGTTCCCCAGTGTCTGTGGATTCTCTTATTACTGCCCCCCCCCCCCAAATAAGCAACTGTGCCTTTTTGGCAGTTGCAGCAGGAAAAAAAAAAAAAGTGTTTCCTAAGGGGTGTGGTCAACAGAACTGAGCATATTGAGGGTTGAGGAGCAAGACCCTGGTAGCAGAAGATAAGGGGAGAGACAGTGACCAAGCGAGGTGGCCCAAGGAAGGATGGCTACTGGGCTGGTGCCAGGAGCCCCAAGGAGGAGTTGTGACTCTCGAGAGCCAGGATCAAGGTCAAGGGCAGAAGCTGGGGGACTCAGATAAAATTTCTTCATTATCAGAAGACCTCCAGTCCTGACCAAGCTGGCCAGAATCCTTCAAGAAAGTTTTTCACGATCAGGTTGAAATTGACCCAATTGTGGCATTTTCTCTGCAGACTCCTGTGCAGAAATTCGGGTGACCCCCTTCTCCACTCCCATGGCCTTGGCAGTCTGGTCTCACTAGGAGCTTGACTCAGTCTAAGCTCAGGACACCTGTTTCCTTGACTCTAAGTGACAAGCTTGGCCAAGTCATGTCCCTGCCTATTTTTTCCTCTTATTGACTCAAAAGTCTGGACATTTTCCAGAAGAGTTTTGGTGAGAAGAGAGCTACAGGGAAGGGCTGCATTGTCTTCTTAGAGGTGAGGTGTTAAATTTCATTCGGTAGAACGTGATGGACTCAAGGTTTGGGTCCCCATTCCAGATTCAGTGCTCACCCAGGGGCTGAGGCTGCCAAAATTACCCCCAAATTCTCTCCTGCATTCCTCCTAGGGTAGTGAACTTTTGGTAAGCCAGTTGTTTCCTCATATATAAATATGAATTACAAGCAGGATTATCCCTACTCCTCATTTTCATCTTCCTGTGTGCTACTTTAACCAGATAATGACATTGCCTAAAACTCAGCGTGGTATACTTATGAGACAGGAGGGAGGACTGAGGCTTTAACTAGAAAAGCAGTTCCAACAGAATACGATGCTTACCTAGCAGAAGGAAGGACCGAGTGAATCCTGAGGGAGGTGTGGGCTCCCCGCCAACAGCCTATCAGCTGGATAAGTGGCCCAGAGCCTCTTTTCTGGAAGCAAGAGATACCAGAGACCTTCACCTCGACCTCCTCAAGTGCAGTGTTGACACTGAGATGAGGGACAGGTTCTCTGAAAGTGCAGAGGGAGGACAATGTGGGAAAGCTGATACAAGAGGCCACACAGTGTAGGATTCTGTAAATATGAAATTTCTACAAGAAGTAAATCCAGAGGGACAGACAGCAGAAGAGTGGTTGTCAAGCACTGGAGAGATAAAGGGAAATGGGGCGAAACTATGTAGTGGTTTTGGAGGTTTTATTTTAGGGTGAAAAAAGTATTTTAGAACTAGATAGAAATGGTGTTTGCACAACAATATGGATATACTGTCACTGAGTTGTTTACTTTAATATAGTTAATTTTATGTTATGTAAATATCATCCCAATTAAAAATAAGAAAAAATAAAAATAAAAACAAAAAGGGGAATGAAAGACAAAAGAAAAATAGAAAAATAAAAACAGAAAAAGAAAAAGAAGATAAAAGAAAAATCAGGGAAAAAAAAGAAAATTGAAAAAAAGAAGTTAAAAAGAAAAAAGAAAATTAAGAAAAAAGAGAAAATTAAAAGAAAACTAAAAAATAAAAAAAAAGAAGAAAGACGAAAAGAAGAAGTGTTGTGCTTACTTCTTACAGGTGGAATTAAGGTTAAAAAAAAAAATACTATAACCAGTCTCATCAACTTTATTAAAAATGGGATTTTGCTGGCTCTTTGGCACCCCCTGCAGGAATGTGTGTGACAGTCTACCATTCCCTCTTACCAGTTTACCAGACCTGCCAGGGTCCCCTGCAGCTCCCCTATATCCTATAGGTGGACTTGGCCCTGCACCCCGGGGAGTTTGCACACAGTTGTTTCAGATCCTCTAAGCTTTTCAAGTGCAGTCCCCAAATCATGGCTACATTGGCCCAGTTCTCTGGGTACACAGATTAACTCGTGAGGCTTTACAGTTTCTGCATCCATGGTGCCTGGCTTGGGTTCAGGAGAGCTCTCAGGATCCTTCCCTCTTCTTACTTTCCTTGGGCCTCCCCTCCTTCAATGGGAATGCTCCCTGTTCTCAGTATTAGGTACAGTGCCATGTGGATGTAGCTGCAGCAGCCTTCTTAGAAATAGGTCTGTCAAATGTCAGTTTCCCTTGTTCCTTGTGCTTGGGAAATTGTTTATGAAATAAACACTGGATGAGTGCTATGAAGAGTAACAGCTGTAGGTGATGGTTCCTGAGGAGGTGGGACTTCTGGAGGTAGAGAGGAGTCCGTGTCCTTTAGGGCAGGGGTCCCCAACCCCCAGGCCATGGACTAGTACCAGTCAGTGGCCTGTTAGGAACTGGGCTGCACAGCAGGAAGTGAGCGGCAGGCGAGAGAGCAAAGCTTCATCTATATTTGCGGCCGCTCCCCAGCACTGGCATGACCACCTCAGCTCCACCTCAGATCATCAGGCATTAGATTCTCTTAGGAATGCCAACCCTACAGTGAATTGCGCATGCGAGGTATCTAGGTTGCCTGCTCCTTATGAGAATCTAATGCCTGAAGATCTGAGGTGGAGCTGAGGCAATGACGCTAGCGTTGGGGAGCAGCCGCAAATACAGATTAACATTAACAGAAAGGTTTGACTGCACAGAGACCATAATAAATCAATTGCTTGCAGAGTCATATCAAAACCCTATCAGTGACTGGCAACTGACAAGCTGCATCTGGTGGCAGACTTTATAGTGGCGAGTGAATTGATGTACTTCAATTGTACAACTGCATCTGGTGGCATCTGATTCTGCATTATGGTAAGTTGTATAATTATTTCATTATATATTACAATGTAATAATAATAGAAATAAAGTGCACAATAAATGTAATGCACTGGAATCATCCTGAAACCATCCCACCTAACCCGGTCCATGGGAAATTGTCTTCCACAAAACTGGTTCCTGGTGCCAAAAAGGTTGGGGTCCCACTGCCTTAGGGTGAGGGGAAAGCTCAGCAGGAGAGGGATAGAGGGCGGGTGCTTAATGGCATGAGTGGAACACACAGTGAAACGTTTGGGACAGAAAAGTAAGTACAATAGATGAAATAAATAGGGTTGGATCATTTTGCACCCAGTTGTACTTACTCATTGCAAACATTTTTGTGTCAGCTGTTCAGGCCTCTTGGAAAGCACCATCAGATAAAGTGAACACGATACCTTTTCCCTTGGGAGCTTACATCTTCTCCTCCTCCTCTTGCTAACAGTTTTATTCATGTATAATTCACATGCCACACACCTTGTCCAGTTAAAGTGCACAGTTCAGTGGTTTTGGTATATGCATGGACTTGTGCAACCTTTGCCACAGTGAATTTCAGAAGCAGGGAGAGTTTGGAGAATGGTACATGGGATACTCTGAGGGGCAAGTCTAGGGGAATTGTGGCATACATTCTCATCTCCACTCACATCCTTTGGCCAGACCTGAGACAGCCCACTTCTGCAGGCAGAGATGGTTGCCTGGATGTAACCTTTGTCTCACATGGGTGGGAGACAAAATGAGCCACATTATTATAATTTTTTCTCAGCATGTTAAAGGTATTTTTCCCCAATGTTTCGTGACTTCCACTGATGTTTTTCATGAATCCTAACATTTTTCCTCTTTCCCCTGGGTGATGCCAAGAACTGGACTGGTTGCCTTGGACCCAGAGATTGGCTTATATCAGAAATGAGACCACCAGGCCTAGATTACTCACCCTGGATTGTCATAAGAGAGAGGAGTAAACTTCTGCCTCCTTTAACCCTCTCTGCATTAGGTCTTCTTGTTACAACTGCTTGGCATACATTCTAAATAACTTGTTTAAGTCAACAGCGCTCTGCAAGTCCCCCTGTATGAGCAGCATTAACTTTGCATGTCCTCGTTGCCTCACATGAGGCTTTACATGTGACATAAAGGCAAATTTAACCAAATGGCCAAATTCAATAGAATTTCAAGCATTTTTTTCTTTTATTCAAGGTATGTGCCCTTGCATATTTGAATATAAAATATATTTCAGATTTGTTAGAGACACAAATAATGCTTTATCATTAATCCAGACTCAGTTATAATAAAAGAAATATGAATACAATTTTACATATATATTTTAATCCTCATGGGGCCAATAAAATGAACAAAGTTGAAATAGTGTAGATTTCAGTATCTTCTGTAGGAACTAGGACTAATCGAGGCAAAAATAATTTGAGATAAGAATGATAAGAGTATATTTCAAGAACTTCTCAAAAATAGAAATTTGTTTCATTTTCATTATTTTCTTCATATAACTAGTTTAGATGTATTAAGTCTTAAATGTTAAAATAGGAAAGGTAAGCTCACAATTTTTTGTTATTAAAATATCATGATATCAGTCCTTAGAGCACAGTGAGCGACAATAACTCACTGTAACAAAGCTTTTGAATTATGAGGTGAAAATAAGGAGAGAACACAGAGTAACAGGAAAGATGAAGTGTAAGAGAGTGGGGGAGAGAGAGGAAATATACAAAATAAAGGGGTATCTATATACAGGTGTGGTCAGAAGTAGAAAAACATCTATAGGGAGAGAGGTCGGGTTTAACATAGAGAAAGGATCACTGAGTTAAAAGGTAGTCATTCTGCCTTCAAAAGAACAATGACTATTACATTTATATTGAGGTAGATCTATCTCTCTCTCTTTGTCTATCTCTCTCTCTCACATGGGAATGTGCTAAGTCTTGTGCTTAAAAGGATGATTATAACAGTGTCTCTACTTATGAGGCAAATTGTCTAATTGGGAGATTTGTATCTCGACAAGTTTGCACAGGAAGGTTTAAAGTTCTATAATCCAGGCACATAGAAGGTGCTACAGAAAAAGTAATTATTTATGTTAGGGGACAGGGAATAAAATGTATTCAAGAGTATTTCACACAGACGTTCCTGAAAGATAAGTTGGTGTCTGTTATGTAGAAATTGAGAAGACAGTTGAGTGGGGTTGGAGTCACCATCACCATTATTATCATCACCATTATCATCATCATAATCATCACCACCGTAATCACCACCACTATCATCACCATCATCATCATCATCATCATCATCATCACATTCATCATTATCTCAATTACAATCACCATCATCACCACCACCATCTACATCAGCATTATCCCTGCCATCATAATCATTATCACCATTATTACCATCACTTTCATCATCATAACCATCACCACAATCATCACCATCACCATCACCATCACCATAATCGTCATCATCATCATCCCATAGAGAGGCAATGACACACTAGCTATGGAGCTAAGTATTTTACATGCACTTTCTCCTTGAATAGTCAAAAGGCCCTTTGAAGCATGAATATTATTATTCTCATTTTCAGATATAGATACTGAGGTTTAGAATCCTTAAAGAGAGATCTTCAAGCATGAAGGCAACATGGAAAACTAGCTAATCTTTTCATAATAGGTCAAACTCTTAGAAATGCTAAATTAAAAGAAAAATACCCAAACAACTAAAAAAAGTGCATAATTGAGATTGAAAGGAAAAAGGGAAGTTTATAAGTGTCAAGACTGAAGAAGAAACATACGTTCGAGTAGTACCACAAAGCTGAGACTACTGGCAGATTTGGTTTACAACAAGTTGAGCAGGAGAAATGCATCACTGGGCTGAAATGAGGCAGAAAATTAGAAATCATACCTTACACAAATATTAGACCATACATGCGCTGTCCATTCTTTGTAAAGGTGACCAGAAAAAGAGTCTTCCCAGTTTTTCGTGAAGTGGGAAGTTTGGTAGGAAGTAGGAAGTAGGAAATTTGGGGCTTTGGGTGGGAAACTGTTTCCTATGAGAAATTAAAAACCCAGCTCTGCCCCAAACCATAGATAAACATTCAAAATTTACATTTACCGGAAGTTCAGAATCGAATCTCAATTATCTATTTTATCTACATTTATTTTTATATTGTATCTATCGCCTATTATCTATCTATCTATCTACCTACCTACCTACCTACCTACCTACCTACCTACCTACCTACCTATCTATTTACCTATCATCTATCAAATACTAGATAATAATAAAAGTGAACTTCACGTTATGAAAAAAGGGCTAAAAAAAGCATGAAGTGGTGTGTTCAAGGACTCATAATTAGAAGGCAAACAACAAATTTGAAAAAAACTTAAGAACAGATATCACAGACTAAAAGCTCATAATCAGAATATATGTAATAAAAGGGAGGATAAGTATTCTTACAAGTCTATATGTGGCAGTAACAACCTATGAAAAATGAGAAAAGATATGAACCAACGGCTCATAGAAAAGGAAACACTCCTGGCTTTTAAACATAGGGAATATGCTTAGATTAGCTCATAATAAGAGAAATGCAAGTGAAAGGATAAGGAAGTTTGATTAACACACTGTACTCTCACGAGTATGAGGAAACAGCACTTACAGATACTGTTTGTGGAAATTCAGATTTCACTCTCTAAAGCATGAAATCTAATAATAGCAACATGTTAGTGTACTATTAAGCTAAAAATAAAAGGCCAAAGTGAGAAGCAATAAGCATTATTTGAGATGAAAAAAGAATAGCTATTCAGGAAGCACAGATTTAGGGAGAAACTAAAAATAGTGTTCCAATTAGGGGACAAAAGCAAGGGGTATTTATGAGAAGGGGCCAGGGAAAAATTATATCAGTATAAGATTCTATAAGATTCTGTTACTGGTTCAAAGTCTGTGTGCCTGATGCTTCAAAAGGACAATAAGCAAAATGTGAGAGTTTGGTATAAGGAAATGTTCACTGACCAAGAAGACACTCTCTCGAGAAGATGGGGAGTCCTTAGGGCTTCCTCAAGTCCATCTTAAGATAGCCCAGAATTCAGTCTTCTTTTACAACAAGGGAAGGGAGGAAGGGTGGGGCAAGAGTGATTGATGACCGTAGGCATTCGAGTGCCAACAGGGATACTAGGAAGAGCATGAAATCTCTGAACCTCTTTGTTTCTAGTCTTGCTGATCTGAATCTGGTCTTGAGGCTCCTGAGAATTTTTTTTTTTTTTTTTAAGGTGAGGCAACCCTTGGTTGACTTCATAAATTGCAAGGACCTTGTCAGTTTACAATCTCTTATTTTTATTTTTTATGCCTACAGCACCTGGTCTTCCTAGGTGGTCTCCCATCCAAGTACTAACCAGACCCGACCCTGCTTAGCTTCCAAGATCAGACGGGATCAGGCTTGTTCAGGTTGGCATGGCCGTAGAGACTTCTGAGAATTTTGATAAACAATCATTATTTTTGTACGTTTCCTCACCTCTTTGGGAGAGGTACCTTCTGGCAAGAGGTTGCTCTTCCAAAAATTCAAGCCTCAAATGGAACTCCTCTAATAATTTGCACATTTGCTATTTGCTCTTTGCCTGAAGCCATGGGAAAAATGAAAGCTAGAAGGTAGGGTCAGAGAGACTAAGCATTTCACTCAGTTATAATTCCATGAAGGTGA
This sequence comes from Pteropus vampyrus, assembly GCF_000151845.1. Lineage (NCBI taxonomy): Eukaryota > Metazoa > Chordata > Mammalia > Chiroptera > Pteropodidae > Pteropus > Pteropus vampyrus. The sequence goes on along the minus strand of NW_011888978.1, from coordinate 621,369 downwards.
GAGAAAGCAAGGCAGAGAGTAGATTACAGAATAGTTAACAAATTATGTACTCTCCCAAGGGTGGTACTCCTCTGAGGAATCTGAAAAAGAGGATCACTCTGGGATTTCAAAGGCATGTTAACCCAGATGCACAAGAACAATGGCCAAGGCTTACTTAGAGCAAAGATAACTACCTTTTACTAAGGAAGTTATATGCCTGGGGCGTGACTACTCACCCACGACCTACCCAGTTAGGAATTTATGATCAGATAGCCCCATAAGGTTACTGTCACTGGACTGGTTAGCTCATTTTAGAGCCTTTTTTTTTTTTTTGTTCACAATAGGGACGCTAATTCTAAACAATACTTATAATTTTCAGTCCAGTAGTCATTGGTCCAGTCGTCATAATATCTGCTTTCTTGTTACCTTGGCAAACAGTTCTTTGTGACATAATGTTGCTTTAGGCTGAGCCTATAGGTCACTTTGCCCATTTAAACATTCCAAAGTTTTGAGGCATAAGACAAAGCAGTTCTTGTGAAATGGCAGCTTTGACTTTATTTTAAAGTGGCTTTGTTTATATTAATATACTTTTTTTTTTTTACAACAATCATCCTTTCCTGTGGATACCTAACCATTCCAGTCTGGGACATGGGGCATTAAACTTGCGTTCAGTGAAGTAGGCACAATGCAATCCATTGCAGCATAATTCGTAAAAGCAAAAATGTAAACAATAATATCAAATGTACAGCAATTCCTAGGTGTCTAGGTACTTCTAAAAGTTATATACATGTATTAACTTTTTAAATCCTCACCCTAAACTCATGACATAGGTATTGTTATTTCCCTCATTTTAGAGATAAAGAAGCTGAAGAACTGAGAGGTTATGTCACTTGCCCAAGGGTATACATCTAAGTGGGAGGTGGGTGTCAACCCCTCTAGGGTGGTCCAGAGTCTGTGATATTATCCATTATGATGTATTCCTTTCAACAATGTAAATGTGTAAAAACAGGAGACTGATTGATTATTATGCATCCATGAAAGAGAATTAACAAAGGATGAGGCAGCTATGTATATACAGATGCACATCAAGAAGAAAGTCAAGGTGCAAAATAGTCCTGATTCCAGTATGTGTGTGGTTTTTCCCACAGAGCCAAGCAATTAACTCACTTCTTCAAGGACACTGACCTGGAGTACTACAATTTAACTCAGTTCTTACATTTATTACTAGTTCTGGGGAGTCCCGGAACTCCTGTTGTAGCCACCAGCCCCCGATAGATACACGGACCACCAGAAATCAGTGAGTTATAGGAAACACACCCTTTATTCAGCCAGCTGGGTCTGCCAGGGGTACACAGACCCCAAATTAAGCAGCCTCAAAATGTAGAGGCACACGATTTTTAAGCTCTAAACCCCATTCTTCATCCTGTTTGAACACACAAGTCTATTTTTCTTCTTTTTACTAACTGTCAACCTAGAGGTTGGTTGTGCAAGCGGGGGGTACAGAAGCAGAAAGCTTATTGTTAGAGCGTTATGTTCCCATGGGCGATAGCCAAACAGTAATTTTCCAGCCAGCACATTCCCCACTGGCCTTAGCGGAAAATCAAATCCTTGATTCTTCATGCGGAATTTGCTCATAGCCTCTATTTTGTAATACTAAAAGTCTAATAGAATTAATTTTCTTCCTTATATATGTAAACCAGAAATTAAGAAACATGGGCTAAAAGTTAACAAGAGGAAGAAGAGAATTAAAAGTACAGCTACAGCAGATAGAAGGGTTGTTAGCCATGGTAACCAATTGAACATCCTATGAAACCAGTTATTTGATTTTAGTCTCTGTTTTTCCCTGGCATCTAAATTTCTCTGTACTAGTCGTAATCTTTTTCTAATTATTCCAGAGTTATTGGCATAGAAGCAATAGGTTTCACCTAGAGCCATACATAATCTATCTTGTTCTAAGAATAATACATTTAAACCTCTTCTATTCTGAGGAGTACTTCTGCTAGTGAATCGACTTGAAGTTCTAGCCTGCTGAATTCAGTTAAATTTAGGGGAGTTCCTACCCTGACATAGTAAGGGGGTTTTGGGTTTAGGCACAACCAGCAATCTTGTCCTATGTCTGGGGTGGTCTTATTTAAGACCTTGTGTATTGTTGTTAGCAAAGTTATTAATGATCCTTCTGGTTTTGGTTGTGGCTGGTCGAATGCCTGGGCTAAAGAGGAAAAAAGGAAGAAACAGAGGGTTAGATTTATGTATGCTTGAGTCTTAGTCTTAAGGGCTTGTCTTCCTGAGCTATCCACTCTAGTGCTGCCTTCACGTGGGAGTGATGAATCCATGATGGGATGCCGTCTACTTTAACTGCAGTGCGTGTCGTCAGGGAGACAGTGAAAGGTCCTCTCTATTTGGGTTCTAGTCCTTTGGAAGTGAACTTCTGAATCAACACAGAGTCCCCAGGCTGAAACTGGTGGGGAAGTCCATCCTCCAGAGCTGAGTGAATAGCATGAACCCGGGACCAAATCTCCTTCTGTATACTTTGGAGGGCTTGTAAAGACTTAAGTAAGATTAAGTAGTTCTGCCTTTTTCTCATCTATTCTAGGTACTAAAGGTGGGGGGTTTCCAAAGAAAATTTCAAATGGGGTGAATCTATTAATATATGGAGTACACCTGGCTCGGAGAAGAGCGAAGGGGAGAAGTTCTACCCAGGTCCCACCAGTTTCTAATCCTAACTTGACTAATGTCTCTTTTAGGGTCCGATTCATTTGCTCTACTTGGCCCAAACTTTGGGGCCGGTAGGCACAGTGGTGTTTCCATCACAAATTTAGGTAGCTAGCCAATTGTTGTGATACCTTTTCTACGAAGGCTGGCCTGTCATCCGACCCTAAAGTTCCAGGGAGACCAAATCGAGAGAGAATTTTTTGTAGTAGTTTCTTAGTAACTACTAAGGCAGTCTCTTTCCTGGTGGGGAAGGCCTCTACCCATCCTGAAAAGGTGTCTATAAAAACAAGTAAATATTTGTAGCCCCCCACAGTCGGGGTTACCTCAGTGAAATCGACTTGCCAGTGGTCCCCCGGATAAGTTCCTTTTTCCCTATGTCTAGGTTCTTCTATCTTCCTCTTCTTTGGATTAACTTGGGCATAAGCCAGACATCGTGAGGCAATCTCCTCTGCAGTTCTTCTCCCTTCTGACAAGTGAAAGTAGGGGTCTAAAGCTTGGAGCATCTTAGTTTGCTCTAGGTGTGTGATCTGGTGTAGTTGGTGGAGGAGAGTCCTTCCAAGGGCCATGAGAGCCCGATTTTTCCATCTGGGGTCGTCCACCACCCCTGTTGGTTCCTAGTGGCTCCCTTATCTTGAAAATATATGTTCTCTTCCGCCATATAGGTCAGAGATGGAGGCAGTTCTGAGTAAGGGACAACAGTCAATAAATGTGGTAGCGGCCCCACTGGCCTTGTGGCCGCTGTTCTTTTCTCTGCATTGGCTCATCGTTTTCCCTCAGCCTCAGGACTATTCCCTTTTTGATGCCCTTTACAAAGAACAATAGCAAGACCCTTAGACATCTATAAGACTTCAAGTAAGGCTAAGATCTCTCTCTTGTTCTTGATGTCCTTCCCAGCTGAAGTCAGAAGCCCTCTTTCCTTGTAGATGGCTCTATGTACATGTGTAGTGGCAAAGACGTATCGGCTGTCAGTGTATATTGTGACTGCCTTATCCTTTCCCCATCTTAGTGCCTTAGTGAGGGCGATGAGTTCTGCTTTTTGAGCAGAAGTCCTATGGGGAAGAGCTTGTGACTAGATGGTGCCAGTTAGAGTTATGACCGCTGCCCTAGCATACCTCTTTCCTTCCTGCATGAAGCTGCTCCTGTCTGTGAATAGAACTTCATCGGCCTCAGGCAGAGGGGAGTCTTTGAGGTCTGGCTGCGAGGAACACACAGCGTCAGTGAAATCTATGCAGTCATGAACGGGGGTCTTGGGGTCTGGGTCTGGCAACACATTGGCTGGGTTAATGACAGTAGCTTTGGATTTTAGCCATACGTTTGGGGTCATCCGGTGTCTCCCTGTTGTTGAACACCTTCTGGGCCATCTCAACAAGCCAGGACAGGTTCATCCCTGCAAAACCTTCTAATTTTTTATAATTTACGCTGGATATCAGGGGCTGCCTGAGTAGCAAAGGCTATATTAATTGCCCGCTGGTTCTCAGGGGCCTCAGGATCAATGGGGGTGTATACCTGGTACGCCTCATTCAAGAAACACTCCAGGGGATTCCTGAGGTCCCTGTATAATTTCAGTTACTTTAGAAAGGTTAGTTGGCTGATGAGCAGCCATCCTAATTCCCCCAATTAGCATCTGGTGGTACCGATCTAATGCCGTTCTCCCTGCCTGAGAATTGTGTCCCCAGACTGGGTGGGTGGAGAGAAATTCCTCCTCAATCTGTTCCCGCTTCCTCAACTCTCCTCCCTCCCGCAGCTATCTTTTGTGTTTCCATCTGAATGCATCTGCCTTCTTCCTTGGTGAAGGGGGTAATTAAAAGCTGTTGGCAATCATCCCAGGTGGGGCAGTGAGTGTGAAAGACACTTTCTAAGAGTCCCATTAATGCCTGGGGTTTCTCAGAGAAAGGCGGATTCTGTGCCTTCCAATTGTACAAGTCGCTAGTCGAGAAAGGCACGTAAACCATAAAGGGCCTGTCT
>NW_011888978.1:613700-615248 GCF_000151845.1 Pteropus vampyrus | reverse complement strand
ATGGGCGATAGCCAAGCAGTAATTTTCCAGCCAGCACATTATTAGTATGGATGTTGAGGGACAGGAGATTTCTTCTCTATCTGCTTCCTGTTGAGAATGGCCATAGTCTCTGCCTACAGGGGTTTCATGGAGCTCTTTCCCTTTCTGCCTCAGTCAGGGTGGAGTCTTGGGTTTCCTGATAAAGTGTCACCTCAGTCCCTAGACAAGGAAAAGAAGATACAAACTTATTATTTAAACCATATATCTATTAATTTTATTATTGATTTGCCTATTGAGTAAAGAGAAACAGGCTTGGTTAATATATTTCTTAAGTAAAAAAAAACCTTTAGCCTGAAGTTCCCTCCTCTCTCAGACTCTAAGGGCCCTGTCTGGCTTAACACCATTTCTGCTAAAAATGAGCTGATGACCCTTATCAATAGCCAGAGGATCTGAGTCACCAGTTTGGGGCAATTATCAGGATTTGAGGGAGAGGGCCTTTTTTTTTTTTAAAGAAAGGAGGGAAGAAAACATAACTAGATTTACTAAAAAGATTAACTCTGCAGGAGATGTCTCATTTCATTTCCTGCTAAAAGATTAAGAAATTTACAAGTGATGTCCTGTCTCATAAGGACTCTGCTTGGGTATCTAAAATACATTTCAAATGCGACCTCTGCAAAAATGAGATTCTCATCCCCACCATTACAAACCTTTCCACCACCGTGTTTTCCATTTTAAAAAGCCGCTCCATACTTCTAATTGCTCAGGTCAAGCACCTTGGGGTCTCCTGTACTGCTTACTTATTTTCACACCTCACATCTAATCTATAGGATCTGTTATTGACTATAACTTTAAAATATAAGCAGAATCTTACTACTTCTCACCTCTTTTACTGTTATTACCCTGATCCCACCTACTATCATTTTCACCTGGATTATTTTAATTTATCCATCAGCTTCCACCCTTGCCAAAAGCCTGTTTCCTCATTGCAACCAATGTTTTTGTTAAGTAATAGCCAGATCATTGCACTTCTCTCATTCAAACCCTTTAATAATTTTCAATTTCTCTCAGGCCCTATGGTTCTGATCTCTTACTTCTTTGATCGTATTACTCTTCTCACTCAATATGCAATGTCCTTTTCCTGGACTCCACACCCCTTGCTATTTTCCTCTTCAGTAAAGCCTTTAATACATGAAGGATGAAATTTCCCGAAGTTACCTCTTCTAGCTAAATACAGGCTGTTTATTCACCTTGCTAGAAGGCGGACTCTGAAACAAACTGGCAGGTCTACCCAGCTACCCAGGGCTCATGAAGAACTCTTTCTCCCTTTATTTTTAATTCTAAATTCAACTCTCAAGTAGATAATGAAGGGTGTTTGCTTTGGAAATTTTTGCTAGATGGCTAAATTAATACTTCTGTTCTTTCCTTTTGATTAGAAATTACATTCACTTTAAATTTTCACTAAGTACTTTAGATTGTTAAAATTTTTTTATCTAAGCTTTCATTCAACTTATTTACTTATTAGCATTCTAATACTGTTAGCATATAAATTTCAAGTAGCCAGGCATTTAG
>NW_011888978.1:613365-613650 GCF_000151845.1 Pteropus vampyrus | reverse complement strand
GTTAAAATTTTTTTATCTAAGCTTTCATTCAACTTATTTACTTATTAGCATTCTAATACTGTTAGCATATAAATTTCAAGTAGCCAGGCATTTAGGCATCTTTCCCTTGGAATTTAAACAGAAATTACTTGGACTTTTACTAGAAAGCAAATGTTCATAAAATTTCAAAAATTTCCTTGTATAAAACAATACATTATGGAAAATGTATGTCTGTGGAACACATACCTCTTAAGTTAGCCACAGTAAAACACAAAGAAACACACAAATAAATAAAACACAAAAAAC
>NW_011888978.1:605580-613315 GCF_000151845.1 Pteropus vampyrus | reverse complement strand
TAAATAAAACACAAAAAACAAGAAGGTACATAAAACTTTTAAGATTCTGATTAAAAACATGATACTTTGATCCAATTATTTAAATATTTTAAAAATAGACAAAAGTAAGAGTTCTGGCCAAGATGGTGGAGTAGGAAAATGTTGTGCTCACCTCCTCCCAAATCAAAATTACATCATCAATATTATGACTAAACTACACAAAACTGTCACTGAAGCTTACCTAAAGTCTAGTGGAACAGAAGTCCTGTAACTAAGAATATACAGAAGAAGCCACTTCAAGACTTGTAGGAGGGGTGGAGATGTGAAACCTGCTGGTCTCACACCTATGTGTGGTCTTTCAAAATTGGGAAGGATATCTCAGCTGTGGAGGTCTCACCTGAAGAGCAAGGGGTCCCAGCCCCACACTGGGTTACCCAGTGCAGGGTTCCAGTGAGAAGAAAAGTCCCCATTTCTTCTGGCTGTGGAAATCAGCAAAAACTGTTTCTGAGTAAGGCTGAGGGCTGCTGGAGTCCCAGGCCTCTTAAAGGGCCCATAATCAAATGTAATCACTTGTTCAGAAATCCAGCACCGGGGCAGTAGCTCCAAAGGTGTCAGGAACATAAAGGGAAGAACTGAGTTGTCTGGCTTCAGGGTGAGGGCTGGAGGGGCAGCTTTCTCCCAGACAGAAGTGCTGGCAGAGCCATTGTATCTTTGTTGAGCACCCCACACACCCAGGACACAGTCTGGGGGTGAGTGATCACGGAGACCACAGGGTATTTTCAGGGAGCAAAGAGCAGGAGGATAGTGGTGGGAGAGGCCAGATGGCAGAAGAGAATTCCTGACTACCTGGATGACTTCAAAGGGCTGGACTGCAGACTTTGTCTGGAGGCTCTCTCCTCAGGTCACCGTGATGTGCTTTTTCTAGTCAGGATCTCTCCTGCCACATCCATTTGGGCCCAATCCTGAGGTGGCACCTGCAGACAGGAGCAAAGTCATCTGGGAGGCAGAGCTGGGGCAGGAAGAGCACAGAAAGTAGGTGGTAGAAAGTAGGTGGTAGACATATAAGAACAATTTCAATACGACCCACCTGGAAAGGCAGAGGGTTAATGTGGAGAGAGCTCTGTCTCACAGGTTATATACAATCTGAGTGAAAGAGACACACTGAACAGCACGTAGATTAATTCTCTTGGGCTTCACATCTTTAGTATAAGTCAAATTTAGTATAAGTCAAAGCAAATTTATATCTGAATCTTTAAAACCTACTACTGTGATTCAAAAGCTTATCTGGAAAAATAAGTGTAGATGAAGAACCACAAAGGTTTTAAGTAAAAACATCAAGGGCACGGATTCTTTATCAGATAGTAAACCATAGTACAAAACTATAATCACTGAAAAGTATGGACAGCTGCAGGAACCATCAACTATATCAATGTAAAAGCACAGTTCACTCAAGAAGGAACTGTGACATAAATAGCAGTATTTATGTCATAATGCTATGTGTACATGCAATACTTTACTGAATGCCAATGGTATTATTATTGTGTGTTAATCTAGAAAGGTTTATTGAATCAATGATATGAGATCAAGAAATAAACTACAGACAAGAAAATTAAATCTTCCCATATCCCCTTAGAATATGATAAATTCTAGGTAGGAGGACAGTTATAAAATTTTTTTGTAGATATACTACCCTTATATATCACATTGTCTCAGAAATAATAATTATATCAGAAGAATGGACAAAAAACAACACAAAAAATAATAGTCAATAAACTTGAAAAAGTTTATATAATATCATTATTGATCAAATAAAGCAAATACCTATAGGAATTGATACTGAATTTTTAAAAGGACTATTTGAAGCACTGGTAATGAGGCATTTTCACGTTCTTTGGTGGAAATGTGTCACATTTTCTTCAGGCTTCCTCTTCTACTTTCATTCCCGTTCTAAAAGATTCAGGGCCAACCCAGCATGTGTGGCTGAGCCAGGTTGCTGCCCCACAGCCACTGGCAGTTGGATGTTTGAGGCTGGGTAGGACTCAGAAGATTAGCACAGGGGCAGAAGTCAGCATTGCAGAATGAGATAGTATCCTTGCTCTAGAAGCCAAAAGGCTATGAGCATGCCTGGTCTCTAGGAAAATGCCTAAGCACCATTTTCACTAAATGAAACCAGGATGTTTTGAGCTCATATCAGTGCTGGGTCAGTGAGAGGTGACAGTGCAGGACAGTAAAGAATTGCTCAAGGAATGAGTCACAGAAATGCTAATTAGGATAACTTGAGCATCAAAATAAGTAAAAGTAGTAATAGACTGAACATAATAGAAGCCATGCACTCACATTGACACAAAGAAATACATGAGTTCAAAGTTCCATCAGAAACAGAGTATTTGCATAGACTCAAAAGACCTCCTTTCAAAGTGCTTACGAACTGCAAAGGAAATGAGTGGAGAAGTCTGGTGGACACCAGCTTAATCGAGTGATAAAGAGGAACTTAATTGGTAATGGGCCGAATTGCCATCTGATGGATGTGGTGAGGACACAGTGCCTTCTGTAACCCTTTTGCCAAAGATGCACCCAGACGAGAGGAGACATCAGACACACCCAGAGGAGGGAAGCTCCATGAACAAACTCAGCCACCATGCTCCAATGTGCCCAGATTGTGAGAGTAAGAACTGCTGCTGACTGCAGAGTAGGACACACAGAGACTGGGCAATTCATGGGCACATGGTTCTAAACTGGATTTTTTTTTTTTTTTTGCTGTAACAGGCAACACTGGGACAAATGGCAACACCTGGAAGGAGCTGAAGATGAGACTAACATATATAACAGGACCAGCAGTACATCGGTGTTAGTATCCTGATTTGATTTTGATGGTTCTATTGTCCTGAAATAGCACAGTGTCCTGGTCTATAGGAAAAATCTTGGAGTTATGAACCTTCTCGTCAGCAACTTATTTTCAAAGCAGTTAGGAAAGTATCCTTATACTATACTTGCAAGTTCTCCATAGGCTTGAGATTGTCACACACACACACACACACACACACACACACACACACGGCCTTTGCAGTAAACACACCTATTCTTTGGCCAAGCAATTCTACTTCAGGAATCTGTCCTTGAAACATGGAGTCCCTGCCCTATAGAGAAAGGAAGGAAAGCTTTGAGTTACAGACATGGGGAGCAGGCCGTATAGGCAGAAATTGGGTGACATGGACACAAGCCCTGGGACACCTGGGGCATCAAGAGCTGGAAGAGTCAGGAGGGACCCTCTTCTGGAGCCTCCAGAGGGAGCTCAGCTCTGCTGACACCTTGATGTCTGGCTTCTGGCTTCCAAAATTGTGAGAAAATGCATTCATTTGTTGTGAACCTTGCAGTTTGCGGCAATCAGTTGAGGAGACCCCAGGAACTGAGTGCACATGTCTCTGAGCCCAAGTCTGTGCAGGACAAATGGGGCTGTTCAGAGCCGGGCACACACAGTGGGGATGCCTTTGGCCACGTCTATGCCAGAAGAATGAGACAGCAGGACTTGCTGGATCTGTGGCCCCTGTGACTGGAGTTTTGAAAAGTTGCAGAATACAAGATCAAAATAAAAAAATCAATTTTGTTTTTGTAAACTAGAAGCAATCGGATATTGAAATTTAAAGAACAATGCCACTTAAAATATTAATTACATAGAGATAAATCTACAAAAATTGTGTAAGGCCTGGTTGCTGGAAATGATCAAACACTGCAGAGAGAAATTAAAGAGGACCTAAGTAGATGAAGGGATACATCTTAATCATGGACCAGAAAACTTCTCTCTACATTGTTCTATAGTTTCAAAACCCCAGTAGGCTCTTACTTATCTATTTATTTTTGTCGGGAAATTGACAAGTTGATTCTAAATTCATACGGAGATGCAAAGGACCTAGAATGCATTTCAACACGTGCAGTTTATTGTAGTCAGTTGCACCTCAATAAAGCAGTGAAAACAGTGGTGAAAGCCCACTTGATACATAAAAGGGCCTGACATGTGGCACAGACTCAGCGGAGGAGCTGGTTTACCAGAGTGGGTAATAGGGAAAGCTTCAGATTAGTCTTGGTGTTCACTAGTATCCTGCTCTTGACCTCAGACAGCTCATATATCCTCTTCATGCCTCAGTTTCTCCATGGGTAAAGCATGCATTAAGAGGAAGATTCACATATTCTGTGTCTCCTGTAAGTGTGAACAGTCCTTGCAGGCAGAACATCAGGCCTCTGATCAATGTGCGAAATTATTAGTGGAAGGAGGTGGTCACAGCAAACACACAGGTCCTACCATACCAACTGTTTTGTATTGTACTCCTGTGTTCAATCCACCAGCTCTGCTCTCAGCTAAGAACTGCCATGACTGCTGTTTCTGTCAGCTTGGGCTGAGTAATAAATGGGGGCACAGACTAGGGGCTCACAGGCATTTATTCCTCCCAGTCCTGGAGGCCGAAAGTCTTTCATCCAGATGCTAGCAAGGCTAGTTCTCTTGAGGCATCTCCCCTTGGCGTGTGGACAGCTATCTCCACCCTGTGCCCTCACATGGTCATCTTTCTGTGTTTGTCTATGTCCTAATATACTCCTCTTTTAAGGGCACCAGTCATATGGGATTTGAGCTCACTCCAGTGACCTCATTTTATCTTAATCACCTCTTTAAAGACTCCACCTCTAAATAGTCACGTCTGAGGTCAGGACTTCAGCATGTGAATTTTGGAGGAACACAATTCAGTCCGTGACAACAGCCACCCTGCAAACTCACATCCAGAGCTGCTAAGTAGCTTGCAGAAGGCTTTGCAAATAGTGACCAGCAGGCTGGGATTTGGCATCTGGGCCAGGGTTAGTCAGGTGCTGGAGATACAGTGACCACAGCATGGGTTGGCCCTGCCCCTGTGTGGATAGCACAGCACTCCCCACTCCTTACCGTGCAGGGATTTGAGTGAAAAAGGAGACACTGGGCTGACCTCCCCAGGAAGAGGGTGAGGCTTGGGAGGCAGTATCTGGCAGGAGCAGATGCACTTAGGTGCTCTTATTCTGGTCAGGAGTCTGAGTGCGGGGTCCCGTGTAAGTACCCAAATACTTTTCCAGGTTTGTGCCTCCTCCCTGTGGTCCTTGCAGCTGGAGTTAACAATGAGCTATTGTGCCCTTAAAATCTGCTAATAAGGTAGAGCTCATGGCAAGTGTTCTCACTACAACTATCCCCCCCCCACAAACACACAACAACAGAGACATGAGAAACTTTTGGAGGTGATACACATGGTTATTACCTTGATAGTAGTGATGGGTGTATGCATCTGTCCAAACTCACTAAGTTATATACTTTAATTAAGTGCAGCTTTCCATACACCAATTATTCTTCAATAGAGCTGGGGGAAGAATGCATTTGACCTGGGGGTCCTGTCCTTGCGTGACACCTAATAAAGATCTCCTGAGCTCTTTTCTCAGGATCATCCCATGCGAACAATGGCCCGAGCCACAAGAAGGCCTTCTAATGTCTGGGACACAGAACAATGGCCAGTGCTTGAGTAACACAGGGCAGGAGCACTGAAGAGCTAGTGTAGTCAATTGGGAAGGAGCCTGTGAGGAGTCAGATCTGGTGAGGACATTCATGACAGAACAGGAAAGAAAGGATGAGAAGCACTGTTTGTGGCATTTTGATTCTGATGGCCAAGAGAACAAGCTGTAGGTCAATTGCCTTACTAACTGCATGATATTGGACATTCACATAAGCTTTCTGAGCCTGAGCAGCTTCATCTGTGAGGAGGAGAAATTAGTAATTACTCACTGGGCAGTTGTGAGGATCAGACGAGTTAATCCAAGTAAAACTGTCCAAGAAACGTAGTAAGAATTCCATCACTAAGAATGACTGTGATTTTGTTCATCACAATAATTATGAGCACCCACATGGGAATGTCCTCAACTGTTGCATGTCCAAATCTGATACTTAAGGAGATTGAGTTACAATTTTGCAAATATTAAGGATGAGCTTTGCTTGTGTCCTATGTGTCTACCCATGACCACCAGATGGTGACAGTGTCCTCCTTATTTCTCCATGTTGCAATATGGCTCCATCCCCATGAAATAAACCCTACACACATGTGGGACCAGGGAACCCTGTTTCTTTTAGGGCCAAGATGTTGTGTTTCTCCACATTCTGTTTTCAGCTTTTCATTACTATCAACTGCTGGCTTCCTTCTCATCCTGCTCATGTGTTCGATATTTTGTCACCTGGCTTATGGCTCATCTAAACTACACATTCTTCCAAGCAACATAATTCTCTTCATTGTTTACTTTGTTCAATCACTTAATATTATTTTTAATCCCTATTTTCTCCATCACTTAATATTATTTCACCTTGGGAATATATGATAATTTCCCCGACTCTCCCCAACTCTCCTCAAATCAATTGTCTGGGTTCACGTCTTTTGTTTTGGGTCATCATCATCAACCCAATCACTCAAGCTAAAAAGCTTAGTGTTATTCTTGCCTCCTTTCTCTCCATCATTTGTTCATCACATGGAGTAAATGTTCTCCACTCCATCCATTTTATTTCTAGTTTACACAAGTATATATAAATATTAATGCACCATTTATTAAGTAGTATGGACACTTATGTAAACATAATGCAGCAGTAATCATTTAAAATGAAATTGAAAATCTTCCAAGAGGACAGGTCAAGATCTAAAAAAGCCAGCTGGATTAAGCAACAATGTCATCGTGACATTATCTGATGATAGATTTGACTGGGTTAGAGACGACAGAAGTGTGCTTGTGGACAGTATTCTCTTTGTCAGGTGGTCTTGACTCAGTATAAATAGATGACTTATTCGTTAGCATATTAAATATGATACTTGATAAATACACTAGGCTGAATTCCTGATAGGCTGTGCTGGTGCCCTGGGGACCCATGGGTTTATAGGATAAAAAAGTCACCACTCAGCACAGATGATATTTTATTAAGACAGTGGCTCACAAACATGGTAGTATTTATTAGGGGTAAGAATAAAGTTAATTGATTGATAACCAGGGGGGTCATTGATAAAGAAGTGGCAGATGCCAAAGAGTGGCTACTTTAATGCTAGGTATGTGAAAACAAAACCAAACAAAAAAATAAACTAACGAACAAAAATAATGGCCCTGTGAGTAGAGACAACAGAGAAAAATGAGAAATGGGAAGCAGAACACACCACCTGCACAGCCTGGATGTCCAAGTCGAAATAAGATATTTTGAAAATGACATTGCATATTCCAACTCTCAATGTTGCTTGAATGAAGGGGTCCTTTCTATCCTCCAGAGGTGCTTCTGCCCAAGCAGGTGCAAGTAGGGATTAAAGCGCTGCCTGTGTTCTTTTTCCCAGGCCAGGTGCCCTTCATCAGTTTTGTGTCTTCTGGTAAAAAGAGCTCTTCATCTTTGTCAGTCTGGTGCATGAGCATTTTCCCACCTCGTACAAATGTGGTGTGTAGTATACACATGACCTTGAACTTCATGGACTACTGGGGAGCATGTGAGGAGGCCACCAGGAATCTTTTAAACTAGTAGATATACACCAGATAATCTGACACAGAGATCAAAATAGAGCTAGTGTTATTGTTTGACATTTCTTTACAAGGGCTGAGTTTATAAAACCTACCTGGGCAAGGTTACTCACAATAATCTATTTACACATGGAAAATTTGGAACCCACCTGTTCCTAGTTTGCTGTTTTCCAGGAATGATGTTAATCTAGTTTTCCCTTTAGCGTCTCCCTTTACT
>NW_011888978.1:588648-605530 GCF_000151845.1 Pteropus vampyrus | reverse complement strand
GCTGCCTGTGTTCTTTTTCCCAGGCCAGGTGCCCTTCATCAGTTTTGTGTCTTCTGGTAAAAAGAGCTCTTCATCTTTGTCAGTCTGGTGCATGAGCATTTTCCCACCTCGTACAAATGTGGTGTGTAGTATACACATGACCTTGAACTTCATGGACTACTGGGGAGCATGTGAGGAGGCCACCAGGAATCTTTTAAACTAGTAGATATACACCAGATAATCTGACACAGAGATCGAAATAGAGCTAGTGTTATTGTTTGACATTTCTTTACAAGGGCTGAGTTTATAAAACCTACCTGGGCAAGGTTACTCACAATAATCTATTTACACATGGAAAATTTGGAACCCACCTGTTCCTAGTTTGCTGTTTTCCAGGAATGATGTTAATCTAGTTTTCCCTTTAGCGTCTCCCTTTACTAACAATCCCAAGACCAGAGCTATGCTGGTTCTACAGGTGATATGACAATTATAGGCCTGGAGGGAGATGAGCTGGTGACATCCCTTTCTTATAACCATGTCTTGGGGTCCTCACCTCACATACACTGACTCACTCCAAAAACTCAGCTGAGTCTCTATTTCTCAACTTCATTAACAATGACTGCTTAAGACTCTAAATGATTAGATGAGGCAGAATTTTCTTAGATATTTAGGAGAATTCTCATAATTTTGAACGTATAGCTCACTGAATCATAAGTAGCATCAGTAGATTTTATTAGATGAAAGATTAATTTTGTTAACTTATGAAGACGTAAATTTATAGATTTCCGGAACATTTGTTAGTTTGTGATATTCTATTGTACTTTACTTTTTATTGCTTAATAAATTAGTTCAGCTTCAACTTAGCCTATGCATTTATGTGAAATGTTGTCTTTTAAAAACATATCAGATTTGATTAAACACAAAAATGATTAAACACAACAAATCAAATTATTTCATCATAATTCTTTAAGTTTTGTAATACTTTAGTATATTTCTTAAATTTTGTAACTTTACATAACTATAAAATAATAATGTCATAAAACATCATATGTTTTCAAACTTTTACAATGATATTAACATATAATCATAAAGATCATTATATTTTATTCCATTATAGTAATTACTAATAGAGGCATTTTTTTCGCTATGCCCAAACCATCTGAAAATATATCCTTTTGCTGTTTACCAAATCTCTGTTAATGACTACCTTACATGAATGGAGGCTAGTATTCAGCAAGATTTTAAACATATCCTTAAAATAAATTGTTTGAGTATTTTATCTTTCCTAAATAGACTAAATCTCACATAATGTTCTGTATGTTAGTTTGGGTGAGAGGTCAAATTGCAATATTTGGAGAACATGCCATTATCTTTTTCATAAAAAATACTCTGAATTCAGTATACATAGTTTCCCCTAAATGTTCTAAATTGCCATTTTCTTATTTAAACATATTCACAAAAATAAATTTTAAGTTAGTTTAAAAATTGTGAAGCAACATAGTCTCCATTCATTAGTGATAATGTCTTCTAATGTGTATAAAATGGGAGTTAGAAGAGATAGAGTGAAAATAAGTTAAAACATAAAAGAAAAAAACAAAGATGACAGATATTCTGTATTTGTGGCCCAGAAGAATATTAGAACCTCAAGAAAATATATCAGTATAAAATCACTGTATCTCTAAACATTAGAGAATTTTAAGTTTGTCTTACTTTATGTTTAAGACCTGGATTTGATGAATGGGAGAGAGAATGTCCCAGAAGATGAGCTTTACTTGATCCTAAACACAGTGCCCAGAACAGAGAGGATACATGCTACATTTTCTACCAAATTCAACAGTTGTAATCACTGATGTGACTCTTGTTACAGTGATACACATGAACTAACATCCTTGCAAGATGTTAGAAAAAAAGAATGTTACATTTTACCTATATCTCGGTACTGGTATTCAGGAAAACATACTGCCAATCAGGATTTTTAGAGTTTCTGAAAACATGCAGCACGTGGCTGCGATCAAGCCCCTGTAGGGTTTGTCCATCTCCTAGCTCTGCAGTGAAATTTCCTTTGCTCTGTTGTTTCCTCGGGTAAGTGCACAATTAAATGTGTTGAAATTATAAATCTCATTGTCAATGAGCATTGTGTTCCCAGCAGCACTCTACACTAAGTTCCACAGCGACAAAATAACACAAGCATTTAAGTTATGTAATGGTATCTCTTCATGGTCATAATTATTCTCTGGAGATTTGTACATTCATAATGGTCTTTTTATGGCATTGAGCCAAGTGGAAACGTGTTAGCTTCCTGAAGCTGTCAGTGCTGTTTCCCAGGGTGCCAGCTATTGCCACTCAACCAACTACTGCCACTCAACCACACTGACTTTGTCAATTGAAGACTCTATGCGGCCTGTGAACAGGTATAGGTCTTACAATGCTGCTCATTAAAATGATAAAATTGATGATAAAAATAATATTATTTAATATAATAAAAATAACAAAAACAGAATATCATTTTATGATATAGATTATATCATATGTATCAGGAGAGTGCAAAGATGACATGATTCATAAAATAAAACAACTCTAGAAATTAGATATTTGAAAAATAAATACATTTTCATTTTATTGAAACTAACATATACTTTAGAGAAAAATAGCTCTAAATTACTATAAAATAATTCTTCCTTGCAAGATATTCCTTCCCTTGGAATATGGCTGATTTAGGCTCATAGATTTTTCATGCCTTAAGTTTCTATGTATATATGTATGTATGTATGTATCTATGTATTTTTCAATTATGGTTAACATTCAATATATTTTATATTAGTTTCAAGAGTACAGAATAGTGGTTAGACATTTATATAACTTATGAAGTGATCCCCAGATTACTTTAGTACCTGGCACCATACATAGTCATTACAATATTATCGACTATAATCCCTATGCTGCACTTCACATCCTTGTGACCATTTTATAACTGCCAATCTGTACTTTTTAATCCTTCACCTTTTTCACACAGCACCTTAACCACCTCCCATCTGGCAACCATCACTTGCTTTCTGTATCTATGAGACTGTTTGTTTTATTTATTTTATTTTATTTTTTATATTTCACATATAAGTGAGATCGTATGGTATTTGTCTTTCTCTATCTGACATATTCCACTTAGCATAATACACTGTAGGTCCATCCATGTTGTCGCAAATGGTAAGAATTTCTTCTATTTTATGGCCAAGTAATATCCATTGTATATATGTACTAAAAATTCTTTATCCAATTGTCTATTGGTTGCTTTCATATCTTGGCTGAAATGAACATAGGGGTGCATATATATTTTCAGATTAGTGTTTTGGATTTCTTGGGAAAAGTACACAGAGGTGAAATTATTGGGTCACAAAGTAGTTTTATTTTTAATTGAGAAACATCTATACTGTTTTCGACAGTGACTACATCAACTTACAATCCCATCAATAGTGCCTGTTTTCTCTACATCCTCATTAACACTTGTTTGCTAGTTTATTGATGACGGCCATTCTAACAGGTGTGAGGTGATATCTCATCATGGTTTTATTTGCATTTCTTTAATGATTAGTGACATTGAGCATCATTTCATATGTCTATTGGCCATCTGTATGTCCTTTTTGTAGAAATGTCTATTCAGGTTCTCTGCCCAATTTTAATTAGATTGTGTAATTTTTCAGAATTGACTTACATGAGTTCTTTATAAATGTGGGATATTAACCCTTTGTTAGATGTATCATTGGTGAATATCTCCTCCCATTCATGAGGTTGTCCTTTGTCTAAAATTATTTGCCCATATATAAGGGGGTTTATTTCTGGGATCTCAATTCTGTTCCATTGGTCTGTTTTTCTGCCAATACCATGCTGTTTTGATTATTGTCTCTTTGTAGTATAATTTTAAGTCAGACAGAGTGACACCTTTGGCTTTCTTCTTTTTTCTCAGGATGGCTTTGGTGATTCTGGGTCTTTTGTGCTTCTATACAAATCTGATGAGTTTTTGTTCTATTTCTTTAAAAAATATCATTGGGATTTTGATGGGGATTGTATTAAATCTGCATATTGCTTTGGGTAATATGGCCATTTTAACTATGTTCATTCTTCCTATCCAAGAACATGAAATATCTTTCCATTTCTTTGTGAGTTTTTCAATTTCTTTTAATGATATCTTATAGTTCTCAGTGTATAGGCCCTTCACATGCTTCGTTAAGTTTATTCCTAGGTATTTTATTCTTTTTGTTGCAATGCAAAAGGAATATTTTTCATTTCTTTTTATGAAAATTTATTGTTAGTGTATAGGAACACTATGGAATTTCGTATGTTGATTTTGTATCCTGCAACTTTACGGTATTTATTTATTGTTTTTAATAATTTTTTTAGTGGAGTCTTTAGGGGTTTCTATATAGAGAATCATGTCATTTGCAAAATGTGACAATTTGACTGCTTCATTCCTTTTTTTTTTTGTAAATGGCAATAGTTTAATGAACTTTTCATTCCCAATTAGGATGCCTTTTATTTCTTCCTCTTGCCTCATTGCTCTAGCTAGGACTTTCAACACTATATTGAATAAGCGTGGTGACAGCAAATAGCCTTGTCTTGTACTTAATCTTAGAGGGAAGACTTTTAGTTTTTCATCATTAAGTATCATATTTGCTTAGGGTTTATCATATATGGCCTTTATTATGTTGAGATACTTTCCTTCCATACCCATTTTATTAAGTGTTTCAATCATTAATGGATATTATATCTTGTCAAATGCCTTTTCTGCATCTATTGACATGATCATATGATTTTATCCTTCATTTTGTTTATGTGTTGTATTACATTAATCAATTTGCACATATTACACCATCCTTGTGCCCCTGAAATGAACCCCGTTTCTTAAATTTGTTGAGGCTAGATTTGTATCCAAGATATGTTCTATCCTTGAGAATGTTCCGTGTGAACTAGAAAAGAATGTGTAATCTGGTGTTTGGGGATGAAAGGTTCTGTAAATGTCAATTATGTCCAGTTGGTCTAATGTGTCATTTGAGGATGTTATTTCCTTATTGATTTTCTGTTTGGATGATCTATTTATTGCTGACAGTTGGGTAATTGTGTTTTTGTCAGTTTCTCTCTTTGGTTCTGTAGTAGTGGCTTTATATATTTTGGTGCTCCCTAACTGGGAGCATATATATTGATAAGTGTTATGTCTTCTTGATATATTGTCCCTTTTATCATTATGAAGTGTCCATCTTTGCCTCTCATTATTTTTGATACCTTGAAGTCTATTTCATTAGATATAAGTACGGCTATGCCCACTTTTCTCTGGAGGCAATTGCTTGGAGTATTGCTGTCCACTCTTTCATTTCGAGTTTATATTAGCCCTTGAAGCTGAGATGTGTCTTTTGAGGTCAGCATAAATAGGTTTGTTTTTGGATCCAATCTGCTGTTGTCTGCCTTTTTATTGATAAATTTAGTCCATTTACATTTATGGTGATTACTGATATGTAATTTTTTATAGACATTTTATCTTTTGTATTCTAGTAGCTCAGTGTCTTCATTGTTTATCTGTCTTTGTGGTTTTTTTTTTTTTTTTTTAGTTTGATGGTATTCTATAATTTCTCCCTCTTGTTCCCTGTTGTTTTATATGTTCCAGTTCTGGATTGTGTGTGTGTGTGTGTGTGTGGGGTTGTCATTAAATTTATGTACAAGAAAGTTTCATATATAAAGCAATCCTTTTTCTTTTGTGTGCTTCTTATCTCCATTCACTTTCGCAGATTTGTACATTTGCTTGCTCACCTTTTCTGCTTTTGTTGTCTCAAATTATCCCTATTTATGCTGTGAGTTCTTTCTAAGTTGCAATAACTATTTTCATAATGTTTTTATGACCTTTAACCATTAAGTAATATTAAATTTATAATAACCTGTTCTTAATAAGGGTTGCAATTTCCTGTTTCTGTCTTTCTGTTAGTCATCTTACTCATAGTTTTGTATTTTTTCAGAACTGCAATTAACTGTCATTTTAAATTGTATATTTCTACATCTTTAAGTTTATTTTCTGGAGAGTTTTTATTTTTCTGAGCTGCCTTGTCACCCTGGTTGTTCACAGTGTTTGATGGATTATTTTTCCTCTGAGGTATTTATGGAAATAAACTCTGCTTTAAAAAATTTTATTATTATTAAGAGTGATCCCTCTTTAGCAGATTGATAAGAAGAGTTTTTTCTTTTGATTTCCAGTAGGGAGCGCCCACATTTTCTGGATTTCTCCTTTGAGGTTAAAAATGCCCTTTATTCTCTGCAGGCGGAGAGTGTCTCCTCTGTGATCAGTTGCCTTGGTCCCAGGGTTCCACCCCTGTGGGAGAATGTGTTGCGTGATGGGGTTCCAAGTCCTTGAAGAGCCCCTGAAATCCTGGAGCTGCTCCAACAGCCAGATGCAGTGTTGTGCTGCCTAAGGTGCCCCAGGAATCTCCTCCAGGATCAGCCTGGATGGGTGAGCATTTAGTGGCTTGGAAGAAGCCACAGATGTGCCTGTGGCTGTTTTCCTCCCAGTAATGGTAACTGCCAAGCCTCAGCCCCCTTGTCTACATATCTAGCCATGTCTGTGGGATCAGGTGCAACATGTGTCTGCCACTCAGAAGCTGTATGCTCAATTCCTGAGGCTGCTGACTTCCTGTTCTGTGGCTTGACACCACCTGCTCTGTAGCCCAATACTGGCTGATGCATTTTCCCCTTGGGCCAGCTGCTAGCTCTGGGAGGGTATGGGGAGGCAGCCAGGCTCCAGTGACTTAACTTTCTAGAACACAGCTGTTACATCTCTATATGTCACTGCCCTGATAACTGGGTTCTGCCACAGTATATGCTGATTACTCTGGCAGGAATGCTCAAGGGCTGCAAAGAGTGTACATGGCAACCTGATTCCTTCCCTATCCTGGAGTTCCATAGGGAGCTCCAGTTTGTATTCTTGGCCGCTGTCTTCGCTCTCTCCCCTTTCCTCCTTCCTTGCTTGCCTGATTCGCCCACCTTCAGATGCTTTGATGTCCAGATCTCTCAAATGTGTTTGTGTGTTAATGTGATAATCTTCTCTTGTGTTATAGCTGTTTAATTTGTTGTAATTCCAAGAGGAGAGATCAAGGGTACCCCTCATGCCACCATGCTTTTGCTGTTAGTCTGAGAATAACTATTCTTAATGACTTCCACTCAGGTGTCATTCCCAAGATGAAAACTAGATTGCGGCAGAGAAAACTTTTCCGGTTGACCTGTTCTCAGGTGTTATTTCTAATATGCACACTAGATGGCATCAGAGAAGAGCTTTTCCTGTTAACCTCTACCAAAGTGTCAGTCCCAAATTGCACACTATGTGAAAGCAGAGAAAAACTTTTCTTGGTAACCTGCATTCAGTTTGTATTCCCAAGATGTACACCAGATGGCAGCAGAGAAGAGCATTTCCTGGTGAGTTCCATTCCCGTGTTATTCCCCACATGCACATGAGATGGCAGCAAAGAAAGTTTCCCTGCCTTAAGAGTTCTGCTCACTCCACATTAAAATGAGAGAATACATGACATGGAAGCAACTGAAGTGTCCTATAATAGATGATTGGATAAAGAAGCTGTGGTACATATATACAATGGAATATTATTCAGCCATAAGAAGAGATGAAATACTGCCATTTGCGATACCATGCATTGACCTCAAGATAATCATGCTAAGCGAAATAAGCCAGACAGAAAAAGTTGAAAATCACATGATATCACTTATATGTGGGATATAAACCTAAAAGCAACAAATTAACAGGACAAACAAGCAGAGACTCATGGACATGGACAGTAGACTAGTGGTTACCAGAGGGTAGGGAGGAGGGGGAAAGGGGAAGGTAGATGGGGTAAAAGGGGTCAAATATGTGATGACAGAAAGAAATCTAACTATGGGAGGTGAACACACAATGTAAATATGTATATGTCTTACTGTTAAAATGTACAGTTGAAACTTACTAGATTTTGTTAACCAATGTCACCATAAAATAAATAAATAAAATATCTATATCTTTAATATAGATAATATAGATATGGTACTAGGCTCGCTTTGAGATAATTCCTGTTTTAGGTCCTTCATATGCTTCTTCTCATCTACTTCTCCCATTTACCACATGTGACAGAGACAATAATCTCTATTTTACAGATATTTAACTGAAGACTGAGTCTAACACAGTTCTGAGTCCAGAACCAAGGCCTAAATGGGCAAAGATGGGCCACAACAGCATGCACACACAGGCTCCTAGACAATAGAGTAATCCAAATAGTCCTTGCAGCTTTAGATTGAGTCTGGGCAGTCCTATTTGAAGAAAGTCTGCACATAATCTAATGGTTCAGCTTACCAAGCTGGTTTTTGGGGTGGGACTTGAGAAGGCACCTGCAGATGGGAACAAGTAGGGAGGGAGAAGGTTGTCTAGCCCTTTACAGGAGTACAATCAGCCCCAGATACCTATAATAATGACTTCCCCACTTCTACATACTGCCTATCCTTGGGCCTTTTAAAACCTGGTCTTCTTCAGCCCAGAGCACTGGTCTGCTTCTGCGCATGTTCCTTTCCTCTCAAGCCTCAACTGTCAAGAGCTTCCTAGAGACTCAGAATGGAGTCTAGGGTAACAGTTTCCTTATGGGAGATGCCTGAGCCCCAGACAGGTGCAGAGCTGCTTCCTCAGGCAAAGAAAACTAAGTCTCCTCATCTGGCAAGTAGGGATAACAGCTCCCTCATAGGTGGCTGAGGATTCAGTGAAGTGGTGTATGTTATTTCTATACAACATGTGATCAACACTCACTCTTCTCTTTTTCTATTAGTCCTTTCTCTGCCTTCTATGGGCCACATGAATCAAGAATTTAGCAAATAACCTCTTTTTAGCAGAATTAGCTCTCCTATTGGTGTCCAAATAACCAAAATCCCCCTAAGTGCTAACTTTGGCATCTGTGCTAGCTTTATCCTCAAAATAGCAATAACCAGAGCCCCTCTCTGGTCTTCATACCCCTGCTCCTCTCCAAACTCATGGTCCCTGCCTCAACTCAGGCCAGCACCACCTCTCACCAGTCTTCTCACTTCTCTCTCTGCTTCCTGTCCTTCTCTTGTCCAGTTCAACCTTCACACAGTCACCAGATGGATCTTTCTAATTAGGGATCTAGTCCTGTCACTTCCTGTGTATAGAACCACCAACGGCTTCCCTCAGCCTAGAGAGTAAAGTCTCTATCAGTGACAGTGTCAAGACTCTTTATCAGTTTCTTCTCCTGGTCTCATTTCCTATCATACCATCCCAGTTCAGTTGCTGAATACCCCAACTGTCAGCACTAACCTCTCTGGTTGGATAATCAGTGAGCCTGACTGCAGGAACCTAAATAATTTATAGTCTTTAGTGAATAATAATACATCAATATTTGTTCACTAATTGTAAAAATTCTGGAAAGAGAGGAGAAATTAAAAAGTAAGATAAGCCTATTGCATCAAAATGGGTGATTTCCTAGTAAAAATACACATTAACAAATTGGACCTTAAAATAAAAATACAAACAGACCAGTTAGTCATCCTGGGACCCATTGCTCCTGCTGGTTCTCCTTTCATTTTCTCAGGAGTTTTTGTTCCCAAGACAGGGAAGGCACAGGGACAGGGCTGTTTAGCAGCTCCCCTAAAATCTGACTCTACCTAGTCATCTCCCCCAGCCATTCTGCTGCTCAGTGAAGACACTGAGGGAGTCTCAGGGATTATTGATTCTTCTGTGTCAGCTAAGATTTTTTGATTGCAAGAAACAGGACACAGTACTGAAGCAAAACTAATTAATAATTTACTAATTGGTAGAAAGAAATTAAAACTTGCAAGAGGCAAGTTTAAGAGCAAGTTTGGACCTGGAAGTTTCAGGTTTTCACACTCTCGCAGTGTGATCTGGTCCTTTTTCCAACCCTTCATTCTTCTAAGTGTTTTTGGGTGGCCCCATTCGCAGGCACAATTTCTCTCCCTGTATCAGGGGCCTCCAGTGACTCAAGGCTGGCATCTACTCACCATCCAGTCTACAAGGGAGGGTTTCTCTTTTCCTTGGGTTCTGTGAAAAGTCATGGCTTTAAATGCCTTTGGCCTGGCTGGGTCCTATTCTCATTCTTGAAGTCCTCACAGCACCCAGAGTATGAAACGTGGGATTGGTTTGATGTAGTCTCATCCTTTTGGAGCTGTTTGGACTAGAAGAAGGTGAGATGAATTCCCAAAAGAAAACTGAGGTACCGGACTTGGTCATGAGAACAGATGCTGGTCGGGAAAGCAGCAGATTTCATGTTACTGAACCACACTAACCTAGACTTTCCATCCTATACAGTTTGAGAAGTGATCGTATACATGAAACTGACATCCCTACTGAGAACATTGTCTTCCCTTCCCACCTCTTCTGGATCAATCCCTGTTCGTACATTCCACGTCCCCTTTCTCCTACCTCTATTTCTCCTCCTCTTATTTCTTAGCATAGATGAGGGTTTCCTGTTCTAGAATTTCATGACATGGAATCATACAGTGCATACTCCTTTATTTCTGCCTTCTTTCCCTAAGCACGATATTTAGGAGATTCACCCATGTGGGGCCTGTACCTGTAGTTACTTTTTAAAAACTGCTTTATTGAGGTGGAATTGACATAAAATGAGCTCCCAATATTTAAACTGAGCAATATAAGTTTTGACATATTCAAATATCTATGAAACTATAGCCATGGTCAAGACAGCAAACACAGCCAGCATCCCCCAGAGTCACCCAAGCCTCATTATAATCACCCACTCCAGGTCCTCAGGCACCTCCTCCATCCCCAGGCAATACCTGCTCTGCTTTCTGTCAATCTAGACCCTTAGCTAATGAAAGTTGGAAGAAATTAATGAAAGCTACAATTTTGACCTAGTCGGCCTCCTGGATTTCTGCTCTGAATCTGGTCGAATGAGGGCACCAACGGCCTCTCCTTGTCTTTTCCTTGACAAATTTAGATTGGCAAATATGAGCACCTGGAGGCAGTACTTGCTTGGGCCAAATATTTTGGTCACTTTTAGATTTTTCGTATAGTCAGTTGTCTTTTTCCTCAGCTGCAAGGCAAATACTGCACCATCCTCCATGTGAAAAAGACAAAAGATAAGCTTGAAAAATTCACTGGATACTCACAGCACAAAGTACAGTGTTTTTCATAGAAAACCCTGTAAAGTAAATGTGAGCAAATGCTGTGAACACCCACGAGAACAAGAGGGCTCTCAGGACTACCTAACGACATCACATCTCCCAGAAAGTCAGAGATGCCTGCCTCCCTGGTGAGGAGCCTCTACCTCAACATAGGCCTGGTACATGGGGTGCTGTCTCTCCAGGCACCCAGCTCTACCTCTCCACTTACACGGCTTGGGTCCCTGGAGGACAAACATTGGTTATAGTTGATTCTCTGCAGCTAGGAGGAACTTTGGAATGAATTCAGTAAGAGGTAACAGGAAATGAGGACTTCTCTAGCAGCACACATTGGTAATTATGGTCTTCTTGCTTTAGTGACATTTCCAATGGGGCACCGCCTGATTCACTGTGTGTTATGAAATAACATTGCTTATGTGTACTGATTTGGTGTCAGTGAACTCATTTAGATTTTTCTAGTCTTGGAAGCTCTTCATCTTTCCTTTAATGCTAAATGGTAGCTTTGCTGGGTAGAGAAGTTTTGGTTGTAGGTCCTTGCTTTTCATCACATTAAATATGTCATACCAATTTTTTTTTTTTTTTCTGCTAAGTTTTTGTTGAGAAATCAGCTGACAGTCTATGGGAGGTTTCTTGTAGGTAACTAAATGCTTTTCTCTGCCTGCTTATAAGATTCTTTTTCTGCCTTTAATCTTTGGCATTTTAATTATGATGTGTTACAATGTGGGCCTTTTTGTATTCATTTTTTGGCGGGGGACTCTCTGTGCTTACTGGGCTTGTATGTCTATTTCTTTCACCAAGTTAGGGAAGTTTTCCATCATTATTTCTTAAAATAGGTTTTCAATTTCTCGCTCTCTCTCTTCTTTTTCTAATACCCCTATGATGCAAATGTTGGTACACTTGATGTTGTTTGACAAGCCCCTTAAATTATCCTCATTTTTTGGATTCTTTTATCCTGTCAGCCACTGCCTGTGACTGGCTAGGGCAATCTGGGAGAAGCTATGATATGATGTTTTAACTGTTTTGTTTTTTTTTTTTCCTGCTAGCTTATCTTCTAAATCACTTATTTGATCCTCTGCTTTGTCTAATCTACTGTTGATTTTCTCTAATGTATTATTTATTTCAGTAATTTTATTTTTCATTTCTGACTGGTTCTTTTATATGTTTTCTACCCCATTTTTATGTTTTTAATTTCTTTGTTGAAGTTTTTATTGAGGTCATTGATTATTCTTATAAACAGTGTTTTGAACTCTAATCTGGCAGATAGCTTGTTTCCATTTTGTTTAGTTTTTCTTTCTGGAGTTTTCTCCTGTTCTTTCATTTGGGACATATTTTCTATTTTCCCATTTTGACTGCCTCTCTGTGTATTAGTTAGACTTGCTACATCTCTCAGTCTTAGCAGGATGGCCTTATGTAGTAGGTGTCCACTGGGGCCCAATAGTGCTGTCTTTCTGGTCACCTGTGTCAGATGCTCCAGGATTATTTCTTGTGTGGGTTGTGTGTGTTCTCTTGTAGTTGATCCTTGATTGCTATTCACATGTCAGTTGGTGGGATTTACTCTCAGGCTTACTGGCTGTGAGTATTGGTCATGATCATAGCATATGAGCTGCTGTATAGGGTCTCAGCCCATTGAGCATGATTCATCACAATGAGCTCTGGTTCCTGCTGGGACCACCCTTTGCATGTGCTTCTGTGGGGCTAATTGGGTGGTGTTCTGTTATGGTTTGAAGCAGACCACCAGTTGTCCTGGTCTTGGGCCTAGTGGAAGAAGCTCTTCTGCAGGCCCAGGTCAGCCACTGCCTGTGACTGGTCTAGGGTAGTCTGAGAGAAGCTACAATGTGATCCATGGACTTCCATGATTTTCAATAAGAATTTGTTGTAAATCCTATACAGGATAATTTGTATGTGAGTAATCACTCCTCTTTTGCTGCTTTCAATATTTTCTCTTCTTAGTTCTCTTCTTAGTTTTATAATTTTATTATAAAGTGTCTCAGTGTGGATCTTTTTACATTTATCTTTCTAATTCATTGAGCTCAATAAATTTATAGTTTTGTGTCTTTATAAAATTTTGGAAGTTCCTATCCATTATTTCTTCAAATATTCTTTTTAAATTTTTTTTGCTCTTCCTTCATGGGGCCCCATTATATATATGTTTGTAAGCTTAATACTGTCCACAAGACTCTTAAGCTCTGTTTATTTTGACGCACTAAAAAAAAAAAATTCTGCTCATTATATAATTTCAATTGATTTATCTTCGCGTTCACTTATTTTTTCTTTTTTCTGCCCAAATCTCCAATTGAAACCCTGTTTTTATTTTTAGGTACTATACTTACTATCTCCAGAGTGTCTCTTTGTTTAAATAATTTCTTTTTATTTATATTCTCTATTTGTTCACACATTATTCTGCTGGTTTCCTTAGTCCTTTGTTTGTGGGGTTCCTTTAGCTTTTTGATTATATTGTCAGTTAAGTTAAAGTATATGTCCAAAAAGTCCAATGTCTATGTTTCCTCAAGGATAGTTTCTATTAATTTCTTCATTAAATGGACCATAGTTTTCTGTTACTTTGCTAACATTATTTTTTGTTGGAAACCAGTTATTTTTAATATTTATATGTGGTAACTTTGGAAATCAGATTCTTGCCTCTTCCTTGTTTTTGCATGTGTTGTGTTTCAAATCTCCATTCCTTTAGGTTGTGTTTGCTACTTTTTGACAAGAGATTTTCTTGATTCTAGGAGCTAATGAAATATAAAAGAATAAAAATAAACATTGTTGTATTGGTTAGTTAAGGCTGTCATAACAAAATAAAGTACCAGAATGTGTGGCTTTAATAACTAATATGTATTACTTAAGACTCTGGAAGCTAGAAGTCTAAGATTGAGAAGTTGGCATGGTTGGTTTATTCTGAGGACTTTCTCCTTGGCTGTAAGGGACCATTTTCTCCTTGTGTCTTCAATGGTATCTGTTCTCTATATACTTCCGTCCTAACCTCCTCTTCTTGCAAGAACACCATATATCTTGGAATAAAGCTCAGTTTAATAACATCATGATAACTTAATTACCTTCCTAAAGGAATTATCTCCAAATTCAGTTATATTCTGAGGTTAGAACTTCAACAAATGAATTTTGGAGGGACACAATTCATCCCATAGCATTTTTCCTTTGTCCCCCCCAAAATTCATCATCTTCTCTAATGCAAAATTCATTTGCCCATCCAAACGGCTTCAAAATAATAATCCATTTAATCATCAAATGAAAGTCCAAAATCTCATATAAATATTGCATAAATCAGGTATTATGAGATGAATCAGGTATGGTTTCTTTTGGAGTAAAATTCTTCTACAGCTGTGAACCTGTGAAAAAAGATAGGACATCTGTTTCCAAAATTTAGTGACATGACAGGCATAGAATAGACATTCTCATTTCAAAAGGGAGAAATGGAAAAGAGAAATGGGGTCACCAATCTCAAGGAGGAACAAAATTTAGGAGGGCAAATTTTATTAGATTTTAAGGCTTCAGAATAATTTTCTTTGGGTCTGTGATCTGTTCTCCGTGCTTATTAGAATGCTCTTGCTTCTGGCCTATCGGTGGTGGTTCTGCACCTTCTTCTTGAATGGCAGCTTCAGTCTATGAGACCTGGAAACAGCTTCTGCCCCTCTCAAACGAAGTAGTCAGCCCCACCTGTGGGTCTATGTCTTCTGGGCCTTTGAATGTATTAACATCCCCGATGACCTATAAACTGCCTTCAGGGTCATCCTGTTCTTTTCTAGAACACAGCACATGTTCACAGCAAGATAGCTTTATTTTCTCATTTCTACCTGTTGAATCCTAGAAGTCTGATAGCCTTCCTTCATTTAATCCCACCTGTGTCCCCTTCAGTATGAGTTGGCGTTTTTTTCTTAGATGGTGTATTAGATTCACAGGTTATATGTTTAACCACTTTAGTAAAGGATATCCAGCCACCCTCTGGTGTTCCTTCCAGGTCACACTTTCTTCTTTTTTTGCAAC
This sequence comes from Pteropus vampyrus, assembly GCF_000151845.1. Taxonomy (NCBI): domain Eukaryota; kingdom Metazoa; phylum Chordata; class Mammalia; order Chiroptera; family Pteropodidae; genus Pteropus; species Pteropus vampyrus. Next base: position 590,377 of record NW_011888978.1, on the reverse strand, counting down.
ATAAATAGGCTGAAAAATTCTCAAATTTCATGTTCTGGATCCTTTTTCTGTAACATTTCTTTTTTTTTTTCATTTTTTTCCCCTTGTCAAACATTTTACTATAAACATCAAGGAAAAAAAATCAGACCATTCCTTCAAGTTTTTTTTAAAAAATATCTTCAGCTAAATATTAAGTTCTACTTTCCATAAAACCCAAGAACACAATTCAATGAAATTCTTTGGCACTTTATGATGAGGATTTCCCTCCCTCTAGTTTCTAATAATTTTTTCTTTGTGTATGTCTGAGATCTCACCAGAAACACCTTTAACACTCATATTTCTACCATCATTCTGTTATGATAATATTTGTATATTTCTAAGATGAAAGAAGTTTTCTTTACAGCTCTCCTTCTTTCTTGCTGAGCTCTCACTAGAATAATCACTAACATTCATATTTCTATTATAGCCTCTAAGGAAACCTAGGCTTTCTCTAATACGTATCTCAAAACTCTTCTAGCCTTTACCTATTACCCAGAACCAAAGGTTCTTCCTCTTTTTATGTATTGTTATAGCAGCACCCCAATCCTGATACCAAGAATTGTATTAGTTTGCTGGGTTGCCATAATAGATGCCATTGTGTTGAACAATATATATTTGTATTCTCACAATTCTAAAAGCTAGAAGTATTAGATTAAGTGTTACCAGAATTGTTTTTTTCTGTCTTGGAGATGGTCATCTTCTCTTTGTCTTCACATGGCTTTCTCTTTGTATATCTCTATATCTTAATTCCTTCTAAGGACACTAGTTATGTTGGATTGGAGTGCACTCTAATGTCCTCATTTTAATTTAGTTACTTATTTAAAGGCCCTATCTCCAAATATAGTTAAATTTTGAGATACTGGGTGTTAGAACTTCAACATAAATTTTGGAGAGACACAATTCATCCAATAACATTAATTAATAACAAACTCCCCTCTTCTATTTTTGGAGACATGCTCTATATAATAGTACTCAGTCAATACTTAATTAGGCCAGTTATATCTCTGTTTTAACATTGACTTCCCATTTCCAAATAAAGTAAAGATTATTCAAAGGTGGAAAATTAGTAATTGCTTATATCTTTTCTGAGTATATGTTCTTTTGTGGGTAGGTACATGGCTTTCTAAATGCCTTAGTGCACCAGGGCCGTTTTTAGTGCCCTAATTTCCCAAAGAATTCTCTCCCCAACATTTCCCTAGGAATTTGGTACTCTGCAACATGTCACAACAATAATTTTCTGCTCTAGGCAACTGTAGGTTGTTTGCTTCAAAATGTTTTTAAGGAATGCCCACCACTCTTCTGCCTGAGTGAGTTCCAAGTTAGGTGAAATGAAGTTCTTGGGTCTGTCATTTAGTTAGCCTCACACCAGTTAAAACAGACAAATGCAATTATAAGATTGATCTGTTCCCTCCAGAACCCAGGAGTAGTGTCCTAAATTGGGAGCATGGGCTGCTGTATTTAAGATGGCTGCCAAACGTTGACGGGATTAGGGCAAGGACAAATAAAACCTTATAAAAAATTCCTATCTTGTTTATTTTTTTCTTATTTTGGCATTCACTTCTTGCTCTAAAACTTTTGACTGTATTCTTGAATTTTAATAAAGTTGATTTTGACAGTTTTTTTTGCTATTTTTCAGTGTCTTTTGAGAAGAGATGATCTGCCTATTATGCCAGTTTTGCAGATATAGTTGAATTAATTTTTGTATAATTGT
>NW_011888978.1:585786-588598 GCF_000151845.1 Pteropus vampyrus | reverse complement strand
GGGTCTGTCATTTAGTTAGCCTCACACCAGTTAAAACAGACAAATGCAATTATAAGATTGATCTGTTCCCTCCAGAACCCAGGAGTAGTGTCCTATATTGGGAGCATGGGCTGCTGTATTTAAGATGGCTGCCAAACGTTGACGGGGTTAGGGCAAGGACAAATAAAACCTTATAAACAATTCCTATCTTGTTTATTTTTTTCTTATTTTGGCATTCACTTCTTGCTCTAAAACTTTGGACTGTATTCTTGAATTTTAATAAAATTAGTTTTGACAGTTTTTTTTTTGCTATTTTTCAGTGTCTTTTGAGAAGAGATGATCTGCCTATTATGCCAGTTTTGCAGATATAGTTGAATTAATTTTTGTATAATTGTGAGGTTTAGGTGAAAGTTAATTTTTATTGGCCTATGAATATCTAATTGCTCCAGAATCATTTGTTTAAAGATAATCTTTCTTCTATGAATTCCTTTAAAATCTTTGTTAATATTCAGCTGAACATATTGGTGTTGGTTTATTTCTAGATTTGCTGATCTATTCCATTGATTTATATGTCAATCTCTCTGTCAATACTGCAAATCCTGATCATTTTAGTTATGAATAACACTTGAAATCAGGGAGAGTGATCCTCCTACTTTACATACATTTTTTCAGAATTGTTTTAGTTATCCCTATTTCTTTGCCTTTCATGTATATTTTAGAATGATCTTATCTGTGATTACAAAAGTATCTTGCTGGCATTTTGATAGGAATTGTATCAATTTGGGGAGAATTAATATCTTTTTTTATGTTAGTGTATTTGATACATGTAAATGGAAATATCTTTTTATTTAGTTCTTCATTCATTACTTTCATCAGCATTTCACAATCTTTACCATACCAGTTCTATTCATACTTTGCTAAATTTACACCTAAGTAATTTATTTTTATTTTTTATTTTTATTTTTATATTTTTATTTTTTTAGTAATTTATTTTTAAAGAGTGATTGTAAATGATGACATGTTTACTATTTGATTTTTGTATATTCAGTGTTATCATATAAAAATGTGATTAAACTTTGTATGTTCAACCTGTGACCTTACTGAATTCACTTATTATTTCTAGACTTTTATGCTTGTGGATATTTTTAAGTTTTCTACACAGGCAATCATGCCATCTGCAAAGGGGGCAATGTTATTTTTTTCTTTCTTAACTATATGCTTGTATTTCTTTTTTCGTTTTATATTGTAATAAATAGAACTTACAGTATTAATTTGAATAAAAGCAGTTAGAGTGGACATACTTGTCTTTATCCCAAGTTCAAGGTGGAAAGTATGCAATCTTTTACTGTTAAGTTATATACTTTTTATAGATTTTCTTTGTAAAGGTGAGAGAGTTTTCATTTATTCTTAATTTTCTATGTGTTTTATTATTTTTTGAAGACAAGCAGTTGGTAAGTTTGTTAAGAATATTAATCAGCCTAAGGAAAATCTTTCTGAAAAATAAATGTTACAAGATGTCTCCTTCTGATAACTTCATCAAGGCAATTGCTATAAAGAATAAAAACACTTTATCTGATGATGTTTAAAATCAGCTCTGGGATCTGTGCATCTCTCAGTTAAGTTAAAATCAATCCAAAACACGTTTCCCTTAGCTGCCCCAATTCATTAGACACAAGTGTGGGAGCAATAAAAGAGGTATTGTTAAAACAAACTGTGAGGGATTTTCTGGGTCCCAAATGTCACTTCTCTGCTAGTTTTCTGTGTTCCACTACTCTACTTCACAGCAGAAGGCAGAACATTTCTTTTTTTAATTACTAAATTTACTGGGGTGACTTGGTTGATATGTGTTTTATTTTTTATGAATATATGCTGATTTTGTCAAGTGCTTTTATCTGCAATTTATGTGATCATGTTAACTTTTTTTATCCTGTTAATATGGTAAGTTAGGCTTGATTTTCAAATATTACATGAGCCTTGTAACTCTGGAATAAAGCTCACTTAGTCACAAGTGAGCTTATGTAATTATTTTTATGCAGTATTGAATTATATTTGCTAATACATTTTTTTTATAAGTTAGGATGCTCTATTTTTATTTTTTGTTTTTATTAAACTTATTGGGGGTGACATTGAGTAATAAAATTATATAGGTTTCAAGTGTATGGTTCTATAATACATCATCTGTATATTGAATTGTGTGTTCATCACTCAAAGACAAATCTCCTGTCACCATATATTTTACTCTCTTTACCCTTATCTACCTCTCTCTTCCCCTTTACCCTCCGGTAAACACTGAACTGTTGTTCATGTCTATGAGTATTTCATCTTTTCTTACGGCTGAGTAATTTTCATTGTATATATGTACCACATCTTCTTTATCCAATTATGTATCAAAAAGCACTTCAGTTGTTTCTGTGTCTTGGCCACCATAAATAATGCTGCAATGAACTTTAGAATGCATATATATTTACAAATAAATGTTTTCAAAAAAAATTTTGGATATAGATACCCAGAAGAGGGATTATTGGGTCATATGGTAATTTTATTCTTAAGTTTTTGAGAAACTTCTATACTGTTTTCCATAGCGGCAGTAGCAATTTACATTCCCGCTAGCAGTGTATGAAGGTTCGTTTCCCACCACAACCTCTCTAACACTTGTTTTATTTGTCTTGTTGATGATGGCCATTCTAACAGGTATGAGGTGTATCTCATTTAAAAAAAAATCAATGTACAAAAACTGCAAATTGGTTTTGATTTACATTTCTTAATAGGTAATGAAGTTGAGCATCTTTTCGTAGGTCTGTTGGCCATTTGTTTGTCTTCTTGGGAGAAGTGT
>NW_011888978.1:577842-584861 GCF_000151845.1 Pteropus vampyrus | reverse complement strand
AAAAAAATTTTTATTTTTTAGGCGAGGCAACCCTTCGTTGGCCTCACAGATTGCAAGGACCTTGTCAGCTTATAATCCTTTATTTTTTATTTTTTTAAACCTATAGCACCTGGTCTTTCTAGGTGGTCTCCCATCCAAGTACTAACCAGGCACGATCCTGCTTAGCTTCCGAGATCAAACAGGATTGGGCTTGTTCAGGGTGGCATGGTTGTAGACTGTACATTGATTTTTTATCCTGCAACTTTACTATATTTGTTTATTATATTTAATAGTTTTTTTTGTCTGTGAAATCTTAAGTTTTCCTATCTAGAAAATCATGTTATTTGCAAAAAGTGACAATTTGTCTCCTTCATTCTCAATTTGGATGCTTTTTATTTCTTTCTTTTGCCTGATTGCTCTAGCCAGGATTTTTTAACACTATATTGAATAAGAGTGGTGAGAGCAGGCAACCTTGTATCTTTCGTATCTTAGAGGAAAAGCTTTCAGTTTTTCACCACTAAGTATGGCATTAGCTAAGAGTTTGTTGTATATGACTTTTATTATGTTGAAGTACTTTTCTTTATACACATTTTATTATGTGCTTTATTCATAAATAAATAGTATATCTTATCAAACGCTTTTTCTGCATTTATCAATATGATCAAATGTGGTATATCACATTAGTCGATTTGCATATATTGAGCCATTCTTGCAACCCTGAAACAAGCTCCACTTCATCGTGATATATGATCTTTTTAATGTATTGTTGCATTCGATTTGCTAGTATTTCATTTAAGATTTTTGCATCCATATTCATCATAGATATTGGCCTGAACATTTCTTTTATTGCGTTATCCTTACTAGATTTTGGTATCAGGGTAATGTTGGCTTTGTAAAATGAGTTAGGAAGTATTGTCCCTTCAATTTTTTGGAAGTTTGAGAAGGACAGGTATTAAATTATCTTTGAATATTTGGTAGAATTTACTAGTGAAGCCATCTGGTCCTGGACTTTTACTTTTTGGGAGGTTTTTGATGATTGTTTTAATTAGTATTGGTTTTTTTATTGATATTTTCTAGTTCTCCAAGATTCAGTCTAGGAAGGTTGTATATTTCTAAGAACTAGCCCATTCCTTCTAGATTATTGAAATTGGTGACATACAATCTTTTATAGTATTTTTGCATGATTCTTTGTATTTCTGTGGTATCTGTCGTGACTTCTTTTTTATTCTGATTTTGTTTATTTGTGTCTTACTCTTTCTTAGTCTAGCCAGGAGATCATCAATTTTACTGATATTTTTCAAAGAACCAGCTCTTTGTTGCATTACTTTTTTAAACTTTTTTTGTTGTTGTTCTTAGTTTCATTTAATTCTGCTCTAATTTTATTATTTCCTTACTTCTGCTGATTTTGGGCTTCATTTTTTCTTTTTTTCTTTAAGAAGTAATATTAGGTTGTTTATTTGGGATTTTTCCTGTTTTTTGAGATAGGCCTGAAATATTATGAACTATCCTCTTATTACCGCTTTGCCTTATCTCAAAAGTTTTGATGTTATATTTTCATTCTCATTTATTTTTATGTATCTTTTGATTTCTCATTTTATTTCTTTTTTTGACCTTGTTCTTTAGCTGCATGTTGTTTAATTTCCATGTATTTGTGGCTTTTACTGCTTTCTTTTTGCAGTTGATCTCCAGTTGTAAAGCATTGTAGTCAGAAAATATGCTTGATATGATTTCAATCTTCTTAAATTTGTTGAGGCTAGTTTTGTGTCACAGCATGTGGTCTCTTTTTGAGGATGTTCCATGTGCACTAGAGAAGAATGTATAATCTTGTGTTTTGGGATGAAAAACTCTATAAATGTTGATTATGTCCAGTTGGTTTAATGTGTCATTTAAGGTTGATATTTCCTTAGTGATTTTATGTTTGAATGGTCTATCCATAGCTGACAGAGGGGTATTTAGGTCCCCTCCTACAATTGTATTTTTGTCAGTTTCTATCTTTAGTTCTGTTACTAGTGGCTTTATATATTTTGGTGCTCCCTGATTAGGCACATATATATTGATAAGTGTTACGTCTTCTAAATGAATTGTCCCCTTTATCTTTATGAAGTGTCTCTCTTTGTCTCTTACTGCCTTCTTTTTAATCTTGAAGTCTATTTCATCAGATATAAGTATGATTATACCCACTTTTCTCTGAATGCCATTTGCTTTAAGTATTGTTTTCTGTCCTTTCATTTTGAGTCTATATTAGTCCTTATAACTGAGATGTGTCTCTAAAAGGCAGCATATGGTTATGTTTGTTTTTTTGATCCAATTTGCTACTCTGTGACTTTTTATTGGTGAGTTCAGTCCATTTATACTTCAGGTGATTATTAATATATGAGGTTTTCCTATAGCCATTTTATCTTTTGTCTTCTGGTATCTCAGTGTCACTATTGTTTCTTTGCCTTTGTGTTTTTGTGTTTTATTTTAGTTTTGTGGTATTCTATGATTTAGTTTTGTGGTATTCTATGTCTTTTTTTATCTCATATGTCTCAGTTTTAAATTTATGTAAAAGAAATTTCATATATACAGTAGTCCTTTTTTTTCTTTGTGCATTTAATCTCCATTCTACTTTGCAAGTTCAGACTTTATCTTCTCCCCTTTTTTGTTTTCGTTGTCACAAATCATCCCTATTTATTCTGTGAGCTCATATCTGCATTGCAGTAGCTATTATTTTCTTTTTAAAATGCGTTTACCTCCTTTAACAATTATGTAACTTTTAAGTTTACAATACTTATTCTAAATAAAGGTTGCAATTTCTTGTCTGCCTATCTATTAGTCACCTTACTCATAGTTTTGTATCTTTCTGTCTTTTTGTTTCATAGAATAACCCCCTTTAGTATTTCCTGTAATGCAGCTTCTGTATGTCTGAAGGTATTTATTTCTCCTTCACATCTGAAAGAGAACTTTGCTGGATATGTTATTCTTGGCTGGTATTTTCTCTCTTTCAGTAGTTTGAATATTTAATTCCACTTTTAGCTTGTAGAGTTTCTGCAATAAATCTAATGATAATCTAATGGGGTTTCCTTTGTAGGTTACTTTCTTTTTTTCGCTGGCTTCCTTGAGAATTCTTTCTTTGTCATTAATTTTTGACAGTTTTAATATAATATGCCATGGAGAAGACCTTTTTGGATTGAGATAAGGTGTTCTGTTTGCTTCTTGGGTTCAAGGATTCAGTTTTTTTCCATAGGTTCGGGGAGTTCTTGTTGAATATTTGTTTGAATAGGCTCTTGTTTCTTTCTCCCTCTTTTATCCTTCTGGTATACCCATTATTCTTATATTGCTCTTTCTGCTGGAGTCAGATAATTTTTGTAAATTTAAAAAAAAATTTTTTTACTCTCAAGTCTCATCTTCTTCCATCTTTGTCATTTCCAAATTTCTGCCTTCCATATCACTAATTCTTTCCTCCGTCTGGTCAGCTCTATATTCTAAGCTTGTTTTTTATTCTTCATTTCGTTTATTGAGTTTTCAGCTCCAGAAGTTCTATTTGTTCTTTTTTTAAAGTTTCAATCTTTTTGGTAAGGTATACCTCTTGTTCATTGATTTTATTTCTTTTTTGTAAATTTATTTTTTAAAATTACTTAATTTATTTTATGGTGACATTGGTTAATGAAATACAGTAAGTTTCAGGTGTACAATTTAACGGTAAGGCATATATTTATTTATACTGTGTGTTTACCTCCCATAGTTAGATTTCTTTGTGTCACCACATATTTGACCCCCTTTACCCATCTACATCTCGCCTTCCCTCCTCCCTGCTACCCTCTGGTAACCACTAGTCTATTGTCCATGTCTATGAGTCTCTGTTTGTCTTGTTCATTTGTTGCTTTTAGGTTTATATCCCACATATAAGTGATATCATGTGATTTTCAACTTTTTCTATCTGGCTTATTTCACTAAGGTCCATGCATGGTGTTGCAAATGGCAGTATTTTATCTCTTCTTATGGCTGAGTAATATTCCATTGTATATATGTACCACAGCTTCTTTATTCAATCACTATCGTAGGACACTTTGGTTGCTTCCATGTCCTGGCTACTGTAAATAATGCTGCTATGAATATCAATGTGCAAATATTTTTTTGGATATAAGTTTTCAAGTCTTTTGGATAGAGGGATTACTGGATCATATGGTAGATCAACTCTTAGTTTTTTGAGGAACCGCCATACAGTTTTTCATAGTGGCTATATCAATTTGCAGTCCCATCAGCAGTGTATGAGGGTTTCTTTTTCTCCACATCCTCACCAACATTTGTTATTACTTGTCCTGTTAATAATAGCTATTCTAAGAGGTATGAGATGGTATTTCCTTGTGGTTTTGATTTGCATTTCTCTAATAGCTAGTGATGTTGAGCAACTTTTCAAATATTTGTTGGCCATTTGTATGTCCTCTAGGGAGAAGTGTGTGTTCAGGTCCACTGCCCATTTTTTGATTGGATTATTTGTTTTTTTGTTGTTATTAAGTTGTGTGAGTTCTTTGTATATTTTGGATATTAGGCCCTTATCAGAGGCATTGCTTGCAAATATATTTTCCCATTCGAATGGTTGTCTCTTTACCTTGTTGACAGTTTCTTTTGCTGTGCAGAAACTTTTACTTTGATGTAGTTCCATTCATTTATTTTTGCTTTTACTTCCCTTGCCTTTGAGGTCAAATTCATAAAATCCTCTTTAAGTCCAGGGCCCTTGAGTTTAGTTCCTATGTTTTCTTCTACGCACCTTATTGTTTCAGGTCTTATATTCAGATCCTTAGTCCATTTTGAGTTAGTTTTGGTGTGTGGTGATAGACAACACACCAAAGTCTAATTTCATTCTTTGGCAAGTAGCTTTCCAGTTTTCCCAACACCATTTATTGAAGAAGCTTTCCTTACTTCACTGTATGTTTTTGGCTTTTTGTCAAAAATTATTTGCCCATATAAGCATGGGTTTACGTCTGGATTCTCGATTCTGTTTCACTGGTCCATGTGTCTCTTTTGCTGCCAATACCATGCTGTTTTGATTATTGTTACTTTGTAGTATAATTTGAAGACAGGCAGAGTGATACCTTTGGCTTTCTTCTTTTTTTCTCAGAATGGCTTTGGCAATTCGGAGTCTTTCATGCTTCCATATAAATCTGATGATTTTTTTGTTTTATTTCTTTAAAAAATGCCAATGGGATTTTGATGGGAATTGCATTAAATCTGTATAATGCTTTAGATAATAAGGTCATTTTAACTATGTTGATTCTTCCAATTCAAGAACACAGAATATCTTTCCATTTCTTTGTATCTTCTTCAATTTTTTTTAAAATAGGGTCTTATAGTTTTCATTATATAGGTCCTTCACATGTTTTATTAGATTTATTCTTTGGTATTTTATTCTTTCTGTTGCAATTGCAAAAAGAATGATTTTTTTCCCACTTCTTTCTGACACTTCATTATTAGAATATAAGAATGCTATGGATTTTTAAATGTTGATTTTGTATCCAGAAGCTTTACTGTATTTGCTTATTGTTTCTAGTAGTGTTCTTGTGGAGCCTTTAGGGTTTTCTATATAGAGAACCATGTAATCCACAAATAGTGATGGTTCGACTTCTTCATTTCCTATTTGGATGCCTTTTATTTCTCGTGCCTGATTGCACTCACTAGGACCTCCAATGTTATATTGAATAACAGTGGCGATAGTGGACAGCCTTGCTTTGTTCCTCATCTTAAAGGGAAGAATTTTAGTTTTTCACCATTAAGTATAATGTTGGCTGAGGATTTGTCATATATGACCTTGATTGTGTTAAGGTACTTTTCTTCTGTACTGATTTTGTTAAGTGTTTTGATCATAAATGGATGCTGTATTTTGTTGAAGGCTTTTTCTGCATCTACTGATATGATCATATGATCCTTATTTTTAAATTTGTTTATGCAGTGTACCACATTAATTGATTTGTGTATGTTGAACCATCCCTGTGCCCTGGGAATGAAGCCCACGTGATCATGGTATATAATCTTTTTTATATGTTGCTGTATTCGGTTCACTAGTATCTTATTTAGGATTTTTGCATCTGTGTTCATGAGAGATATTGGTCTGTAGTTTTCTTTTTTTGTGTTATCTTTACCAGGTTTTGGTATCAGGGTAATATTGGCCTCATAAAATGAGTTCAGAAGGCTTGCCTCCTCTTCAATTTTTTGGAAGAGTTTGAGGAGAATAGGTATTAAATCTTCTTTGAATGTTTGGTAGAATTTACTGGTGAATCCATCTGGTCCTGGACTTTTACTTTTTGGTAGGTTTTTGATGATTGTTTCAATTTCCATACTGCTGATCGGTCTATTTAGATTTTCTAGTTCTTCTTGATTCAGTCTAGGAAGGTCGTTTTTTCTAAGTACTAATCCATTTCTTCTAGGTTATTAAATTTGGTGTTATATACTTTTTTGTAGTATTCTGTATGATCCTTTGTATTTCTGTGGTGTCTGTCATAGTTTCCCCTTTCATCACTGATTTTGTTTATTTGTGTCTTCTCTCTTTTTTCTTTAGTGAGTCTAACCAGGGGTTGTCAAATTTATTAACCTTTTCAAAGAACCAGATATTTGTTGTATTTATTTTTTCTATTTTTTTTTAAATTTCATTTAATTCTGCTCTAACTTTGATTATTTCTTTCCTTTTGCTGACTTTAGGCTTCATTTGTTTTTACTTTTCTAGTTTTTAAAGATGAAACTTTAGGTTGTATATTTTGGCTCATTCTTGTTTCTAGAGATAGGCCTGTAATGATATAAACTTACCTCTTATTACTGCTTTTGACATGTCCCAAAGGTTTTGATATGTTGTATTATCATTATCATTCATTTCTATGTATCTCTTGATCTCTTTTTTAAAATTTCTTCTCTGACCCAGTTCTTCTTCAATAGTATGTTGTTTAATCTCCTTGTATTTGTGGTTCTTCCCATTTTCTTTTTACAGTTGATCTCTAGTTTCAAAGTAATATGATCAGAGAATATGGTTGATATGATTTCAATCCTCCAATAATTGTTGAGGCTATCGC
>NW_011888978.1:572404-577792 GCF_000151845.1 Pteropus vampyrus | reverse complement strand
CTTCCCACTTTCTTTTTACAGTTGATCTCTAGTTTCAAAGTAATATGATCAGAGAATATGGTTGATATGATTTCAATCCTCCAATAATTGTTGAGGCTATCGCTGTTTCCTAGTATGTGGTCAATCCTTGAGAATGTTCCATGTGCACTAGAGAAGAATGTATAAACAGCTGTTTTGGGATAGAAGGCTCCATAAATATCAATGATGTCCAGTTGGTCTAATGTGTCATTTAAGGATGTTATTTCCTTATTGATGTTCTGTTTGGATGAACTGTTCATATCCAACAGTGAGGTATTTAGATCCCCTACTATGATAGTATTTTGGTCTGTTTCTCTCTTTAGTTCTATTAGTAATTGCTTTACATATTTCGGGGCTCCCTGATTGGGAGCATAGATATTAGTAAATGTTATGTCTTCTTGGTGCATGATTCCCTTTATCATTATGAAGTGTCTCTCAGTATCTTTCTTTACATTTTTTATTTTGAAGTCTATTTCATCTGATATTAGTGCCACTACTCTCGCTTTTCTCTGAATGCTGTTTGCTTGAAATATCATTTTCAACCCTTTCACTTTGAGTCTATATTTGTCTTTGGAACTGAGCTGTGTCTCCTGGAAGCAGCGTGTAGTTGGGTTTTAATTTTTGATTCAATCTGCAATTCTGAGCCTTTATATTGGTGAGTTCAGTCTTTTTATATTTAGGATGATTACTAAAATATAAGGTCTTCTTATAGCCATTTTATCTTTTGCTTTTTGGTAGCTTGGTGTTTCTATTGCTTCCTTGTACTTCTGTTTCTGTTTTCTTATTTTGGTTGGCTTTTGTGGGTTTTTCCTCTGGTCCCTCTTGTTTTATGTTATATACTTCAGTTCTGAATCTTTGGCTTGTGGTTACCATTATGAATATGTAAAAGATAGTTATATATATACACTTGTCCATTTTCTTCTGTGCGTATCTTATCTCCATTCCCCTTTGCGAATTTGGATCTTTGAATCCTCCCCTTTTTAGTCATTGTTATCTCAATTTGTTCCTATGTATGCTGAACATTCATTACTATCTTGCTATAGCAAATCTCTTCTTGTTTAAGCTTATAATATACTGTTCTTAATAATAGTTGCACTATTCTGCTTTTATCTTCCTGCTAGTTCTTGTTCTCTTAGATATGTATTTTTTTCTTATTTAGTTTTAGGTAAGTTGACCCCTTTCACTATTTCCTGTAATGCAGGTCTCATAGTGGAGAATTCCCTCAATTTTTGTATGTCTGGAAAAGTCTTTATTTCTCTGCCATCCCCGCTTCTCTGCTTTCTTCTCTGATGACTGGGCACTGCTGCCAGCCATGTGGAACTCACAGCTCTCCCAGGCAGGGAACTTGCTGCTTCTTCTTCCCTCTCTGTTCCTCCTACAGGGAACTCTGACTGTGAGAGGCAGCTTCTTTGTTTCTCCCAGTCTGTCACCTGGGGTTCTGACCTTTGGTAGCTTTTATGTGCAGATCCCACGCTTGGACATGCTGATGTGCAGTTTGGGTGTTCTTTGTTGAGTTTTACATGTTCAGCTTATTGTTGTTTCAAGGGGAGAGATCTGGGGAAGTTTCTTACTCTGCCATGTTTCTGACATCACTCCAGTTTTATTTCTGTGTATATTAAACGGCCTATTGAGTTTTTTGCAACTCGTTGAGTTTTTTTTTAAAATTGTGATCTTAAATTCTGTCATTTAAATCATGTATTTCTGTATCTTTAAGTATTTTCTGGAAGGTTTTTATTTTCTCTCTGAGTTTCCTTGTTACCTTAGTTGTTCATGGTATTTGATGAATTATGGATCTTTGAATCCTCCCCTTTTTAGTCATTGTTATCTCAATTTGTTCCTATGTATGCTGAACATTCATTACTATCTTGCTATAGCAAATCTCTTCTTGTTTAAGCTTATAATATACTGTTCTTAATAATAGTTGCACTATTCTGCTTTTATCTTCGGATCTCTGTGAGGCAAAAAAATAAAATACCCTTTATTCCCTGGGGAAATACGTGTCTCCTTTGTGACAACGTTGCGTTGGTCCCAGGCCTCCACCCTTCTGGGAGAGCATTGTGGGCAATGGAGTTTTGAGCTCCTGTAGAGCCTTTGATATCCTAGTGCTGTCCCAGCAGCCAGATGCAGTATTGTATTGCCTGAGGTGACCCAGGTGCCTCTGTCATGATCAACCTCGATGGATGGGAGTGGGTTGGGTTGGGAGAGGCTGCCAGTCTGCCTATGATGTTTTTCCTCCTAGTAATGGTGACTACCAGGCCTAAGCAGCCTCATCTCTGTATCTCTACCCCTGTTTCTGGGAGAAGCCACAGTGTGCATCTGACACTCAGAAGCTGTCTCCTTAGTACCCAGGGCTGCGGATTCCCTGCTTTGTAGTCCAACACTCATTGTGTTTTTTTCCTGAGACTTGTTTCTTACTCTGGGAGGGTGTGGATAAGTTGGCAGGCTCTGTGACTCTGCTTTCTGCCTGGCAATGTTGGCTGCTAGACTATAGCTGTCACACTCCTGTGTTCCATGTTTGCTCTGATCACTAGGTTTTGCTATAATATATGCTGATCACTCTAACAGGAATGCTCAGGGATACAGAGAGTACACACTGAATTCTGATTCCTCCCATCTCTCAGGGTTCCACAGGAACCTCTGGGTTGCCTCCGGGCACCCATCTCCACTCCTCTCCCTTCTCTCCTCCCTTGCTTGCCTGATTCACCCACTTTCAGATATTCTGATGTACAGATCTTTCAGACATGTTTCTATATTAGGCTGGGAATCTTCCATTGGGTTTTAGCTGTTCAACTTGTGGCCTCAAGAGGAAAAATCAAGGAGAACCATCCCACTGCAATGCTTCTGACATAACTCCTGCTAATATTTTAAAAGAGTTTTTGCATCGACATTCGCTAAGAACATTTTGTATTATGTTCTTAGTTTATTGTTTTTGCCTAGTTTTATTTTCAATGTAATATTAATCTCAAAGAATGAGTTAAAAAGGATTCTCTTCTCTTCTTGAAGAAATTGTGTTGAACTGGACTATTTCACTTTAAAGATTTGGACAAGTTCTCCAGTAAAATTATCTGGGGTTGAAGATTTATTTTTCAGGAGTTTTAATTACAAACTTAATTTCCTTAATTGTAACAGGGCTACTAAAATTATTTATTTTATATTTGGAGAGTTGTGGAAGTTTAAACTTTTAAAAATTTATTTATTATTAAATTGATTTGGGTGACTTTAAAGGAGTTAAGGAACTTCATCTAAGTTGTCAAATCTCCACTCCTCTCCCTTCTCTCCTCCCTTGCTTGCCTGATTCACCCACAAGACCTGACGATGAGCTTTTTAATTGTAATGTAAGTCACTGCCTTTAAAATTTAGATTGTCTAAGTATCCATTTCAAGGATAGTTACTTCAAATAAGTACATTAACAGTCACACAATTAGTTAAAGAGCCAGGCTGCCTAGGAAGTCTCCATTTTAGAAAGCCTCAGGTAATCCAGATAACTGACCAACTGAGTGACCTTGCTTTCCCCTTCTCACACTATAATTCTCACACTCATATTTTAAATTCACCAATAAAGAATAAACCCACAAAACCCAACCTTGACACCAATAAAGGCTGAACCCCAGGTCTTCACTCTTTCTCTATGATCTCACTGTGTGGCTCCAAGCACACTGTGTACACTCTATGGCCTGTGAGTAATAAACCTTGGTTTTTCAAAGTTCCCTGATTTTTGCTGAGGTGCATCTTGAAATCATAGGAGGAATCATAAAGGCTAGTCTTGCTACAACAGACTTTTGTCAGGGAAATGTCTGTCCAGGCTCACAACAAATATCATGAGCCCAGGTAAGTGCCCTCAGGTATTTCTAGCTGACAACATCTAGAGGTAGACTGAGACCTGCACAAAACAATTGGTGTAGTTGGCAAGATTATATGATTATCCTTCCATTTAATGGAAAGGAATACTCTTTTGCTGCAACTAGCTTATTAACTGGCTAACCCAAGTGGGTATTATTGTCTGGGAAGGAAGCAGTGCTTGCTAGAGGTCTGTCACACTGCTCTGTGGTTATGTACATTGCCTATGCTATGTATTGCTTGCAGTATTAGCTGCCATAATAATTCAACATTCTTCCCAGTGTGGTGTGATCAAGGCCATATGGTCTAATGAGACAATTAGACCACTAATTATAAAGGTCTTAATTGACTATTAGTGTATATGAGGTTCCTCCATGCCATGAGGCTAAGGAGAGCTAAAAGGGTGGCCTAAATTACCAGGCTATTGTCACCACCCCAAGAGAGGCTGTGGACTAAAGACATGAGAAAGTATATTCTAGTAGGTAAGGAGGAGGAGTCCCTTCATCTGCATCCACTGAGTTGATGGGTTGTGCCATAACCACATGCCCTAACCTGGATGAGTGAAGTAGCCTTGCAGTAGAAAACCACTAAGAGGAATGCAGCAGAAACCTGTGGAGTCTGCTTCGCTGCTTCATTTGTTGCTGTCACACTTTGTCCTTGGAATCAATGAATTATTGAGGGTCCAATCTCTGGTACATTGTTATTAAAAAGTGATGAAAAAAATGTAAGAACCCTGAACACCAGGGGCTCATGCTTCCTAATAACCCCAAAGAGCTATACTAGTTCTTTGATAAATGCAAACCCCTATGGAAGCTTCCTGGGCCTTACTTAGTGCCATGGCATACACTCCCGAGGCCTAGAGGCTTTCCCCAAAAACCTTGTGTGTATCCAGCTAGTTAAGGAAGACTCTAAACCTGGTGAGGTCTCAACTGTTATAAAGAGAGCTAACAGGTACATCCACAGATTTTTCTCGTGATGACACCTAAGGTTAAGGTAATGGAAAAAAAAAATCAAGAAGAGACTGGTATCAGAAACTGTACCATTACTAAAATGTAAGCCTTTATTAAAGATTTTGTGCAACAGGAAGGAGAGAACAAAGTCAATTGGCTATTGTAGGTTTTGCAATAAGCTCTGATTGTCACTCATGGATGCTGAAATAAATCAACTGGTTAGTATCTCTTCAGACCCTAAAATCCATAACCTTCTCAAAGATCTAAATGGGCTATATACTCATTTCCTTTAGGATCCCACAGACTATTAGCCCCCTTGGTTTTCTCCTGAAAGGGATAGAACTAAAACACATGCCTTATGGGGCATTCCTGACATCAAAGGAAAACTGACAGGATTATTGAGGCCTCTAGTGAGGATGAAGAGAGAGGAGGGAAGGCAAAGACCCCTACAGTCACCACTATCTGTTCCAGGACCCTCCCTCTCCTTACTTGCATATTTATTGCCTAGCTTCCTGCCCATCCTTCCATCATGGCAATCACTGCTAAGGCTCACAGTCAGCGAACAACATTACATGAGGCCCAT
>NW_011888978.1:562249-569184 GCF_000151845.1 Pteropus vampyrus | reverse complement strand
CATCTGAAAATAGTGACAATTTTACTTCTTTTCAATTTGGATGACTTTTATTTCTTTTTATTGTCTGATTGCTGTGACTAGCTCTTCCAATGTTATATTTAGTAATAGTGGTGAAACTGGGCAACCTCGTCTTGTTCCTGATGAAAGCTTTTTGCTAGTGTGTATGATGTTATCTGTGGGCTTGTCATGTATAGCCTTTATCCTGTTGAGGTAAGTTTATTCTATACCACTTTGCTGAGATTTTTTTTTTTTTATCATAAATGGATTTTAAATTTTGTCACATGTGTTTTCTAAATCCATTGAGGTGATCATATGAATTTTATCCTTGGTTTTCTTGATGCGATGAATCACATTAATTGTTTTACAGATATTGAACCACCCTTGCATGTCTGGTACAGATCCCACTTGGTTATGGTGCATAATCCAATTAATGTATTTGCTAATATTTTGTTGAGGATTTTTGCATCTTTGTTTATCAAAGAAATTGGTCTGTAATTCTTTATTTTTTAGTACTTTCTTCTGGTATTGGTATTGGGGTAATTCTGACCTCATATAATGACTTTGGAAGCATTCGTTCCTCTTCACTTTTTTGGGATAGTTTGAGAAAGATAGATATTAATTTTTCTAAAATGTTTGGTGAAGCTGTTCTGATGTTGGTTTTTGTTTATTGGGTGATTTTTATAAATTACTGCTTCAATGTTATTGATAGTAATTGATCTTTTCAGATTTTTTGTTTCTTCCTAGTTTAGTCTCGAAAGGCTGTATGTTTCCAGAAATTTATCCATTTCTTTTCTAGATTGTCCAAATTGTTTGTATGTAATTGTTTATAGTATTCTTTAATCACCTTTTGTATCTTGTTAGTTGTAGCCTCTCTTCTTTCATTTCTGATTTTATTTATTTGGGCTCTCTTTTTTCTGATGAGTTTAGCTAGAGGTTTCTCAATTTTATTATTCTTTCAAAGAACCAACTCTTAGTTTTACTGATATTTTCTATTGTTTTTCTAATCTCTATTTCATTTATTTCCACTGATGTTTATTATTTCCTTTCTTATACTTACTTTGGTTTTTGTTTGTTCTTTTTTCTAGTTTGTCTAGATGTAAAGTTAGATTGCTCCTTTGGGATTTTTCCTGCTTTGTGAGGTAGGCTTTTATAGCTATAATTGTTCTTACAGCAGCTTTGCTGCATCTCACATTTTATAAAGTTGTGTTTTCATCTTCATTTATCTCAAGGTAGTTTTTGATTTTCTCTTCGATCCATTGGTTGTTTAGTAACGTATTGTTTAATCACCATGTATTTGTGTTTTTTTTTTTTCCAGTTTTCTTCTAGGTGATTTCTAGTTTTATGCCATTGTGATTAGAAAATATACTTGATATAATCTCAATCTTTTGAATTTATTGAGGTTTGTTTTGTGCAGGAAACTATGCCATGTGAACATGAGAAAAATGTGTAATTTGCAGCTCTAAAAATGTCTATTATGTATATCTCATCTAATTGGTCATTTGAGAACAATTTTTCCTCATTATCTGTTAGAATAATCTATCCATTAAGAGGAGTGATAAAGCCCCCAAGTATTATTAGATTATTGTTGATTTCTCTCATTATGTTTATTAATATTTGTTTTAGATACTTGGGTGCTCCTGTGCTGGGTGTGTAGATATTTACAATTGTTATATCCTCTTTGTGGATTGACCCCTTTATCATTATGTAATGTCCTTCCAAGTTTCTTTTTAGAGTTTTATTTTGTTTTTGTTTTAAAGACTATTTTGTCTGATATGAGTTTTGCTACTCTAGCTTTATTTTTACTTCTATTTGTATGGAATATCTTTTCCATCCCTCCATTTTCAGTCTCTGTGTGTCTTTCAATTTAAAGTGAGTCTCTTATGGGCAGCATATAAATAGGTCTTTTTTTTTTAAACCCATTCTGCAACCCTGTTTTTTGATTGAGACATTTAGTGAATTTACATATAGAATACTTATTGATAAATATGTGCTTATTGCCATTTTGTCGTTTTTTGGTTCTTATGTGGTTCCCTATTTTTATTTATTTATTATTATTATTATTATTTTATTTTATTTTATTTTTTTTTTAGATGAAGCAACCCTTGATTGACCTCACAGATTGCAAGGACCTTGTCAGGCTCACGATCCCTTATTTTATTATTTTATTATTTTATGCCACCTGGCTTTCCTAGGTGGTCTCCCATCCAAGTGTTAACCAGCCCCGACTCTGCTTAGCTTCCGAGATCATATGGGATTGGGCTTGTTCAAGGTAGCATGGTTGTAGACTATTTTCATTTTTTGAATATTATTTGCACTTTTAAGTTTGTCATTGCAATGAGGTTCCTATATGCCCATTTTTATCTATAACAATCTGATTTTAAGCTGATAGGTATTAAAGTTCAAACACATTCTAAAAACACTACATTTTTATCCCCCTCCACTCTTTATGTTGTTGATGTTTTGTTTTATATCATTTGATTTTATGTGTCTTGTGACTGTTTCTTGTGGTTATAGTTAATTTCACGACTTTTGTCTTTTAACCTTCATGTTCACTTTTTAATGGGTTGATTCACTGTGTTTATTATATACTTGCCTTTATCAATTAGATTTTTTTTCTTTCCTGTATTTTCTTATTCCTGGTGATGACTTTTTTTTCCTGTACAAATAAGATCATTTAACATTTATTTTAAAGCCAGTTTAGTGGTGGTGAACTCTTTTAGTTTTCACTTGTCTGAGAAACTCTTTATCTCTCTTTAAATTATGAATAATAAACTTGATGAGTATAGTGTTCTAGGTTTTAGGTGTCCTTCCTTCAGCATGTAAACTATTTCTTGCCACTCCCTTCTGGCCTGTAAAATTGCTGCTGAGAAATCAGCTGACAATTTTATGAGGTTTCCCTTATGTGACTTGTTGGCTCCCTCTTGCTGCCTTCAAGATTGTCTCCTTATTCTTAATTTTTGCCATTTTAACTACAATATGTCTTAGTGTGGATCACTTTGGGTTCTTCTTGCTTGGAACTCTCTGTGCTTCCTAGACCTAGGTGTTTGGTTCCTTCCCTAGATTAGAATAGTTGTCAGCCATTATTTCCTCAAATATACTTTCTGTGTCTTTCTCTCTCTTCTGCTAGAATCATGATAATGTGCATATTAGAGTGCTTGATGCTATCCCAGAGGTCTCTTATACTATCCTCATTTAAAATTTTTTGGTTCTTATCAAAGTAATAGAGTAAGAAAATGCTGTGCTCACATTTTACCATGATCAGATTAAAATTACAACTAAATTATAGAATATTCAACCTGGAGAACCACCTGAAGACTAGCTGAACATAACTCCTATAACTAAGGATATAAAGAAGAGGTCACATCAAGATTGGTAGGAGGGATGGAAATGTGAAACGAGTGGGAGTTGAAAATCAGGAGGAATATTTTGGCTGTGAAGTGGAGTGAGGGGCCTTTGCTCCACACTAGGGTTTCCCAGCCCAGGGTTCACTGCCAGGAAGAGCAGTCTTCACAAAATTTGCCTGTGAAAATCAGCAGGGATTCCAACCATCCTAGTGAAATAGAGGCTCCTAAAAACCCAGATGTCTTCTTAAAGGGCTCAGCACAGACTCACCTGCTCTTAGTACTCATCTTGGGCTCTGGTGGAGGGACAGCAGCTTGGGAGATGCCAGAGATATAAAGAAAAAGACTGAGTTTTGTGGGTTTGGGGCAAAGGCTAGAAGACAAGGCCACTATTGTCTCTTTGTTGAGCCCTCCTCCTGTGCTGCCTATAGGCAGGCACCATTATGGCTGTGTTGAGCCTTTCACCTATATGGCAAAATCTGATTCTGCTTTATCTTGATAAACTTTGCTTGATCGATCTTGTTGAATCACTGAGACTCTGGGCCACATTGCTGGAGGCATTTTCATGGATAGGCAAAGAGCCCCACCCCACACACTCAGCAGCCTTAAGCAGCAATAAAAAAGCCTTGGCTCCTATGCCTCTAGAGTAATGCTTGGTAGAAGGCAACCAGCCCCAGTCCAAGCTGCAGCATTTTTTTGAACAAATCTCAGTGGTCTGCAGGCCTGAGATGTGCAGTGGTTGGCCTCAGTGTGATCTAAAAATTCTGTAAGTGGCCACAGGCTCAGCACTGTCACCAAATCTGAATCTGCACTAACTTGGGAAACACAGATTATTCTATCTTGGTGACTCTTTGGGACACCACCTCAACTAGCTTGTGTACTGCCTGAAGATCCTTCAACTGCTGAGACTTGTGGATAGCTAGCAAGCAGCCTCAAGCCTTGGGGTACCCTCAGCCTTTTGCTGGCTGCCCCAGGTGCAGTACTGGTGACAGCTGGCCTTGGTTTGCAGCATGGCTTCTCTCACATGCCTACAGGTACAGTACAGGCAGCAATCAATCATAACATTGCAGCTCCTACCAGGAAACCCCTGGGTGGTCACAGACAGAGACTAATCTTGGCTTATCTGGAAGCCCTTCCTAAGGGAACACAGAATCAACATGCCCAAAGGCTGGTGTCAGACAACAGACCGCCACCTGATTAGCCCACAAGTGGCACATCTGAACAGTGGTCTCAACAGGCCCATGAGCATGCTCGGGCAAATATCACTCTGTGGGGTCAGCCTCCGCCACAGAAACTTATGTAATGTGGGCATAGCCAGTTTTCACTACCAGTCAGCATGAAAATCAATCTCAACCACTGACATGCCAACAGCAATCAAGGCTCAACTATAATAGAGGGGCACATGCACTCACACAAGGGACAGTTCTAGAGTACTTGGCATAAGTAATCAGAGAGACTGCACTACTGGACCACACAGGGTACCTCCTACATAAATGCAGAGAGTCTTGATGAAGATGAACCCAAAAAGGCCCACACCAAGACATATCATAGTTAAAATTCCAAAAGTTAAAAACAAAAAGAGAACCTTAAAAGCAGCAAGAGAGGCTGTTATTTACCTACAAGGGAGCTCACATAAGACTGTCAGCTGATTTCTCAACAGAAACTGCAGGCCAGAAGAGATTGGCAAGAAATATTCAAAGTGATGAAAGGTAAGGACCCGCAACCAAGACAACTCTTCACAGCAAGGCTATTGATGAAAATTAAAAGTGATATAAAGAGCTTTCTGGACAGGAAAAAGCTAAAGAAATTCATCACCACCAAGACAGTATTACAAGAAAGGTTAAAGGGACTTCTTTAAGAAGAAGAAAGGAATGAGCATGCAAAACACTTACAGAAAAAGATATATCCGATTTAGAGCAGGCTGTAATAAAAGCTGTGTTTTGGAAAGTTTATATTACATATCCACTTACTGTGTTTTAATATAGAATTAAAGGAATACAGAATACAATATAATCTTCTAGATCCTTTTATATAGCTCCTTTATATTTTGTGTATGATTCAAAATGGATTAACTTTTGCTGTATGTAGCTCCTGGTAGAGAAGTTAATGTAAGGCCACAAACATTGGTCTTACACAATGTTGGTCTCAAACGTTAAAGTAAAAATACATGTATATATTTGACTAAAATAAAGGGCATCCTCCCCTCAAAAAAGAAGAAGAAATGGATGAGGGAAGAACATAAATATGAATTTATAAAATGACATTAACTATGTACTTATTAATTATCACTTTAAATTTTAATGGATTAATTGCACCATTCAAAAGACATAAGGTAGCCGAAGGATAAGAAAACAAGACCAATACATATGCTATCTAGGAGAGACCCACTTTAGATCGAAAAACACACACAGACTGAAAGTAACGGGATGGGAAAAGATATTTAATGCAAACGAAAATGAAAAAAGCTTGAGTATCAATACTTCTATCAGACAAAATAACTTTAAAACAAAGGCCATAGTAAGAGACAAAGAAGAACATTAAATAATGATAAAGGGATCAATTCAACAAGAGGATATAACCCAAGTAAAAATTTATGCACCCAACATAGGAGCACCTAAATATATAAAGCAAATATTGACTGACATAAAGAGAGAGATCAATAGTAATACATTTACAATAGGGGAGTTTAACCCTTCATTGAGACCACTGGATAGATTTTCCAGACAGAAAATCAGCAAGGAAACAGCAGGCTTAAATAAAACACCAAATCTTATGAATTTAACTGATATTTTTAGAGCATTTCACCCTAAAGCAGCAGAATATACATTCTCAAATACACATAAAACATTTTCCAAGATATACTATGTGTTAGGCCACAAAACAAGTTTCAATAAATTTAAGAAGATTGAAATATCAAGCATCTTCCCTGACCACAATGATATAAAGTTAGAAACCAATGACAAGAAAAGAAACCTGAAAAACATATAAACATGGAGGCTAAATAACACACTACTAAACAATGATGGATTAACAATGAGATCAAGAACAAAATCAAAAGCTACTTTGAGAAGAATGAAAATGAAACCACGATGACCCCAAATCTATGGGACACAGTAAAAGCAGTCTTAAGAAGGAAATCCATAGCAATACAGTCAGACCTTAATAAAAAAGAAATATCTCTAATAAACAATCTACGCTTATACTTAAAAAAAAAAAAACTAGAAAAAGGACAACAATCACAGCCCAAAGTGAGTAGAAGGACTGAAATGATAGAGATCAGAACAGAAATAAACAAGTAGAGTCTAAAAAATACAAAACATTAATGAAACCAAGCATCGGTCCTTGAAATATTAAGAAAATTGATAAACCTTTAACTAGACTCATCTAGAAAAAAAGAGAGAGGACCTCAAATAAGAAATGAAAGACAGATGTATAGATCAATAGAACAGAATAGAGAGCTCAGAAATAAATACACATCTATATGGTCATTTAATCTATGACATAGGAAGAAAAATATACAATGGGATAAAGACAGTCTATTCGATAAACAGTTTTGGGAAAACTGGACAGATACATGCCAAAGGAAAAAAAAAA
>NW_011888978.1:561861-562199 GCF_000151845.1 Pteropus vampyrus | reverse complement strand
ACATAGGAAGAAAAATATACAATGGGATAAAGACAGTCTATTCGATAAACAGTTTTGGGAAAACTGGACAGATACATGCCAAAGGAAAAAAAAAAGAAGCCGAACCATCTTCTTATACCATATACAAAAATAAAATAAAAATGGATTAAAGACATAAATGTGAGATCTGAAACTATACAAATCTTAGAAAAAAATGTAGGCAGTAAACTCTCTGACATTGCTCTTAGTAATTTTTTTTGAATTTGTCTCTTTAGACAAGAATAATGAAAGAAAAAATAAGCAAATGGGACTACATCAAACTAAAGAAATTTTGAAGTAAATTAATCCATCAACAAAAC
>NW_011888978.1:560982-561811 GCF_000151845.1 Pteropus vampyrus | reverse complement strand
TGTCTCTTTAGACAAGAATAATGAAAGAAAAAATAAGCAAATGGGACTACATCAAACTAAAGAAATTTTGAAGTAAATTAATCCATCAACAAAACAAAAAAGCAACCTACTAAATGGGAGAAGATATTTGCCAATAATACATCCAATAGGGACTTAATAATCAAAGTAAATAAGAAATTCATTCAACTTAACGCTAAAAAGAAATTCAGTTAAAAAGTGTGTAAAGGGCTTGAAATCACATTTCTCCAATAGATGGCCAATAGACATTAAAAGATGCTCAATTTCACTAATGATAAGAGAAATGCAAATTAAAACCACAATGAGATATCACCTCATACCTGCCAGAAAGGCTGCTATCAATAAATCAACAAACAACAAGTGTTGTCAAGGATGTGGAGAAAAGGCAACTCTCACGCACTTTTGGTGGGATTGCAAATTGGTACAGCATTATGGAAAACAGTATGGAGGTTCCTCAAAAAATTAAAAATAGCTCTATGGCCATGCTACCCTGAATAAGCCTGATCCCGTCTGAATTCAGAAGCTAAGCAGAGTCAGGCCTGGTTAGTACTTGGCTAGGAGACCACCTAGGAAGACCAGGTGCTGTAGGCGTATAAAATAAAAAGTAAGAGATTGTAAGCTGACAAGGTCCTTGCAATCTATGAGGTCAACCAAGGATTGTCTCTCCTAAAGAAAAAAAAAATTAAATATAGAACTACCTACGACTTAGCAATTCCACTTCTTGGTTTTATCCAAAGAAATTCAAAATTATTTCAAAAACAAATGTGCACTTTTATGCTCATTACAGCATTATTTACAATAGCCAAGTTGT
>NW_011888978.1:557787-560742 GCF_000151845.1 Pteropus vampyrus | reverse complement strand
AAATAAATGGACAAGCAAAGTAGAAAAAATTCTTAGATACAGAGAACAAATTGATAGGTGGAGGTTAGAGCTAGGTAAAAAAGGGAAAGGATTAAGAAGTACAAATTAGTAGTTACAAAATAGACATGGGGATGTAAAGTACAGTGTAGAGAATATAGTCAATAATATTGTAATAACTATGTATGGTGCCAGGTTGGGCACTAGATTTATATGGGTGATCACTTTGTAAGTTATATAAATGTCTAATCATTATGTCACACACCTAAAACTATTATAATACTTTATATCAACTGTAATTAAAAATTCAAAAAAAAATACCAATTATAAGTAAATGATGGAGAGCAGGTGATAAAGGGAAGATGTCATAAAAGGTAGCAAAATGTATGCGTCTCTCCACCTAGACCACAGTAACAGTGGAAGAATCATCTGATATGTATTAGAAATCTATATCAATGAGAGGCTGGAAGCTTCTGGTGAAGACTTGAACACCAAATTGCAGTTAGTTTTAGTCATTGTCAACACCTAGCACAATAGTAGTTACCCAGCCCTCAACCCTCAGCCCACTTGGCAGTCAGCTGTGCACTTTCTTGGAGCAGCCTGCATATAACTTGTGAGAGCTGGAGTAGGTAATAAATACTCTGTTGGTCAAATATCAGGTATCTCTGCTACCTTAGATCATGAAGTGCAGATACAAAGGTAAACAACAATTGTTACAAACTGGAATGCCAATGATGAAGCCCCTCAACCTCTGGCTGCAGTAACTTTTAAGAAATTTAAGTGGCTGATATCTTTTTTCTCCTCCTCTTATTTTGTGTCTTTTGTAGAGTCACGGGAGGCGTAGGGCATTCAAAAGCAATCACTTATAAGAAGAATTAAAATGATAATGTGCATGCCCAGGGAAAGATGCAAGCTCAGAAAATACCTGAGAAGACTCTAAGTTCTCCGTCTGCTCCCCAGCACAAGACAGCATATTGCAATCCAAAACAAAACAACTGTAAGAGGTAAAAAATCTGATCTCTAGAGCTACTACATTATAAGTTCGGCCAGTAAATCAAGTTTTTCTATTTTTTTTTTATATCCAGTTCTTAACTAAAAAAATCACAAGGCATATAAAAAAAAGGAAACATTATTTATTCAAAGGAAAAAAAAGTCAACTAAGACTATCCCTGAGAAAGACCAGATATTAGACTTACTACCTCAACTGCTTTAAAACAACTCACTTAAGGATCCTGTAAGCTAAAAGAAGATATGGATAAAGCCAAGAAAATGATATATTAATAAAATGACAGTATTAATAAAGAGAAAACACTGTGAAACAAAATAAATTCTGGAGCTGAAAACTCAAATAACTGATTTAAAAAATTTGCTACGGGGACTGAAAGCAGATTTGAGCAGTAAAAAAAGAACCAGAGAATTGAAGATGGGAAATTGGAATTATCAAGTCTGAAAAACAGAAAGGGAAAATACTGAAGCATAGTAAATATAACCTATGTGATATTTGGAACACCATCAAATGGGTCAACACATACTTTGTGGACATGCCAGAAAAAGAAAAAGGAGAGGGATTATTTAAAGAAATAATGCCCCAAACTTCTCAAATTTGGTAAAAATACATGAATAAAAACATTTAAGCAGATCAAAAACTGCAAGCAGGGTAAACCCAAAGAGATTCACATCAAGCCACATTATAATCAAACTTTTGAATTTAAAGACAAAAAAAAGAAAAATAAAAGTTTGAAAGTGGAAAAAGAAGGGAACTACAAGAGAGCATCCCTTAGATTATTAGTGAGTTTCTCATTAGAAAACTCAGATATCAGAAGGCAGAGGGTTGATATATTTAAAACACTGAAGGGAAAAGTCTGTCAACAAAGAATTGTGTATCTAGCAAAAGTGTTCTAAAAAATGAAGGAGAATTTAAGACATTTCCAGAAGAACAAAAGTTGATTGAGTCTGTTACCATTAGACTTGCTCTTCAGGAAAGGCTTTAATGAATCCTTCAGGTTGAAATCAAACACTAGACAGTAGCTCAAAATCATAGGAAGAAATAGACATTTCTTATAATAGACATGGACAATTATAAAGGCTAATATTATCTTGTAACTTTGGATTGCCCCCACACTTTTTATTTTTAACATAATTTAAGATATTAAGGAATAAAAAATAATTATTAGCCTATTTCTTGGACACACAATGCTTAAAGATACAATTATGTGACATAACTAAAAATGGTTTAACAAAGCTGTATAAGAGCAGAGATTGTACATGTTATTGCAGTTAATTGATAGAAATTAAAAAGACAGTGCTATAACTTTTTTGTGTAAAAAGTAATCCTTATGTAACCACAAATAAAGGAGCTATTGAATATACTCAAAATGAAATGACTGCAAAAAGTCAACTGAACAACAAAAGAAAACAATATTGTATAAACGAAGAAGGAAAAAGTTACAAGACATACAGAAAACAGTGACAAAATTAAGTTCTTTCTCTAATGAAAGAACAAATTAAATACAAAGCAAGTAGAATGAGTAATAAAATCTGACAAAGATAAGCAAAATAGAAAAAAATTAAAAAGCAAAAAAGAAATTAAAAAATAAATGTGTAACCACTATTCTGTACACCTGAATCTAATATAAAATAATATTGAATGTCAACAGTAATTGAAAAAAAATAGAAGGCATCCAAATTGAAAAGAAGTAAAATTATTCTGTTTATAGATGATAGACTCATATCTAGAAACCCATAATGATTCCTCAAAACTCTTTTAAAATTAATAAACATATTCAGCAACATTTCAGGATATAAAATCAACATGCAAAAATATGTAGTTCTATTCACTAACAATGAAAGATCTGAAAAAAAATGAAGAAAACTTTATTTATATTTAGTAATTAAGTTAACCACGTAGTTGAAAGATTTGCACAATTAAAATAGCAAAACATTGATTAAATACTCTAA
>NW_011888978.1:554478-557137 GCF_000151845.1 Pteropus vampyrus | reverse complement strand
AAAAAAAGGAAACATTATTTATTCAAAGGAAAAAAAAGTCAACTAAGACTATCCCTGAGAAAGACCAGATATTAGACTTACTACCTCAACTGCTTTAAAACAACTCACTTAAGGATCCTGTAAGCTAAAAGAAGATATGGATAAAGCCAAGAAAATGATATATTAATAAAATGACAGTATTAATAAAGAGAAAACACTGTGAAACAAAATAAATTCTGGAGCTGAAAACTCAAATAACTGATTTAAAAAATTTGCTACGGGGACTGAAAGCAGATTTGAGCAGTAAAAAAAGAACCAGAGAATTGAAGATGGGAAATTGGAATTATCAAGTCTGAAAAACAGAAAGGGAAAATACTGAAGCATAGTAAATATAACCTATGTGATATTTGGAACACCATCAAATGGGTCAACACATACTTTGTGGACATGCCAGAAAAAGAAAAAGGAGAGGGATTATTTAAAGAAATAATGCCCCAAACTTCTCAAATTTGGTAAAAATACATGAATAAAAACATTTAAGCAGATCAAAAACTGCAAGCAGGGTAAACCCAAAGAGATTCACATCAAGCCACATTATAATCAAACTTTTGAATTTAAAGACAAAAAAAAGAAAAATAAAAGTTTGAAAGTGGAAAAAGAAGGGAACTACAAGAGAGCATCCCTTAGATTATTAGTGAGTTTCTCATTAGAAAACTCAGATATCAGAAGGCAGAGGGTTGATATATTTAAAACACTGAAGGGAAAAGTCTGTCAACAAAGAATTGTGTATCTAGCAAAAGTGTTCTAAAAAATGAAGGAGAATTTAAGACATTTCCAGAAGAACAAAAGTTGATTGAGTCTGTTACCATTAGACTTGCTCTTCAGGAAAGGCTTTAATGAATCCTTCAGGTTGAAATCAAACACTAGACAGTAGCTCAAAATCATAGGAAGAAATAGACATTTCTTATAATAGACATGGACAATTATAAAGGCTAATATTATCTTGTAACTTTGGATTGCCCCCACACTTTTTATTTTTAACATAATTTAAGATATTAAGGAATAAAAAATAATTATTAGCCTATTTCTTGGACACACAATGCTTAAAGATACAATTATGTGACATAACTAAAAATGGTTTAACAAAGCTGTATAAGAGCAGAGATTGTACATGTTATTGCAGTTAATTGATAGAAATTAAAAAGACAGTGCTATAACTTTTTTGTGTAAAAAGTAATCCTTATGTAACCACAAATAAAGGAGCTATTGAATATACTCAAAATGAAATGACTGCAAAAAGTCAACTGAACAACAAAAGAAAACAATATTGTATAAACGAAGAAGGAAAAAGTTACAAGACATACAGAAAACAGTGACAAAATTAAGTTCTTTCTCTAATGAAAGAACAAATTAAATACAAAGCAAGTAGAATGAGTAATAAAATCTGACAAAGATAAGCAAAATAGAAAAAAATTAAAAAGCAAAAAAGAAATTAAAAAATAAATGTGTAACCACTATTCTGTACACCTGAATCTAATATAAAATAATATTGAATGTCAACAGTAATTGAAAAAAAATAGAAGGCATCCAAATTGAAAAGAAGTAAAATTATTCTGTTTATAGATGATAGACTCATATCTAGAAACCCATAATGATTCCTCAAAACTCTTTTAAAATTAATAAACATATTCAGCAACATTTCAGGATATAAAATCAACATGCAAAAATATGTAGTTCTATTCACTAACAATGAAAGATCTGAAAAAAAATGAAGAAAACTTTATTTATATTTAGTAATTAAGTTAACCACGTAGTTGAAAGATTTGCACAATTAAAATAGCAAAACATTGATTAAATACTCTAAGGAAAACATAAATACAAAGATATCCTATATTCACAGGTTAGAAGACTTAATATTATTAAGATGTCAATACTGGCCAAAGCTATCTATAGGTTCAATAAAATTTCTGTTAAAATGTCAATGAAGTTCTATATACTGTACTTTATATTCCTGTGATTATATATATAACTGTCAACTTTTACTTCTTAATTTCTTTCACCTTTTTTCACCCATCGCCCTAAACCCCTCCATTCTAGCAACTAGTTTGTTTTCTGTATCTATGAGTTTGTTTCTGTTTTGTTTGTCTGTTTATTTTGTTTGTTTGTTTTTTAAATTCCACATATAAATGGAATTATATGCCATTCATTATTGTCTTACCTGTTTCATTTAGTATAATACCCTCCGGGCTGATCCATTGAGATTATTTCATAAGGTATATAAATGTCTAATCACTATGTTGTACACCTGAAACTAACATAATATTATATGACAAGTGTAAGTGAAAACTAAATTTTAATTAAATATATTGAAGCGACATTGGTTAATAAAATTATATAGGCTTCAAGCATACAATTCTCTGATACATCATCTGTATATTGCATTGTGTGTTCATCATCAAAATTAAATGTCCTTCTGTCACCATATATTTGATCCCCTTAACCCTTATTTACCTTCCCTCATCTCCATTTCCCTCTGGTAACCACAAAACTGTTGTCTGTGTCTATGAGTTTTTGTTTGTTTGTCTTGTTTGTTTGTTGCTTTCAGTTTTATATTCCACACATGAGTAAAATAATATGGTTCTCGACTTTTTCTGTCTGACTTATTTCACTTAACATGATA
>NW_011888978.1:554098-554428 GCF_000151845.1 Pteropus vampyrus | reverse complement strand
TCTCAAGATCCAACCATGTTGTTGCAAATGGAAGTATTTTGTCTTTTTTTTCTGGCTGAGTAATATTCCATTGTATATATGTTCAATATCTTCTTTTTTCAAACATCTATTGAAGGGCACTTCAGGTGTTTTCATGTCTTGGTCACTGTGAATAATGCTGCAGTGAACATCAGAATGCATATATCTTTATGGATAAATATTTTCAAGAGTTTTGGGTAGATACCAAGCATAGAGATTACTGAGTCATATGGTTATTCTATTCTTAAGTTTTTGAGAACCCTCCATTCTGTTTTCCATAGTGGCTGTACCAATTTACATTCTCACCAGCAG
>NW_011888978.1:549329-554048 GCF_000151845.1 Pteropus vampyrus | reverse complement strand
TCCATTCTGTTTTCCATAGTGGCTGTACCAATTTACATTCTCACCAGCAGGGTATGAGGGTTCCTTTTCTCCCACAACCTCTCCAACACTTGTTATTACTTGTCTTGTTGATGATAGCTATTCTAACAGGTGTGAGGTGGTATCTCATTGTAGTTTTGATTTGCATTTCTATAATAACTGGTGAAATGATTCCATAGTGAAGTTGTTAGCATGTCTGCTTTACACACAAAAAGTCCTGGGTTTAATAACCAGCGGCAAGGATTTTTTTCTACTCTCCCTTAAATACTGAACAATAAATTTGAAAAAAAATCAATGATGACTTTACAGTAAGAAAAATTTATCCAAAATGTATATGGAATCTTAAAGGATCCCCAAATAGCCACAACAATCTTAAAAAAAGTTGTAGGACTTACACTTTCTTGTTTCAAAACTTACTACAAAACTACAGTAATCAAAACATTCTTATACTGACTTAAAGACAGACATATAGACAAATGGAATAGAACAGGTAGCTCAGAAGTAATTTCTTGCATATATGGTAAATTATTTTTTAAATGGTGCCAAAATTTTTCAAAGTAGAACAGTCTTTTAAAAAAAATAGTGCTGAGAAAACTGAATATCCACATGCAAGAGAATGATCTTGGGCCCTTACCTAACACCATATACAAAATTTAACTCAAAATGAATCAAAATCCTAAGTGTAAGAGCTCAAACTGTAAAACTCATAGAAGAGACCAGGAAGAAAGCCTCATGATATTGAATGTGGTAATGATTTCTTGCATACAACACCAAAGGCATAGACAACAACAACAAAGATAGATAAGTTGAACTTTATTAAAGCCCAAAACTTTTGTGCATTAAAAACATTATCAACAGAGTGAAAAGGTATTTCACAAAATAGGAGAAATATTTGCAAACTGCATATCTAATAGAGAATTTATATCTAGAATATATAAAGTCCTAAAACTCAGCAACAACAAAAGATAAACAACCTGATTCAAAAATAGGCAATGTATTTGAATATACATTTTTTCCCCAAAGAATATGTGTAATGGCCAATGATACTTCACATCACTAATCATTAGAAAAATACATTTAAACCAGAATGAGATACAATTTCATACCTTACAGGATAGATAATATAAAAAGATCAGAAAATAACTAGTGTTACAAGTGATGTGGAGAAATTGGAACATTTGTGCTTTGCTAAAGGGAGTGTATAAATAGTTCATTTACTATTAAAACCATATATTCAAAATATTAAAAATAATATTACCAAAATGAATTACCTCTAAAAATTTGAAGAGATATTGCACACCCTTATTCATAACAGTGTTATTCACAATAGCCAAAAGTGGAAGCAACCCAAGTGCCCATCAACAGATAAGTGGATAAACAAAATGTAGAATATACATACAATGGAATGTTAGTCCTACAAAGAAAAGCCTGACACTACAACATGGATGAACCATGCAAGCCTTATGCTATGTGAAATAAGTTCGACACAAAAGGGTTAATGTTGTATGATTCCACTTATAGGAAAATATCTGTACCACATCTACTTTATCCAGTCATCTGTCAAGGGCATGTCAGTTGTTTCCATGTCTTGGCCACTGCGAATAATGCTGCAATGAACACTGGGGTGCATATATCTTTATGGATAAATGTTTTCGACTTTGAGAGGTAGACACCCAGAAGACGGATTGCCGAATCATATGGTAATTCTAGTCTTAATTTTTTGAGGAATCTCCACAAATACAATAAAATATTACTCAACCACACAAAAAGATGGAATACTGCCATTTGCAACAACATGAATGGATCTTGAGATTGCCATGCTAAGTGAAATAAATCAGACAGAAAACGTTGAGAACCATATGATTTCACTCATATGTAGCATATAAAACAGAAAGCAACAAATGAATAAGACAAACAAACAAAAACTCACAGACACAGACAACAGTTTAGTGGGTACCAGAGGAAAAGGAGGGAGGGAGAGGAAGATAAGGATGAAGGAGGTCAAACATATGGTGACAGAAGGAAATATGACTTTGGGTGGTGAACACACAATGAAATATACGTATGATGTATTATTGAATTGTACACTGAAATCTATATACCTTTACTATCCAATGTCACCTCAATAAATTGAATAAAATTAAAAAACCTGGAATAAGCAAATTCATAGAGATGGAAAGTTGATTAGAGGTTATAGTGGACTGGGGACTGTGGAAGGAAAAATTATTGCTTAACAAATACAGAGTTTCTTTTTGCAGTGATGAAAGGTTTGAAAATAGTGGTGATGGTTGCATAGCAGTATGAATGTAACTATTGTCATTGAATTGTATACTTAAAAGTGTCTAGGTATAGAGCCAAAGGAGAGAAAGAGCAATCAAGGGAATCATTTCGTAAAATATATAAACGTCATTTCATAAAATATATAAATGTCTAACCAAAGTATTGTATACTCAAAACTAATAATAAAATAAACATTTTAAAAAGTGGCTAAAATGCAAAATTTTAAATATATTTACCAAAATAATTTTTACGTCATATTCAAAATTTATGTAGTTAGTTGCTTTTATAAATTTACTGAGTTTAACATGTCTCCTATAATTTTTAAAATGTGGGAAAACCCTTATTAAGTTGATCTCTAGTTTTAATTCTATAGCTACAAAGGGAATTTGATATAAGACTTATGGTTTTAATTCTAGAGGGATGAATTGTTTCTCAGTATGTCCCATGAGAAATTATTACAATTATTATCAAAATGTATTTGGAAGGGAGAGGAGCAAGTGTCAATTATAGAAATTAAATATAATTAATGTCTATGGATTAAATTTTCTAAAAGCATTTCCCACAAGTACTCCACATCTGCTACATATTCTATCATCTTAGTTTATAATTCTGTGTTAGTGATTGAAGATAAACATGTGTTCACACACCTGTGAGAATCCAGGAGGGCTTGAGATGGCTGAGTGTTGACAGTCTAGATTAACATTAATCAATTTTCCATGGAAGAAGTTTAATGTCTCCCATTAAGAAGATCCATGATTTTGAGAAGGGGATCCAGAGAATATTGGTTTTACAAGAAGAAAGCAACCCATTAACAATATGATAGATGATAGATAGATAATATATAGACCAAAGCACACTGACATTTGCCTGAAATGAATATTGCATGTACAATATGTGTGCTGTGCCTAAATGCCAAGGTTATGGACTAATCAAGTCTGTCAATAAAACAAGGGCCATTTTGAGAATATATTTGATGAAAGAAATGAAATAGAGTAACTAGTGGTTATGAGATTTGAAATAGAGAAATGAAATAGAGAATAGTGGTTATGAGCTTTGATTTGGAATAGAACAAGTTTGGGGCAATGGTACCTACTGAGCACCACTATTTCCTAACTGTATGGTTGTGGACAAGCAATTTAACCTACACAATTCTTAGTTTTCTCATTTGTAAAATAAGAATAATTGGTTTCTACTTCCTAAAGTTTTTTTTTATTAGTTTGTTCTTTTTATTCCTTAGATTCCACTTATAAGTAAAATTATATAGAGTTTATCTTTCTCTGTCTGACTTAAATAACTTCTAGGTCCATCAAAGCAATATCTTTTTCCATTCCCTTCCTTTAAGTCTGTGTGTGTCTTTTAATCTGAAGTGAGTCTCTTATGGGCAACATGTAGGGGTCTTGTTTTCCTTTCCATTCATCCACTCTTTTAGTTGGAACACTTAAATCTTTTCCATTTGAGGTAGTCATTGATAGAAATATAGTCGTTACCATTCTCTGTTCCTGTTTTTGATACATGTTTTTTCTTCTTAAAGAAGTCTCTCCAACATTTCCTGTAATACTGGCTTGGTGGTGATAAATTCCTTTAGCTTATTTTTGTCTGGGAAGTTCTTTATCTGTCCTTCAACTCTAAATGATAGCTTTGCTGGATAAAGTATATCCTTGGTTGTAGATCCTGGGTCTTCATTCTGTTGAATATTTTTTGCAAAGCCCTTCTGTCCTGCATAGTTTCTTTTAAGAAATAAGCTGCCAGTCTTATGGGTTTTCCCTTATAAGTAACTGTTTTTCTCTTGCTGCTTTTTAATAATCTTTCTTCAAATTTAACCTTTGGCATTTTAATTATGATGTGTTTTGGTGTGGGCCTCTTTGGATCCCTGGATTTTGGCATTCCTAGGGTTTTATGTCCATTTCTTTCACCAGATTAGAAAAATTTTCCATCATTTTTTCTTCAAACAGTTCAACATCTTGATTTTCTTCAGTTACGCCGATCAGTGGATATTTGAACCCTTTATAGTGTCCCATATGCTCCTTAAATTATTTTTATAGTCTTGGTATCTCATCTCTTGCCATTCTGCTTGCATGTTCTTGGCTTTTCTGTCCTCTAGTTGGGGCATTTGATCCTCTTC
This sequence comes from Pteropus vampyrus, assembly GCF_000151845.1. Taxonomy (NCBI): domain Eukaryota; kingdom Metazoa; phylum Chordata; class Mammalia; order Chiroptera; family Pteropodidae; genus Pteropus; species Pteropus vampyrus. The sequence goes on along the minus strand of NW_011888978.1, from coordinate 549,628 downwards.
TTTATTCACTTTGTTTATTCCTTTGTTTATTCCGTTTAATATACTTCTCATCTCAGATAAAGTGTTCTTCATTTTAGACTGGTTCTTTTTTATAATTTCCATTACCATTTTTATGTTTTCTTTTTTTATCTCTTTGTTGAAGTTCTCACTGAATTTAACCAAAAGTTTATTGAGCATCTTTATAACCAGTGTTTTGAACTCTGCGTCTATTAGATTACTTGACTCCATTATACCTGGATCTCTGTTCTGTTCTCTCATATGGTTTCTGCTTCTTTGCCTTCCCTTTTGGCTGCCTTTCC
>NW_011888978.1:539858-549084 GCF_000151845.1 Pteropus vampyrus | reverse complement strand
CTCTGGGCAGAGCGATGTCTGTTGTTCATTTTGATGATGTCACGGCTATAGCAGCGCTGTGTCTGTGCACTGGTAGGGTGGAGGGTTCAACAGGGAACAATGGATACTGCCGGCGCTTCTGTACCGAGTGAGTCTCTCCTATGCCCTCACTCCGACAATGTCTCCCTGTAAGTCTCCAGTGGCCCCTGCATGCAGCCAAATCAGCACTGGTGCTCAGAGCGAGCAAGTCAGTTACCGCAAAAGTCCACTTGCTGACACAGCCCCTTTAAGAGTCTTCTGCCGCTGCTGCTGCTGTTGCTGCTGCCTCTGTCTCCCTCAGCCTCTGGAGACTGGGCAGCCCTGTGTCCTCACACCATCCTACCTTCTGCTGTTGCAGGGTGCTTTCTTGGGTTTCTGTTAGGCTAGTTCATCTAGATACCAGGCTATTTTTTCTTGCTACTGCTTCTTGTTTCCATCACAACTTTGGTTTGGTCACCAGAGGGATGACCAGACCCTTTATCATTCACACCATTTTGGTTGCCTCTCTCTCCTAAGGTTTTAAGTTAAATGGGTATATTAAGTGCCAAGAACACAATAAATATTTTTTTTTATTAGTAAAGGAAGCTTCTTTTTTAATAATGAAAAAATATTTTACTATATTTATATCTATAGTCCCAATTTTCTGCTTGTGACAATTTGGAACTATGAGAAATAAATAGATATAAATATGGATATTTGCCTCTACTATTTGGAATAGCTTATTGAACTTGTCAGTCTGATTCTGAGGGAAGCAGCAACAGAAAAACAATCATCATAATTTAGGAGACTTTTTGCTCTTTGCTCTATGTTTCTGTCACAACTTTGATTTGGTCGCCAGAGGGATGAACAGAGCCTCTATCATCTATGCCATTTTTCCCCCTCCTTGGGTCATGCATTTTTAATGCTTTGGAAATCCAAGCTTCTCTTGAAGGGAGGAAAGGAAGTTGCAGAGAACAACTAAAGTTATTTAAGGGTGACATAGTGACAATCTTGCACAAAATAAAAAGAATTGTGCCAGTAAAGAGCTGGCTGTTTAGCCCAGGAGCTTTATCAGCACATAAAAGGGGTTTATGCAACTTGCGCATTCAGACTGCTTTGCCTCTCTAAGCAGGAGGACAGAAAGAGCAACAGCTGAGGTTCCAACCATGCTGAGAAGACTGTCCCTTTGGGATACACTGCCCTTGGGTCCACAGCTGTGGGAATAAGGCCTTAGAAGAAACCTATGGGGAAAGACCTGGGCCAGGCAGGAATTTTAAATATTAATGAGAGACATCGTGTGATATATATCAACAAAGATTTATTGATTATTTATAATTATCAGTAACTGGGAGATAACAATGGTTAACGAAATAAAATACCTTATTAGCTCAGAGAAGAAATGAAGAAATTCATAAATTAATACAATAAAACACATAGAATCATAAGTATTACCAAAGAAGAAATTGTGAACTATGATATAAACAATTCGTAATTGCTGTTTATATCCAGATTTGTAGATGGGGTGATGGCGAGTGGAGGTAATGTGAGGGAAAATTATCAAAGACAAAAGTGATGTTGGAGTTTCTGGTCAAGATGGCAGAGTAGGAAAACACTGTGCTCACCTCCTCTCATAGCCACATAAAAATTACAAGTAAATTACAGAACAATCATCATTAGGAATCAGCTAAAGTCTAGCTGAACAGAAGTCCTACAAATGGGGACATACAGAAGAGGCCACCCTGAGACTGGTAGAAGGGGTAAAGATGAGGGACAGATGGTCCCACACCCTCAAGTGGCAGTTGAAAATCAGGAGACTATCTCAGCTGTGGAGATAACCCCTGAGGAGCAAAGAGTTCCAGCCCCACACAATGGCTTCCTAGTGCAGGGCTCCAGTGCTAAGAAGAGAAGTCCCCACAACTTCTGTCTGTAAAAATCAGTGAAGATTTTGGCTATGAGAGGAAGGGATGTGGAATCCCAGGTGTTTATATTAAAGGGCCCATGCACTGACTTACTCACTGATAACTCACTCTGTCTGAGCTCCAGCTCTAGGGCAATGGCTTGAAAGGCGCCAGCGATATTCAGAGAGAAAGTAAATTGTTTAACTTCAGTGCAAGGGCTAGAGGGGCAGCTTTCTCCCAGATAGAAGTGCTGGCAGTATCTATTGTTTTTTTTGTTGTTGTTGTTGATCTTTTCCCCTGCCAATGAGTGGGCCTAGGTGGCCACCATATCTGAGTTCCATCAACCTGGCTAATACCAATTGCACTGCCCTGATGATAGTCTAAGAGCCCACCCCACCCAACTTGCTGGCCTATCCAAGCTACTTCCAGTGGATTTCCATACAAAATACCTGTCTTGGTTCATGATGCACTTTCCTAAAATCTCTCAAAGGTTCACAAAACTGAAACATGCAGCACCTGGCCTAAGCATGCTCCATATCTCTTGCTAAGCAGCCCCAAGCCTGGCACTAGCAGCAGCTGGCCTTGGGGTGCAGTTTAGCCTCTCCCAAGCATCTCCAAGCTCAGTATGGGTGGTGGCCACCTGTAGATTGCTTGGAGATTCTTGCCAGGTGGCCCTGGGCAGGGCACAGGCTGTGGCAGAACTTAGCCTGTGGTGGGGCTTTATCCAGTAGATCTCAGGACTAGCACACCTGGTGGTCGCCTGCTTTAGGCCAAGCCAGAGCACCACCCAGGGTGGTGTCCAAGAATAATACACACAAAGGGAAGCCTGGGCAGTCACCAGGATCTTGCTAATGTGAATCCTGTTCTGTAGGATCAGTTCCTGTACAACAGCTCTTCCACTGTAATCACCAGCCAGTTCTTACAACTAATCACCCTGAGGGGCCTTCCCTCCCTTTGATGAGCAAACAACAACCAAGTCTCCACTACAACAGGAGGGCACACAAAATCCATACAAGGAGCACACTGGGAGCACCCTGCTCAGGTGGTCCAGGGAGACTGCCACTGGGTCCCACAGGACACATACTATATAGAGCCAATGTACTTAGTCAAGGAAACATAGCAGCCCTACCTAATAAATAGAAATAAACACAGGAAGGTAGCCAAAATGAGGAGACAAGAAACATATCCTAGATGAAAGAACAGAATAAAGCTCCAGAAAAAGAACTCAACAAAATGGAGACAAGCAATCTACCAGACACAGAGTTTAAAGCACTGGTTACAAGGATGCTTAATGAATTCAGGGAAAGAGTAGATGAACTCAGCGAGAACATTAGTAAAAGTTCTCATAAACATACAAATGAAGATGGACATCATAAAGGGGAACCACTCAGAAACGAAGAGTGCAATATCTGAATTGAAGAGTACATTAGAGGGAATCAACTGATTGGATGAAGTGGAGGATCAAATCAATGACTTATAGGACGGAGTAGCAGAGGACACACAATCAGAATAGTAACAAGAGAAAAGAATAAAAAAAAAATTAAGGGCCTCTGAAACAACATCAAGCACAACAACATTTGCATCATAGGGAACCAGAAAAAGAGTGAGAGCAAGAAATTGAAAAACTATTTCAAAAAATAATGACAAAAAGCTTTTCTAATCTGGTGAAGGAAATAGACATACAACCCCAGGAAGCTCAGAGAGTCCCAAATAAGTGTAATCCAAAGAGGCCCACACCAAGACACATCATTAAAATGACAAAGATTAAAGACAAAGAAAGAATCTTAAAAGAAGCAAGAGAAAAGCAAGTAGTTATCTACAAGGGAGCTCCCATAAGACTGTCAGCTGATTTCTCAACAGAAACTGCAGGCCAGAAGGGATTGGCATGAAATATTCAAAGTGATGAAAAACAAGGACCTACAACCAAGATTACTCTACCCAGCAAAGTTATCATTTAGAATTGAAGGACCGATAAAGAGCTTCCCAGACAAAGGAGTTCACCACCAACCCAGTATTACAGAAAATGTTGCAGAGACTTCTTTAAGAAAAAAAAAATGTATAAAAATGTGAATAAATGTGACAAATGTGAAAATGGCAATAACTACATATCTATTAACAAGTATTTCACATGAAAAAAATTAAATTCTCCAATGAAAAGGTGGGGTGGCTGAATGGATAATAAAGAAAACCCTACATATACTACCTCTAAGAGACTTACTTCAGATTAAAAGACACACACAGACTGAAGGTAAAAGATAGAAAAAGATATTTCATGAAAATGGAAATGAAAAAAAAAATCTGGGATAGCAATACTTACACCAAACAAAATAGATTTTAAAACAAAGGCTATAACAAGTGACAAAGATGGATTCAGTAATCCCACTTCTGGGTATTTATCTGAAGAAACCCAAAATATTACTTTGAAGGGACATGTGCATCCATACTTTCATTGCAGCATTATTTACAATAGCCAAGATACGGAGGCAACCTAGGCATAGATGAATGGATAAAGAAAAGGTGGTACATACATACAATGGAATATTACTTAGCCATTAAATAAATAAATAAATAAATAAATGAAATCTTTAAATCTGAAAAAAACATGGATGGACCTAGAGGGTATTGTGCTGAGTGGAATAAGTCAGATAGAGAAAGAAAAATATCATATGATTTTACTTACATGTGGAATCTAAAGAACAAAATAAACAAATAAAACTGAAACAAACTCATAGATACAAAAAAAATTTTGAGGGTTATTATATGGGATGAGGGTTGGTGGGGTGAGTGAAAAGAGGGGAAGGAATTAAGAAGTACAAATTGGCAGTTACAAAATAGTCATGGAGATATAAATTATAGCATAAGGAATATAGTCAATAATATTGTAGTAACTATGTACAGTGTCAGATGGGTACTAGATTTATCGGGATGATCACTTCATTTGTTTTATAGATGTCCAATTACTATGTTGTACACTTGAAACTAATATAATATTGTATGCCAACTATAACTGAAAAATAAAAATTATAAAAAGGGAATTTGGGAAACTGAAAATAGATTATAGATAAAGTAAAACATTTTAAGTGAGCTCCATTCTGCTAAAATTTTCTTACCATTTAGAAGAATAATTTTATACACTCATCAAAGTATTTTTCTAGAGATTTAATTGACATATTGTATAAATTTAGGAGATATGACACATTGATTTGACACATTTATCTATTGTAATATGATTATTACTATAGTATTTAGTAAAACCTTATTTCATACAATTAATTTTTGTGTGTGTTGAAACATTTAAAATCTAGTATTTTAGCAACTTCGAAGTGTATAATACAGTATTGTTGACTACAATCACTACACTCTGCATTAGATCACCAGAATTCATTTTCTAGCTGCAAGTTTGTAACCTTGAACCAACACACTAGATGTAGTATTAAGATCTTGTTGTAAAACCTTAAGTTCATAAAGGGCAGGTGAACAAACACAAAAAAACTTGTCATAAATTTTTCTATTGGAAATAAAAAGTGGTATATTAAGCACTTACTAAAAGAGAATGGGGAATAGTTAGAAGCTGAGATCTTGCTAGCATTAGGAATCTTTCATATATTTATCCGTTATTATATAATTTATAATTTTAAAACAGGAGTGCTCAGCATATAAAAATCATTAAACTACAGTTATGATGGGGTATATCCTAATGAAGCTGTCAAATTGAAGTTACTAAAAATGAACATTCCTGAAAGTGTCTAGAGAGAAGACATCCCCATAAAGAAAAGTAAAGTAGCCTGAGATGTTTCTTGTCAGTACAGGGACCAGACATAAAAACAGTGGGACAACTTCTATGGAGAATTTATGGAGTTGAGATCTATGAATTCCTTTACCACTTAGGATGTTATACATATTTCACACAGCAATAGAAAGATATGCTCAAATACCTAAAATGTTTAGAATGCTATCAGTCAATAATTTCTCCTAAAATTTTAGTAGAAGACATAATCTATCTATTCAAGTAATGAATCAAAATTTATAACACATAAATAGAGAAAATCAGGTAGAGAAAGATTGTTAGTGAGCAAAGATAAAATTGAGTTTAAACATCCATAGTCATTTTAACTACAGAATATAATGTTTTAAATAATTTAAGTGATGGAATGTTGCTTAATAACAATAATTTATAAATAATAATTTTTAATAATAATTTTCTTAATAATTTGTGATAAAACCCTTAACATATACCAATAAAAGGGAAAGGAAATACAGATGGTGAATAAATGTAATGTAAAGCATTGAAATTTATCACCATTCATTGAAGGAATTTTATCTCCCCTCATTGAAGGAATTTTAAGATGTTTTACTTATAAATTTAAAATAAACTATAGATTAAATGTTAAATATAAATTATAAAAACTTGGAATAATTATCATATGTTAGGAGGAGGAAGAATGAATTTAAAAGATACGTGTAAAAGTCAGAAAACAAAAGAAGCAGCTATGTTGCAGTAAAACCCAATATAAAATAGAAACAAGAGAGCCCACAAATGTTATAACTATAAATATGATCAATTCACTTCTCAAGAGATAAAAACTCTTGGACTGAACTAAAAGTCAGTACAACTCTATGATGTATCCCAAATATATCCAAAAAGCAAAGAAAATTAGAATTGTTGAGAAAAAATTAAAGGCAATCAAAATGAAAACAGGAATTAAATATCAATATTAGAAAAAGTAAAATTAGTAGATGGATTGGCTGTGGGTGAGAGAAAAAGATCAAAGTCAATTAAAGTATACAGATTTGGACTGAGTAATTAAAAAGACACAAGTGGAGAAATAGTTGAAAGGAGGCACAGGTGTCACAATCATCTGTTTGAGTCAGGTGCATGCACAGTTCTGTATGCTGCAAGATAGAATGTTCCCATTGCTATAAGTAGAATTGTAAATATTATGCTATGTAAAGGCAATTATTCATGTATTCATAAAAAATATCACTATGCTCTGTGCTATAAATTGAAACTTTGAAATGAATAGCCAGTCCAATGGAAGAAAAATATAAAATCATGTTGACAGAGTAAAATGCATGTTACACAATATTAAAAATACTTAAAAATGCATGCAGAAAGAGGAGAAATGAATGTGGGCTTTTAGAAATGGTTGGGCAAAGAAAATTCCAGGAATACATATTTTTATATAAAAGTACAGATACATATTTGTTGAGTGGTAAAGACATGATGGATAATCATCATGACATCCTGAGGCCAGTAAGGAAGACGCCTGCTCCTTTGTAAGCAGGGAGCAGCAATTAAGTGTGGTTGTATATTGTTTCAAAATTAAAAATTTTAAGGAGAAACAAACAAGCATTTAATTTCTCTATTCTATATGAGACAATCACATTAGCTCATTATGGGAAACAGATTAACTGCCATATGGAATACATTTAGTACTACTTGATAGTGAGGACAATAGGTTCGTCAAATAAATGAATTTTCTGGCATTCCATAAAACCCAGAGCCCCAGAAGTGGCATCTTTTGCCACATCTTATTTTCTCATATTTAGATCTCCCCTTATCCGTATCCTCGCACTCTCCTTGTTAGCAAGAGAGGCTTCTTGATGAAATGCAACCCAGGACCAGACAAAGTCAATTAGGAAAAAGAATTTAACAGTAGTCTCAGAAAAATATCCTCATGGAGGAAAAGCACTTAATGATATTCATTTTACTTCAGCTTATAAAATAATAGGAACAAAACATTAAAAACAGCATTAAGGTCTTGCAATAACAGATAACATTGTAAATATGTTAAACTGTATTTCAACAAAGTGCACAAATTCTTAGCTGACATTTCAGAATGATTTGGCACATTTTTTAAAATTTATTTTTATTATGGTGACATTGGTTAATGAAATCCAGTAAGTTTCAAGTGTACAATTCAACAGTAAGACATATATATATATGTATATATATATATATGCCTTACATATATATATGCCTTACATATATATATGTATATATATAAACATACACATACATATATATATATATCATTGTGTGTTCACTGCCTATAGTTAGATTTCTTTCTGTCACCACATATTTGACCCCTTTCACCCTATTTACCTCTCCCCCTTTTCTCCTCCCTCACCTTGAAGAGGCCAATTGGGGAATTTTTGAGCAATCACATTCTGAATATAACACTCACACAATAATGCAAATAATAATTGAAACAACAGCAATGACAGTCTCTGGGTGCTAGACTTAGCATATGTTTATTGTGGTTGTATATAACATAATACTTATCATTTTAACCATTTTAAAGGGTATAAATCAGTCATTTATTACATTCACAGTGTTGTGTAATAACTGGTATTTGGTTACATAATTTTTCATCACCTTTTCTTGGAGTTTATCTGCATATTTATAATGTTGTATTTTTATAAGAGTATTTGGTACAGCTAGCTGTCCAGGCAGCCATTCCATCTGGAGACAAATCTGAAAATGTTCAAGATTTGCTGCTGTTGGATGTCACTCTTCTTTCCCTTGGCATTGAAACTGTTGGTGAGGTCATGACCATCCTTGTCAAGCACAATGCTACTAATCCTACCAAACAGACACAGACCTTCACCACCTATCCTGACAACTAGCCTGGTGTGCTCATTCAGGTTCATGAAGGTGAGCAGGCCACAACCAAGGATAACAGACTGACTGGAAAGTTTGAACTCACAGGCATACCTCTTGCATCTTGTGGTGTGCCTCAGATTGAAGTAGCTTTTGATATCAATGCCATTGGCATCCTCAAATGTCTCTGCTGTGGATAAGAGCACAGAGTACAAGCAGAGAAAAACAAGATTACCATCATTACTGACAAGGGTCGTCTGAGCAAGGGAGACGTTGAGTGCAGGCAGCTGGTCCAGGCAGCTGAAATGTACAAAGCTGGAGGTAATAAGCAACAGGACAAGGTGTCCTCCAAAAATTCACTTGAGCCTTATGCATTCAACATGAAAACAGTTATTGAAGATGGAAAACTGCAAGACAAGATCAATGATGAAGACAAACAGAAGATTCTTGATGAGCACATTGAAATCATCGACTGGCTTGCTAAGAACCAGACTGCAGAGAAGAAAGAATTTGAACATCAGCAGAAAGGGATGTAAGACATCTGCAACCCATTATTACCAAACTGTGCCAGAGAGCAGGAGGGGTGTGCCAGGAGGAATGCCTGGGGGCTTCCCTGGTGGCAGAGCCCCTGCTTCTGGTAGTGCCTCTTCTGGGCCCACCATTGAAGAGGTTGATTAAGCCAATCCTAAGCATAGATTTAGCATTGTTCCACACAAAATATGGAAGG
>NW_011888978.1:531625-538163 GCF_000151845.1 Pteropus vampyrus | reverse complement strand
ATATATCATTGTGTGTTCACTGCCTATAGTTAGATTTCTTTCTGTCACCACATATTTGACCCCTTTCACCCTATTTACCTCTCCCCCTTTTCTCCTCCCTCACCTTGAAGAGGCCAATTGGGGAATTTTTGAGCAATCACATTCTGAATATAACACTCACACAATAATGCAAATAATAATTGAAACAACAGCAATGACAGTCTCTGGGTGCTAGACTTAGCATATGTTTATTGTGGTTGTATATAACATAATACTTATCATTTTAACCATTTTAAAGGGTATAAATCAGTCATTTATTACATTCACAGTGTTGTGTAATAACTGGTATTTGGTTACATAATTTTTCATCACCTTTTCTTGGAGTTTATCTGCATATTTATAATGTTGTATTTTTATAAGAGTATTTGGTACAGCTAGCTGTCCAGGCAGCCATTCCATCTGGAGACAAATCTGAAAATGTTCAAGATTTGCTGCTGTTGGATGTCACTCTTCTTTCCCTTGGCATTGAAACTGTTGGTGAGGTCATGACCATCCTTGTCAAGCACAATGCTACTAATCCTACCAAACAGACACAGACCTTCACCACCTATCCTGACAACTAGCCTGGTGTGCTCATTCAGGTTCATGAAGGTGAGCAGGCCACAACCAAGGATAACAGACTGACTGGAAAGTTTGAACTCACAGGCATACCTCTTGCATCTTGTGGTGTGCCTCAGATTGAAGTAGCTTTTGATATCAATGCCATTGGCATCCTCAAATGTCTCTGCTGTGGATAAGAGCACAGAGTACAAGCAGAGAAAAACAAGATTACCATCATTACTGACAAGGGTCGTCTGAGCAAGGGAGACGTTGAGTGCAGGCAGCTGGTCCAGGCAGCTGAAATGTACAAAGCTGGAGGTAATAAGCAACAGGACAAGGTGTCCTCCAAAAATTCACTTGAGCCTTATGCATTCAACATGAAAACAGTTATTGAAGATGGAAAACTGCAAGACAAGATCAATGATGAAGACAAACAGAAGATTCTTGATGAGCACATTGAAATCATCGACTGGCTTGCTAAGAACCAGACTGCAGAGAAGAAAGAATTTGAACATCAGCAGAAAGGGATGTAAGACATCTGCAACCCATTATTACCAAACTGTGCCAGAGAGCAGGAGGGGTGTGCCAGGAGGAATGCCTGGGGGCTTCCCTGGTGGCAGAGCCCCTGCTTCTGGTAGTGCCTCTTCTGGGCCCACCATTGAAGAGGTTGATTAAGCCAATCCTAAGCATAGATTTAGCATTGTTCCACACAAAATATGGAAGGGCCAAAATTTGTTGCAAATTTCATGGCTGTTTTAAAGTTGAGTTGTTATATAGGAAATAACTAGGCATTCTTGATACTTGAATATGGAATATGTGCACAGGGAAAGAAAATAATGATGTACTTAATAAAAACTATTGCAAAGCAGAAAACGCAATGTCTTAAATAAAACTATTTAAAATTGGCAAAAATAATATATATAAGAAACGAGAAATGTGTTGTAATTTTTTAAAGTTTCAACAGATGAGTATAAGAATAAAAAATGAAAAGATAAATAGCAATTAAATTTAAATGTGCAATGAATACACAAAATTTTATGTGAGCTAGTAACCAATACATTCCATGATTTGGAAGTCTTCACTTTTTTCATTCATCTCTGGATGACAGGCTACAGTCCTATTTTTGTCTATGTTCATGAACGATATTCAAGTTCCCGCAGGGCTGACTTGGTCACTTACATGTATGACTGTGCTTCATACCTTTGCATCTAGTTGACACATGTGGCATTGGGAAGCACACACTGCACAGGCAGATGTGGAATCATTAATCAAAGATCAGTCTGGTAAATATTCTAGACAACAGAATATCTTGAAGAGCTGCTAGGTATCTCATGTTTAAGCCAGCAGGCAAAGCCTGGAATTTCAGAGGCAAATTAGCGATTAATATGGAAAGCAAAATAATGTCAGCTTTAATAATGATAGATCTGGGATAAAAAGAGGCATTTGTGATAACTAATGAAAGGAACACATATATTTAGCTTTTAAGCTAAAAATACATGCACGCATATACACATTTTCAGGGTAACATGTTTTCTCATGTATAATGCAATTTAGACTCTCACTAGCTGCTATTTAAAAAACTACATCTGGTAGCTAAGCTCATGTAAAGTGAATTTAATTCATGCTCAGAACATAATCTAATTTTGGGCATTTTATTGCCAGTGATCTGTCTCCTACATGTGGATAGGTACCCATACACTCATCCAAAGTTGCCTGTCCTGAAAGAGAGACCCCTCCCTTTACATTGTTTTCTGTAGGACAAAATAAATGGCAAAAATAACTTCAAAGGAGGCTGAAAAATATAGTATGTCTTTGCATCCAGCACAAAAAACATTGGGTTAGTGAAAAAATTAAATCTCTGTTTCTAAGTACCATCAGAAATGGATTTAGAGCACTCATTTGAGTACATGAGGTATGTTAGCTATACATGTAATAAATCAAATAAGATTAATAAATAGGTTACAGTGGTGGTTCACATTCTGTACTGTCTTTGCAGTTTCCACTCTACAGTAAAGATGTGAGTATATCATTAACTTTGAGAACACTTTAGTGGTGGTTTAATTAGAAGTTTTTGAACCTATTATAAACAAAAAAAAATACATAGTTTTATAATGCATTATTGTTTTTAACACATTATGCTTCAGTTTGAGCAGTCAATTTTAATTCATGAAGGGAAGGAATGAGACAAGAGTAGATTTTATTCTTCTGGTACTCTCCCCTGACATGAAGCATTATGGCATCATGATCTGTGTGATCATCCTGATTTGGCAATGCCATTGTCTTCACAGAGAACTCTACCCTGATTTTCCTTAACCTGGCAGACTCCTAGCATTATGTGCCCAGGTACTTCCTTCTCAGCCAGCTGCTCCTCATCAAGTTGCTTTTTATCTCTACCATGGTCCCCAAGATGGCCATTAACATGTTTTAAGGAATAAAAACATCTCAAATACAGCCCATGGGGCCCAGATATATTTTATCTCATGTTGAGAGAAGCACAATGCATCTCCTTACTCTCATTGCCTATAATCACTGTGTAGTCCTCTGTCACTGAGATACCCAGTCATCAAGAATAAGAGGGTCTATCAGATAATGATCATGGGATCTTGGGTTGGAGGTGCCCTGAATTCTCTAGGCCAGACTATAAATGTCATTCATTTACCTACATGTGACGACAAGAAGATAGGACATTTCTTCTGTGAGCTTGCAGCTTCTCTGAGGCTCCCTTGTGAAGATACCTCTTCATGCTGGTTGATAGTGCTTATGTTAGTCACTGTGTTGCTCCTTATTCCTTTTGGCATCATCTACGTATCTTACATCATCATTGTCTTTACTGTTCTCCACATAAATTCTCCCAAGAAAGGGAACAAACTACTGGCCACCTGCTCCTCCCACCTGATAGTATTAAGCCTCTTTTTTGGCCCAGTCATCTTCACCTGCATGACTCCAGGTTCTCATACAGGTATAATCAGCACCAGACTGTATCAATTTTTTTAAATTGTCACACTCATGTTGAACTTTTTTATTTATAGCTTGAGAAACAAGGATGTTTTGAGGGTGACAAGAAAAAAATTCTGAGCTGTCTCAAATTAAATTATAGCAGGCCAGAGGGTGGGAAGAAGAGAGAGAGTTAATCAGTTAACAAAGCCTTGGGCAGATACCAACAAAAGTCTGCTCATATTTTTAAATGTATGTTGAAACTTTGAATTAACTTCTAAGTGGCTATTTTGGCTCTTATCCAAAAAAAGGATAGCTGAACACCAGACTCCACTTCATCCTGCTTAGCATAAACTTTCTAGACTATTGCCCACAACCAATCAAAAAGCAGCAAATACATTAAGAAAATAAAAGATAAAAAATAATATGATCATCTCAATAGATGTAAAAAGAGCATTCAACAAAATTCCCTATTCTATTATAATTTAAAACTCTCAAAACATAGGTATAGAAGAAATATACTTCAACATAGTAAAAGCCACATACGACAAACTCACATCTAATATTATACTCAATGACGAAAAACTAAAAGCATTTTCTCTAAGATCAGAAATAGGACAAAAATGTCCACTATCACCACTTCTATTCAATAGCCTGTGGACAGGCATAAAAATAAATATATAGAGCAATGAAATATAATAGAGAGCCCAGAAATAAACCCACACCTATATAGTCAATTAATCTATGACAAAGAAAGCAAAGATATATAATGGGGGTACAGGCAGTCTCTTCAATAAATGGTGTTGGCAAGAGTGGACAGATATATGCACAAAAAATGAAAATGGACCACTTTCTTAAATCATATTCAAATACAAACTCAAAATGTGTTAAAGACTCAAATGTGAGACCTGAAACTATGAAAATCTTAGAAGAAAACATAGACAGTAAACTCTTTGACATCGCTGTTAGCAATATCTTTCTGGATATGTCTCCTCAGGGAAGGGCAACACAGAAAAAAAATAGAACTATAATAACTAAAATAGTTTTTCTTCAGTGAAGTAAAACATCAACAAAACAAAAAGACAGTCTACTGAATGGGAGAAGATATGCAAAAATGATATATCTATGAAGGGTTAATATCCAAAATATATAAGAAACTCATACAACTTAATATCAAAAACAAACAAACAAACAAACAATTTAACTTAAACATGGGCAGAAGACATGAATAGACATTTCTCCAAAGAGGACATAAAGATGGCCAACAGACATATGAGAAGATACCCAACATCACTAATCATGAGGGAAACGTAAATCAAAACAATGAGATATCACCTCACAGCAGTCAGGCTACTATCAAAAAAATGAACAAATAACAAATGTTGGTGAGGAGGTGAAGAAAAGGGAACCCTTGTGCTATATTGGTGGGATTGCAAATTGGTGCAGCCACTGTGGAAAACAGTATGAGAGTTCCTCAAAAAAATAAATATAGAGCTGCCATATGACCCAGCATTTCCAATTCTGAGTATTTATCCAAAGAAAATAAAAACACTACTTCAAAAAGATATACGCATCTTTATGTTCATTGCAGCATTATTTATAATACCCCAAATATGGAAGCAACTTAGGTGTACATTGATAGATAAATGGATAAAATTGTGACTATATGTTATGGAATATTACTCAGGAATAAAAAGGAATGAAATCCTACCATTTTTGACAACATGGATGAACCTAGAATGTATTATGTTAGGTGAAATAAGTCAGAGAAAGATAGATACTCTATAATTGTATTTAAATGTGAAAAATTAAAAAAAGAAGAAATGAATAAATAAATAAAACAAAATAGAAAAAGATCCATAAATGTAGAGAACAAGTTGATAGTTGCCAAAGCAGAGGGGGTAAGGAAATGGATGAAGATAAGAAAAGATTGGATAATGGGATGATAAAAACAATGAAAAGTTATTTTAAAAGATAACAACTATAATTCGATTTAAAAGTTGAAAAATAAAGTTGTAGAATTTTTCCACGAAGTGGAACAAAATTACTAAGAATAGGAAAATGGACAAGAAATTTTTTTTTAAAAAAGAAGTAAAACTGTCACTATCTGCAGATGACATAATATTATACAAAGAGAGCCCTAAAGACTCCACCAAAAAACTGTTATAACTAATAAATTAATTCAGTAAAGTTGTAAGGTACAAAATCAATATGTAAAAATTAGTTGTGTTTCTATACACTAACAACAAACTACCAGAAAAAAATGAAGAAAATATTCTTATTTACAATTGCATCAAAAGAATAAAATACCTTGGAATAAATTTAACCAAAGATGAAAGAACTGTACACTGAAAATTATAAGACATTAATGAAAGAAATTGGAAAAGACACAAATAAATGAAAAAAGATATTTTCTGCTCATAGACTGGAATAATTAATATTATTAAAATGTTCATACTGCTCAAAGCAATGTAAAGATTCCTTTACATTGCAATCCTTATCAAAATTCCAATGGCATTTTTCACAGAAATATAAAAAACATTTCTAAAATTTGCATGAAAAAAAGACCCTAAATATCAAAGCAATCTTGAAAAGATCAAACTAATATATTATTTTATGCCAACTACAATTGAAAAAAAACTTCATCAAATTGTTCAATGTAAATATGAGCAACTAATTATCTATTATATTTCAATAAGGCTGGAAAAAACATTTAAAATAAAATAAATGTGTAAAAAAGGATCAAAGCTGGAAGCATCATGCTATCAAATTTGAAACTACATTACAAAACCATAGTAATCAGAACAGTATGGTATTGGAAAAAAAAAAAACAGACACTAACATCAATTGCACAAAATGAGAGCCAAGAAATAAACCCACTATATATTGTCAATTAATTTATGACAATGAGTAAAAAATGTACAATAGGCTAAGGACAGCCTCTCTGATAAATGGTAATGGGAAAATTAGATAGCCACGTGCAAAAAGAAAGAGAGAGAGAGAGAGAGAGAGAGAGAGAGAGAGA
>NW_011888978.1:527210-531480 GCF_000151845.1 Pteropus vampyrus | reverse complement strand
CATAAAACTCCTGGAAGAAAACATAGACAGTAAGCTCCTTGATATCAGTCTTAGCAATAATTTTTTGATTTGACATCATCAAAAGCAAAGGCAACAAAAGTAAAAATAAACAAGTAAGACTACATCAAACTAAAAAGCTTCTGCACAGCAAAGAAAACCACCAACAAAATAAAAAAGCAACCTTGTAACTAGAAAAAAGTATTTGCAAATCATTTATTTGATAAGGGGTTAATATGCCAAATACATAAATACTCATGCAATTCAATAGCAAAATAAATAAATAAATAAAAAGGAACAGATGGATTATTTAAGTTCTACTGCATGCTAGCTTGATGCTGAAGGAGCTATCTGAGAAGTTTCATAGTGATGGTAATAATAACAGTTAATATTTATTGATCATTGTCTATATGCCTTTCTATATTTTAAGTGTTTTTTTTTTATGTTTTAGCTCATTGACTTCTCAAAACACCCCTATGAAATAGATATTATTCTTATTTTCACTTTATAGATCAGAGAAAAAATATAAAAATTGGCCAAAGTTCTACATCTCATAATTGTGATCAGGCTGGCAATCTTACTTCTCTACAAATTTGTTATATCAGAAGTGAAACATATTTTACCCATTCTTTTATTTTCAAAACATACTCAATTAAAAAAATGTATCCTGAAAAGTGGGCAGAGAATCTGAATAGACACTTTTCTGAAGAATACATACAAATGGTCCATCCATAAGTACATAAAAAGGTGCTGAACATTAATAGTCATCAGGAAAATATAAATCAATACCACAATGAGATATTATCTCATACCTGTTAGAATAGCTGTTATCAAAGAAATGACAAGTGTTTGTGAGTATATAGAGAAAATGAAGCCCTTGTGCATTGTTGTTGGGATTGTAAATTGATGCATATACAATGGAAAACAGTATGAACATTTCTCAAAAACTTAAAAATAGAACTACCATATAATTAAGCATTTCTACTTCTAGATATTTATTTAAAGAAAGAGAAAACATTAACTCAAAGAAATAAATGCACTCTCATGTTCATTTCATTATTATTTACAATATCCAAGACATGGAAGCACCCTAAGTGTCCATTAGTGGTTGACTAGATAAAGAATAATATATATGATATAAATCTGCCATAAAAAGAAGGAAATCCTTGGGTGGATTTTGAGGGTATTATGACAAATGAAATAAGTTAGACAGAGAAAGACAAATACCTTATATTCTCACTTATATGTGCAATCTTAAAAAAACCTCAGCTACAGAGAACAGATTAGAAATTATCAGAGCAGAGGTGGGGGATGGCAAAACTTCCAGTTATCAAACAAGTCATGAGGATGTAATGTACAGTATGGAAACTATAGTTAATAATACTGTAATATATGTTTTAAAGGTGCTAAGACAGTAGATCTTAAAATTTTTTATCACAAAAAACGTGTAACTGTAGTGATGGACATTTACTAGACATATTGCGGTGATTATTTCATAATATATACTTACATATTATCATTATATTATATACTTGACACTAATATAATGTTATATGTCACTTATATCTCAATAAAATTAACTTTTTCTATTTGACTTAATTCACTTAGCACAATAATTTCAAGATCCATCCATAGTGTCGCAAATGGCAATATTTCATCTTTTTTTATGGTTAAGTAATATTTCACTGTATATATGTACCACATATTCTTTATCCAATCATCTATTGAAGGATACTTCAGTTATTTTCATGTCTTGCCTACTGTGAATAATGCTACAATGAACATTGAAGCAAAATAAGTCAGTCAGAAAAAGTTAAGACCATGTGATTTTACTTATATGTAGGATATAAAACTGAAAGCAATAAACAAACAAAAAAACCGAAAAGTCATAAATACAGACAACAGTTTAATGGTTACTAGAAAGAAAGGTGGGGAGGGAGAGATAGGTAAGGGTAGGTAAAGGGGGTCAAATATATGGTGATGAAAGAAGATTTGACTTGGGATCACATAATGTATTATTGAATTGTACACTTGAAACCTACATAATTTTTCTTAACCAATGTCACTTCGATAAATTTAATAAAAAACACTATTCATTGTAAAAAAATGCATAAAGTACAAAAAAACTACAATTATACTACCAATAAACACTATTGACATTTTAAAAAATAAATAAAATTAAAAAAGGAAGAATCCTAACATGTTACTGAGCCCTAATAGATATGGAAGAACTGACTCTGGAGCATCAAGTGACATTGCATCTGGAACTGTCCATTATGACTTGGGTTCTGTCAGGCCCACCAAATCATACAGGTCCAGCAGCAGTTTCTCCTCTGATGGAAATGGTCATCGGGATGGGGCCAGAGATGGACCAGAGGGCCTGAACTGCACAAGCAAGCAGCTCAGGGAAACAAGGAAGAATAAAGTTTTTCTTTCTACACTCCATGACTCCCACTGGCTTAATACCCAATTACATCTGGAGTGAAGAAAGCTTCATGTAAATATATAAAGTTAGCTAAAAATGAACAATGAATTTCACTATCTAAGGGAGAGCAATCAGCTGTGGGGACTTCCTGAGATTTCATTCAGGGGCAGGAGAATAATATGAGAAGAGAATAGATGGAAGAGAGATATCACATGGTTTCTTGTTTGAAATCACCAAGTCCATGTTATTCATTATACTAATGACTTAGCTCTTATTTTTCTCTTTTAAGTTAAAGTGTGGGATTTGTACACATTTAGTTGTGGTGATTAAAATATCCAATTGTAGGAGCTAAATACACAATTAATTATATTGATACCGAAGAGTATGAGCTTATGACATCTAATATATATTCAAATAAGTAAACCTCATCATCTGCTAGTTTTTAACACGCCCCTTTTCTTAACATCTTGCATTACAAAAGATACCAGTTTATTTTAATATTAGATTTTGTAATTTACATAACCCTATTCATTTGAAGTAGTTTTTAATTATTAGATTTCAAATAATCTTTCTACTTTAAATAGTAAGGAGACTCAAGAGAGATGAGTTTATTTTTAAACCTGGACATGGATTCTTATCTTATTTACAGGAAATGTTTAATAACTTCAGAGATTTCAGATTAAGTGTAATTTTTAAAGTGTAAAATAATATTTTCCCTTAATTAATGCTCCAAATCTATTTATAAAAAAAGTACAGAAACCTTCATCAGAGGCCTGAAAATCACATATAAAAGCATTATTTACATAAAACCACAATCACCTTGGTTTCCTGAAACCACACAACACCAGCTTGGTACTTAAAATTTGACCTGTAGCTTTGTCCATGATCACAAACATGCCTTTTTCACAGTTGGGAAGTATTGCTCATCTACTAAGATGCCACAGATCTCCCCATCAGCTTCCTGAGAGCTGCCACCACCTCCTTGTTCCTTAGGCTGTAGATGAGGGGATTCAGCAATGGGGTGAGGATGTTACTGAAAACAGAGAGAGCCTGGTCCTGCTCTGGACTATGCGAAGAAGTGAAAGTCATGTAAATGAATATGTTTGGGCCAAAAAAGAGACTCACCACAGTTAGGTGGGAAGAGCAGGTTGCCAGGATTTTTTTCCTGCCCTTGACAGAGTTCATACGAAGGACAGTGAGAAAGATGAGAGTATAAGAAGCTGTGATGAGGCTGAAAGGCAGAACCAGCAGCACAATACTTGTCACCACCACTACTAACTGATATACTGAAGTGTCCTTGCAGGAGAGCTTAATGAGGACTGGGACCTCACAGAAGAAGTGGTGGATCTCCCTTGACCCACAGATGGGAAAATGCATAGGGTAGATTGTATGGATAAGCGAACTTATAGAGCCTCCAGTCCAACATCCAGCAACCATCTGGAGACAAAACCTGGGACTCATGATAGTGGGATAGCGCAGGGGGCTGCAGACGGCCATGTAGCGGTCATAAGCCATGAGAGTCAAGATGAGGCACTCAGACATTCCCAACATAAGGAAGAAGAAACTCTGGATCCCACAGCCAATCCATGATATGGTCCTTTTCCCTGTGAAAAAGTTAGAGGCCATTTTTGGAACAATGGTGGAAGTTAATGTCAAGTCAATGAGGGAGAGCTGACTGAGGAGTATGTACATGGGCGTGTGGAGCCGGGAGTCCTCCCAAATCAGGATGATCAGAAGCATGTTTCCCAGGAAGGCAAGAATGTAGATGAAGACAATCATGGAGTTGAGAATCATGGAATTCCAAAACTCAGGAAAGAGTCCCACAAGGATGAAATCAGTTACTGAGGA
>NW_011888978.1:524498-525685 GCF_000151845.1 Pteropus vampyrus | reverse complement strand
CAATATTGCCATCATCTCATCTTACTATATATTATTTAACAATTGCTTAAATGTTTGTTAAATACAGAATATTGAAAAAAATGATCAACTTCAGTCCCTCTCTCTCTCTCTTTCTTTAACTTTTCCTTCCTTCCTTCCTTCCTTCCTTCCTTCCTTCCTTCCTCCCTTCTTTCCCTTCCTTCTTCCCTCCTTTCTTTCTTTCTCTTTCTCTCCTTCTTTCTCTTCCTTCCTTTTTTCCTTCCTGAGGTAACAAACATTTGTCACGGTTAAAAATACTGGTAAACTGATGGTGAAAGTCATGTTACATAAGTAAGTGAGAAACAAATTGGAATTCTTACACAAATTTTTATTTAATTATTTCGAACTATATAACTCTGAAAGATTGCAATTTTCTCATTTCTGAATAATTTTATGGGATTTTTACCTGTGTATTTATATTATGCCACATAGCTTGGCTAGCTATTTCCTTCACTAAGGTGAGAAGCCATATGTATTTATGTTGAATCCATCTGTCTGCTAAAAATACATGATTTATTCTTCTAGAATGAGGATAACCAAAGGACTTTATCATAAAGAGAGTATAAGCTATGACACTCTAAGTGCTCAAAACCATTCACTATTATTAGAATCATCATTATTCTTATAGCTGCCCTGTTCCACAAATTGTTCTAGATCTGTACTTCAACCTTCAAATATACAAGCCATAATATTCATCAAGGTTATCAGTGTATAACTTTATAACTTTGAGAACTCAAATGGAAAAGAGTTTAAAATTGCACATAATAGAATAAAAAAGGTAATATTTAATAATTTTGAAACAAAATATTAGATTATAAAAAGGATCCATATATGTTTAATTTATTGTTACTTAATATTTTTACTTATCTTTTTTGTGACTACTTATTAAGTAATGACCAACTGCCTAAAATCAAAGTACTCTTGGTTGTGTTTTAGGAAATAAAAAATATGGAGCATAGCACAACCACACTACAGACAATATTCTTTGAATAAAATAATCAAGTGTAATTTAGTAAGGATTTCTAGATTATTTATTAAGTTGTTCCCACAAGAACAAAACAATTTTATCAATTAATTCAATTTACTGAAATAAATTTTTATTGAGAGTCATCTCTGAACATAATTTCAGTTATTTATTTAATATAGAAGATAAATCTACTCAAAATGAG
>NW_011888978.1:521426-523767 GCF_000151845.1 Pteropus vampyrus | reverse complement strand
AATTGTAGATCACCTTCTTACACCATGTACAAGAATAAACTCAAAATGGATTGAAGACTTACATGTGAGCTCCAAATTCATAAAATTCCTGGAAGAAAACAGCTAGTAAAGCCTCTGACATTGTTTTAGTAATATTTTTTTCTGATGTATTTCTTTGGGCAAACAAATCAAAAGAAAAAAAATAAGCAAATGGGACTATATCATACTGAAAAAGTTTTGCACAGCAAAGGAAGCCATCAATAAACCAAAAAGACAATCTATTAACAAGGAGAAGATATTTGCCAATGACATATTGATAAAGGGTTAATATCCAAAATTTATAAAAACTCATTGAACTCAATATTAAAAAAATATAAACAAATGAAATAATTAAAAATGGGCAAAGAATGTGAATAGCGATTTCTCCAAAGAGGACATATAGATGGCTATGTACAATAGCCAAGACATGGAAACAACCAAAGTGTCCTTTAATGGGTGACTGGATGAAGAAGATGTGGTACATATAAACAATGGAATATTACTGAGCCATAAAAGGATGAAATACTGCCATTCGTGACAACATGCGTGGATCTTATTTCCTATTGATTGATTGATTGATTGATTGACATTGGTTAATGAAATCCAGTAAGTTTCAGGTGTGCAATTTAACAGTAAGGCATATATGTATATTGCAGTGTGTTCACCTCCCCTAGTTAGATTTCTTTCTGTCACCATGTATTTGACCCTTTTACCCCATCTATCACCCTCCTCCTCTCACTCCCTACCCTCTGGTAACCACTAATTTATTGTCCATGTCCATGAGTCTCTGTTTGTTTGTCATGTTCATTTGTTGCTTTTAAGTTTATATCCCACATAAAAGCAATATCATGTGGTTTTCAGCTTTTTCCATCTGGCTTATTTTGCTTAGCATGATTATCTTGAGGTCCATCCACATTGTAGCAAATGGAAATATTTCATCTCTTCTTATGGCTGAGTAATATTCCATTGTATATATGAACCACAGCTTCTTTATCCAATCATCTATTGTAGGACACTTCAATTACTTCCATGTCCTGGCCACCGTGTATAATGCTGCCATGAACATTGGTGTGCAAATATCTTTTCGGATATAAGTTTTCAAGTCTTTGAGGTAAATACCCAGTAGAAGGATTGCTGGATCATATGGTAGATCAACTCAGTTTTTTGAGGAACCTCCATATGGTTTTTCACAGTGGCTGTACCAATTCGTAGCCCCACCAGCAGTATATGAGAGTTCCTTTTTCTCCCCATCCTCTCCAACAATTGTAATTACTTGTCCTGTTGATAACAGCTATTCTAACAGGTGTGAGATGGTATCTCATTGTGGTTTTGATTTGCATTTCCCTAATAGCTAGCAATGTTGAGCATCTTTTCAAATATTTGTTGGCCATTTGTATGTCTTCTAGGAAGATGTGTGTGTTCAGATCCTCTGCCCACTTTTTGACTGGATCATTTGTTATTTTGCTGTTATTGAGTTGTATGAGTTCTTTGTATATTTTGGATATTAGGCCCTTATCGAAGGTGTTGCTTGCAAATATATTTTCCCATTCAGATGGTTGTCTCTTTACCTTGTTGACAGTTTTTTTTGCTGAGCAAAAGCTTTTTAGTTTGATGTAGTCCTATTCGTTTATTTTTGCTTTTACTTCCCTTGCTTTTGAGGTCAAATTCATAAAATCCTCTTTAAGTCCAAGGTCCTTGAGTTTAGTTCCTATGTTTTCTTCTACGCATTTTATTGTTTCAGGTCTTATATTCAGGTCCTTAATCCATTTTGAGTTAATTTTGGTGTGTGGTGATAGACAACAGTCTAGTTTCATTCTTTTGCAGGTGGCTTTCCAGTTTTTCCAGCACCATTTATTGAAGAGGCTTTCCTTTTTCCACTATATGTTTTGAGCTTTTTTGTTGAAATTTTTTGCCCATATAAATATGGGTTTACTTCTGGACTCTCGATTCTGTTCCGTGTGTCTGTTTTGCTGCCAGTACCATGCCATTTTGATTAGTGTCACTTTGTAGTATAATTTGAAGTCGGGCAGAGTGATGGCTACTGCCTTGTTTTTTTTTTTTCAGGATGGCTTTAGCAATTCAGGGTCTTTTGTGCGTCCATACAAATCTAATGATTTTTGGTTCTATTTCTTTAAAAAGTACCAATGAGATTTTGATGGGGATTGCATTAAATCTGTATAATGACTTAGATAATAAGGTCATTTTAACTATGTTGATTTTTCCATTCCAAGAGCACAGAATATCTTTCCATTTCTTTGTATTGTCTTCAATTTCTTTTAATAGGATCTTATAGTTTTCTTCATATAGGTCCTTCATATGTTTT
>NW_011888978.1:483815-519976 GCF_000151845.1 Pteropus vampyrus | reverse complement strand
TTTTTGGATGTAGGCCTGTAATGATATGAAGTTTCCTCTTATTACCGCTTTTGCCGTGTCTCAAAAGTTTTGATATGTTGTACTATAATCATCATTTGTTTCTATGTGTCTCTTGATCTCTTTTTTTATTTCTTCTCTGACCCAGTAATATATTGTTTAATCTCCATGTGTTTGTGGTTCTTCTCACTTTCTTTTTATAGTTGATCTCTAGTTTCAAAGTATTATGATCAGATAATATGGTTGGTATGATTTTAACCCTCTTGTATTTGTTGAGGCTATCTCTGTGTCCCAGTATGTGGTCAATCTTTGAGAATGTTCCATATGCACTGGAGAAGAATGTGTATGTTAGACCATCCCTGTGCCCCTGAGATGAAGCCCACTTGATCATGGCGTATAATCTTTTCAATGTGTTGTTATATTCATTTTGCTAGAATCTTATTTAGAATTTTTTTATCTGTGTCCATGAGCGATGTTGGTCTGTAGTTTTCTTATTTTGTGTTATCTTTACCAGGTTATAGTATCAGGGTGATGTTGGCCTCATAAAATGAGTTAGAAGTATTGCTTCCTTTTTGATTTTTTTTGAAGAGTTTTAAAAGAATAGGTATTAAATCTTTGAGTGTTTGGTAGATCTCAATGGTGAAGTCATCTGGTCCTGGAATTTTACTTTTAGGGTGGCTTTTGATGATTGTTTCAATGTCCATGCTGCTGATTGGTCCAGTTAGATTTTCCAGTTCTTCATAGTTCAGTCTAGGAAGGTTGTATATTTCTAAGAACTTGTCCATTTCTTCTAGGTTATTAAATTTGGTTACATATAAGTTTTCATAGTATTCTTCTATAATCTTTTGTATTTCAGTGGTATCTGTCATAAACTCTCTTTCATTTCTGATTTTGTTTGTGTTTTTTTCTCTTTTTATGTTAGTGAGTCTAGCCAGGGGTTCATCAATTTTATTAATCTTCTCAAAGAACCAGCTCTTGTTGCATATATTTTTTCTATTGTCTTTTAGTTCTGAATTTCATTTAATTCTTCTCTAATTTTGATTATTTCCTTCCTTCTGCTGATTTTGGGCTTCATTCTTTTTCTAGTTTTTTAAGATCAAGCATTAGGTTGTTTATTTGGGCTCATTTTTTTTTTTTTGTGATAGGCCTGTAATAATATGAACTTTCCTGTTATTACTGCTTTTGCTGTGTCCCAAAAGTTTTGATATGTTGTACTGTCATTATCATTCATTTCTATGTATGTCTTGATCTATCTTTTTACTTCTTCTATGATTCAGTCATTCTTCAGTAGCATGTTGTTTAGTCTCTATGTGTGGTTCTTCCTGCTTTCTTTTCCCAGTTGATCTCCAGCTTCAAAGCATTATGATCAGAGAATATCCTCGGTATGATTTCAATCTTCTTATATTTGTTGAGGCTAGTTTTATGTCCCAGAATGTGGTTTATCCTTGAGAATGTTCCATGTGCACTAGAGAGGAATGTATAAGCAGCTGTTTTGGAATAAAACTCTCTGTAAATGTCGACCATATCCAATTGCTCTAATGTGTCACTTAAGGATGTTATTTCCTTACTGATTTTCTGTTTGGATGATCTATCCATATCCAACAGTGGAGTATTTAGGTCTCCTACTATGTAGTGTTTTGGTCAGTTTCTCCCTTTAGTTCTGTTAGTAATTGCTTTACATATTTTGGGGATCCCCGATTGGGAGCATAGATATTAATAAATGTTATGTCTTTTTTGGTGCATGATTCCGTTTATCATTATGAAGTGACCCTCAGTATCTCTCTTTACTTTTTTTTATCTCGAAGTCTAATTCATCAGATATAAGTACAGCTACACTTGCTTTTCTCTGTATGCCATTTGATGGAATATCATTTCCCACCCTTTCACTTTGAGTCTATATTTGCAGCTGAGATCTGTTTCTTGAAGGAAGCATACAATAGGGTTTTGTTTTTCGATCCAATCTGCAACTCTGTGTCTTTTTATTGGTGAGTCCAGTCCATTTACATGTAGAGTAATAATTGAAATATGAGGTTTTCCTATAGCCATTTTATCTTTTTTTTTCTAGTAGCTCAGTGTTTCCATGGTTTCTTTGTCCTTGTGTTTCTGTTTGTTATTTTAATTTAGTGTAGTTTTGTGGATTTCCCTCTGGTCCCTTTGTTTTATGTTATGTATCTCAGTTCTGGATTTTTGGTGTGTGGTTACCATTAAGATTATGTAAAAGATAGTTATATATATTCATATATATATTTATATGTGTATATATATATATACACACATATATGTACATATACATGTATACGATAGTTCATTGTTTCTGCATGTAGCTTATCTCCATTCCCTTTTGTAAATTTGGATCTTTACTCCCTCCCTTTTTCTGTTTTTGTTGTGTCTAATTGTCTCTATGTATGCTGAACATTCATTTCTAACATGCAGTAGCAATTATCTTCTTAATGGTTAAGTTTATAATACCCTTTTCTTAATAAGGATTGCACTATCCTGCTTCTGTCTGCCTGTTAGTAATCTTACTTATAGTTATGTATTTTTTTTGTCCTTTTGTTTCAGGTGGAATGACTCCCTTCAGTATTTCCTGTAATGTAGGCATTATAGCAGAGAATTCCCTCAACTTTTGTATGTCTGTAAAGACTTTCTCTTTCACATCTAAAGGAGAACTTTGTTGGATACATTGTTCTTGATTGGTAATTCCTTTCACTTAATGGTTTGAATATTTGGTTCCACTCCTTTCTTGCTTGTAAGGTTTGTGCTGAGAAGTCCAAAGATAGCCTGATTTTTTTTTATATGTTACTGTCATCCCTGGCTGCCTTGAGAATTCTTTCTTTGCCATTAATTTTTGACAATTTTAATATAATATGTCTTGGAGAAGGCTTCTTTGGATTGAGATAATTGGATGTTCTATTTGAATCTTGGATTTGAAGATCCAGCTCATTCCTTAGATTTGGGAAATTCTTGTCAACTGTTTGAATATGCTCTCCATTCTCTTCTCTTTCTCTTCTCCTTCTGGTATACCTGTTATTATGTTGCTTTTCATGAGGGTGTCAGATAGTTCTTGTATAGTTCTTTCTTTTTTCTTTTTTCAATAAAGGTGCCTCTCTTCTTTCTTAGTCATTTCCATATTTCTGTCTTTGATATCACTGATTCTTTTCTCCATCTAGTCAGTTCTGTTTCCTAAGCTTGTTATTTCATTCTTTATTTCTTTTAATGTGTTCTTCATCTTCAGAAGTTTGCTTGTATGTTTATTTATTTATTTTTAGGGTTTCTCTATCCTTGTTAAAAAAAACTTATTTTATTGGTCTATTTTGATCTTAAGTTCTTGGAATTGTTGATCAGATTTTTCTTGCATCTCATTGAGTTCTTTTCCAGAGGAATTCTCTGTCATTTAAATCACGTATTTCTATGTCTTTAAGCTTATTTCCTGGAGACTTTTCTCTTTCTTTCTGAGCCGCCTTATCACCTTGGTTGTTCATGGTGTTAGATAAACTATTTCTCTGCTTGGGCATTAATGGTAGCGTACTACCACTTCTTTTTCAAAAAGAAGGCTTATATAGGAGTCCCTCTTTAGTTGGTTGATAAGAAGATGTTTTTCTTCTGATTCCCAGTAGGTGGCATCCATGCCTTTTGGATCTCAGCTTTGAGAATAAAAATGTTTTTTTTTCTCTTTGTCTGACATACTGTATATTCAGTCCTTGATCAGGTCCCCTTGGTCCCAGTGCCTGCCTGTGGTACCAGCTGTGGTTTACATTTCAGTACTGGTTGCGCAAATTTCCCTAGGGCTCTGTGGTGCTAGGTCTGGACGAATATGGGGTTGGTAGGGCATGCTCTAGGTTGGTGGTGGGGGCAGGGGGGGGCGGGGTGCTGCCAAACTCCATGTCTCAGCCTTCGACTTGGCAATGGTGGCTGCTAAGACAGACTGTTTCCTCCCCACACTTAGTTCCCATTCTGCTCTCTGCCCCAATCTCTGGGCTCCACCGTGTGCACTTCAGGCAGGGCTGTTCAGGGAAAACTGGTTGGTAATTCTCTTTCCCCTTCTTTCTGCAGGGAGCTCTGCCTGCAAATGGCAGCTGCTTTTTGTTTCCCAATCACCTAGACTTTCCCAATCACCAACCTTTCAAAGCTTTGATGCACAGATCTCTCGGATGTGCTCGTGTGTAGGTTGGGCGTTATTTGTTGATTTAGATGTTCAACTTATTGTTATTTCAAGGGGAGAGATCTGGGGAGATGCCTCACTCTGCCATGCTTCTCCAGTCATAATATTCTTAATGTGTTCTTCATTTTAGTTATTGTATTCTTCATCTCTGATTGGTTCTCTATTTTCTAAATCTTTGTTGAAACTCTCGGAGTCTTCATGTTTGTTGAGCATCCTATAACCATTTCTTTAAATTCTTAATCAGACAAATTACTTATGCCTATTTTATTAAAATGTTTCTCTTTACTCTGGGGCTTTTCCATATTCCTTCATTTGAGGCACATTCTTCTTTCTCTCTATTTTGCTTAACTTTCTTTGTTTGTGCTTGTGGTTTAGAAGAAATGTCTATCTCTCCCAGTCTTGAAAAAGGGCCTCTATATAGACTGAGTGTGAATGGTTTTTGCAGTCCTGTTGTAGTCAGGGCGTGTGCTTCTTGGTGTGCCGCCTGGCTAGAAGGAGTGGATTCTGGGCTGGGGAGCCTGTTGTATGCATGATTCCTTACCTTTTTGATCTGGGTGGTGCTTCCTGGTATGTACACAACATGTCTTGTTGCATTAATTGTGTGTTGAGCTGAGTCTGGGAAGGGTTGTTCTGAGTGCACGTGTCACATTGTCCTACAAATTCCACACTTTCTCCAGACAGGGCATCCCTGTGTGTGTGCACTGCAGTATTTTGCTAGTTCTGCACTTTCTCCAGGAGGGGCAGCCGATGCACAGGCAGAGTAGTGTCTCACTATCTCTGCATTATCTCTGGGCATCCCTGTGTGTGCTGACTTGTGCATGTACAGCCCAGTGAGTGCACACAGCAATGGTCTGCTGTACCCACTAGATCAATCTCTGGGTGGAGAGTCCTATGTGTATATGTTATGGTGTTATCCTGTTCCTGCTGGATCTATCTTTGGGAGGAGTGGCTGGGGACATGCTATAGTGGAACTGCAGGTTAGCCAGAGAACTTGGATACAGTTCCTGTCCACTATTCAAGTGCAGGGGAAATGTAAAAAATGATGCTCTCCAGCTCTTATCCTGGAGCATTCTCTCTGCCTCTGGAGTACTCTCAAAATTCCCCAGCCTTCTCTATGCAGTCTCTCTCTTGTTTGTTGTGCAAAAGCTGTTCAATTGCTCCTCAGGTTGAATTGCTCTAAATATAGGTGTACATTTGATGTGTTCTCAAGAGGAGGTAAGCTCAGCTTTCTCCTAAGCTGCCGTCTTTGAGATAACATGTATTTAATGCTATCCTCTGTTTCACAGATAAATGGACAAGTAGGGTAGTGTTCCAAATGTGATATCTTTTGTTGAAAGGAAGAACCACAACATTGAGTATTGATATTTAGCCATTAATCTGTTAAAACTGTTCTTTTTAATCCCCATCAATAAAAAAGGTTAAAAACTGTTTAACTATTATGTGGGAAATGCATAGAAGTACATATTCACATTCTTGCTGCAAAGCAATGTAACAATCCAACAAATCAAGTGGTGCTAGAATTGAGAAATTAATATATAAACATATAAAAGCTAGACTATATATAAAAACAGCGCTCAGACACAACTTGCAGTAACCAGTCCAAGAAATCAGCCTACTGTCTGTAGTAACTTACACAGGAAATTAAACAATAACCCTACAGCTATTGGCCCAAACAGTAAAGACTTAATTAATAATTATCAGTTTCCTTAATTTTGTCCCTACTTCCAACCTCGAACTAACTAGAGAAACCCAAATATCCTCTCCTAGTCAATCACATAGGACATCTTATTTCTAGTTACCTGCCTGTAGCTTCCCCAAGTTAATAAACTCCAATGAGAGCATACCTGAAGATTTCTCTTTTTTTCACTATAAATCTTTCCCATTCTCTGTCTGCCTTTGCGTCTCAGCCAATATACTTGGGGGGAAGGGTCTCTGCCAAACACATGATGGTAAGTGGTGCCTTTGCTATATAAACTCTGAATAAATATTCTTTGCTTTCTCTCATTTGTAGTATCTTTATTTCCATCGAGGTAAATGAAAATGCTGTGCAGACTTTCAGAAAATGCATAAGGGAGAGTCACAATTTAGATCACTAAGATTTTAAAGCTGTTAAAGCCTTCTACAGAAAGGAATCGTTTATTATTTGAAAAAAAAAAAAACAGTCCCTGGTATAAACTAAATCCCTGGTTATGGGATATCAAGTGTAATGCAACTGGAGTTGCCTATTATAAAATATATATTTTTATATTGATCAAATAATGTGGCCAAACAGGTGCAACAGCAGTCCAACATATGATGAAAATAATAGATTCAGAATTGACTTAAGCAGATTCAGAGATCATAAGTACTGTCTATGAACAGTAGCTCAGTTAGTCTTGAATGACATGTACTTTTGTTGAACAAATTCCTCTTCCTAAGTTCGGACATTTCTTTTCATATATCAAATTATGGAAGAAACAAAAATGTGAACCTAGTTCACTGATGCATTGGTTCAGTATGTTGGTTTAAGGCCCAAAAGGGGGATTGTTGCTATACTATGACCCCCGCTTTAGGAGACCCTGAAAGGAAGTAGTATGGGAAAATCTTTACACAGGACAGAGGTTTAACTATTTACTCTGTGTAGAGGGAGAAGTGGACTGAGGTAAAGACATACGTGGACTAATAATTGAGTTTAATGGTTTGGATATTTAGTGGCCTGGAGAAGCGTAATTGGAAGAACAGAAACAAGGAAATCTATGCAAGGAGCATAGATGGACCCATAGGGATAGGAATAAAGTGAGCAGAACTTTATACCTCATATCAGTGCCACCATAGAATGCCCACCATTGGATGAACGCTGAACAAAAAGGTAGACAGAATGACTAATCCAGTAGAGGTCAGGTAACTTTTGTTAGTGGCCAACTCAGTGCTTCTGTAACAAGACCATGAATGGAGTGATTACAAATGCAAGGAAGCAAGCTATGCATAGGCCCGATAGCATGGGTACTCTTGAATCAAACTGATCTATTACTGATTATTTAAGCTCTCAACAGTATACACCAATGAAGAATTTTCAAATGACCAATCAGATACTTTGTGGCAAATTGATACATCAGATGATACTTCTCTAGAGTGGGCAACAATGCCTCTTTTTATTTTATTTTAATTTTTTTATATTAGTTTCAAATATATAGTACAATGCCTAGACATTTATATGATTTATGAAGTGAAACTCTGATTACTCTGTCCCCTATCTGGCACTATATACAGCCATTATAATAATATTGACTATATTCCTTATGCTGTACTCTACATCTCCATGACTGTTTTGTAACTACTAATTTCTACTTCTTCGTCCCTTCATACTTTTCACCTAGCCCCCAAACCCCCTTCCCCTCTGGCAGTCACCAGTTTATTCTCTGTATCTCTGAGTGTTTTTGTTTAATTTGTTCATTTCTTTTGTTCCTTAGATTCTGCATATAAGTGAAATTATGTGGTATTTATCTTTCTCTGTCTGATTTATTTCACTCAGCATATTACCTCTAGGTCCATCCATGTCATTGCAAATGGTAAGGTTTCATTTTTTTTATGAGTGAGTAATATTCCACTGTATGTATGTACTATAACTTCTTCATCCAATCATGTATTGATAGGGACTTAGATTGCTTCTATATCCTGACTATTACAAATAGTGTTGCCATGAATAAAAGGGTGAATAGATCTTTACAAACTAGTTTTTTTTTTTTTTAAATAAATACCCAGAAGTGCACTTGCTTGGTCAAAAGGTAGTTCTATTTTTAATTTTTTGAGGAATCTCCAAACTGTTTTCCATAGTGGTTGTACCAATTTGTAATCCCACCAACAAAGGTTCTCTTCTCTCCACATCCTCACTAACACTTGTTTTTTGATTTATTAATGATAGCCAATCTGACAGTTGTGAGGTGATAGCTCATTGTGATTTTGATTTGCATTTCTCTGATGATTAGTGATCTTTTCCTATGTCTATCGACCATCCATCTTTCCTCTTTGGAGAAATACCTATTTAGGTCTTCCAATCATTTTTTTATTGAATTTTTGTTGTTTTTGTTGTTGTTGAGTTGTATGAGTTCTTTATAAATTTTGGTTATTAACGCCTTGTCAGATGTAACATAGGCAAATATCTTCTCTCATTCGGTAGGTTGTCTTTTTGTTTCATTGATGGTTTCCTCTCTTGTGCAAAAACTTTTGATGTGGTTCCATTTGTTTACTTATTTTTTTGTTTCTCTTGTCTGAGGAGCTATATCAGAAAAAAACCTAATAGCAATATCAGAGAGTTTACTGCCTATGTTTTCTTCTAGAAATATTATGGTCTCGGGTCTTACATTTAAGTCTTTAATCCATTTTGAGATTACTCTTGTATATGGTATAAGACGGTGGTCCGGTTTTATTTTTTTGTATGTATCTGTCCAGTTTTCCCAACGCCATTTGTTGAAGAAACTATCTTTTCCCCATTGTATATTCTTGCCTCTGTCATAGATTAAATGACCATATAAGCATGGGTTTATTTCTGGGCTCTCTATTCTGTTCCATTGATCTATGTGTCTGTTTTTACTTTTATTTTTTTAAATGCCAGCACCATGCTGTTTTAATTACTATAGTCTTGTAGTATAGTTTGATATCAGGTAGTATGATAACTCCAACTTTGTTCTTCCTTCTCAAGATTGCTGTGGCTATTTGGGATCTTTTATTGTTCCATATACATTTTTGGATTATTTGTTTTAGTTCCCTGAAAAATGCCATTGGTATTTTGATAGGGATTGCATTGAATCTATAGATTGCTTTGGGTAGTATGGCCATTTTAACAATGTTGATTCTTCCTACCCATGAGCATAGTATATGCTTCCATTTATTTGTATCTTCTTCAATTTCTTTTTTCAATGACTTATAAGTGTCCCAAAACAGGTTTTCTACCTCCTCAGTTAATTTGATTTCTAGGTATTTTGTTGTTCTTGTAATTGTAATTGTTTGATGTAATTGTAAATGGGATTGTTTTCTTAATTTCTCTTTCTGATAGTTCATCATTAGTGTATAAAAATGCAACTGATTTCTGAATGTTAATTTTGTATCTTGCTGCTTGACAGAATTCATTTATTAGTTTAAAAAGTTTTGGGGCAGAATCTTTAGGGTTCTCTCTATATAATATCATGTCATCTGAAAATAATGACAGTTCTACTTCTTCCTTTCCAATTTGAATATCTTTTATTTCTCTTTCTTGTCTGATTGCTGTAGCTGAGACTTCCAATGTTATGTTGAATAGAAGTGGTGAAAGTGGGCATCCTTGTTTTGTTCTTGATCTTAAGGAAAACACTTTTAGCCTTCCCTCATTGAGTATGATGTTAGCTGTAGGTTTGTCATATATGGCCTTTATTATGTTGAGGTATGTTTCCTCTATTCCCACTTTGCTGAGAGTTTTTTTTTTTTTTTAACCATAAATGGATGCTGGATTTCGTTAAATGTTTTTTTTTTCCCTGTATCTATTGATATATTCATATGTTTTTTTATTTAAATTATGGGGGTAACATTGATTAATAAAATCAAATAAGTTTCAAGTGCACAATTCAACAATGTTCTATATATATTGCATTATCTGTTCATCACCCAAAGTTAGATTTCCTTCCATCGCCAAACATTTGATCCCTTTTGTCCCTATTTACCTCTCCCTCCCGCCTTCCCTCTGGTAACCACTAATCTACAGCCTGTTTCCATGAGTCTCTGTTTGTTTGTCATATTTGTTTGTTGCTTTCAGTTTTATACCCCACATATGAGTGAAATCATATCGTTTTCAACTTTTTCTCTCTAACTTATTTTCCTTAGCATGATTATTTCAAAATCCACCCATGTTGTTGCAAATAGCAGTATTTCATCTTTTCTTATGACTGGGTAATATTCCATTGTATTTTTATCTTTCAATTTGTTTATGTGTTGTATCACATTAATAGATTTGCAGATAATAAACCAAACTTGCATCCTAAAAATAAATCCAACTTGATCATGGTGTATGATATTTTTGATGTATTGCCAAACTCAGTTTGCTAATATTTTGTTGAGGATTTTTGCATCAATGTTCAACAGGAATATCGGTCTATAGTTTTCTTTTTTTGTACTGTCTTTGTCTGGTTTTTGAATCAGAGATATGGTGGCCTTATAAAAAGTTAGAAAGCCTTCCTTTCTCTTTTTTTTTGAATTTTTTGGAATAGTTTGAGGATAGGTGTTAGTTCTTCTTTGAATATTTGGTAAAATTCACCCATGAAGCCATCCAGTCCGGGAATTTTCTTTTATGGAAGTTTTTTGATTACTGATTTGATTTTGTTGGTGGCAATTGGTAAGTTCAGAATTTCTGTTTCTTCTTGACTTGAAGTTGGGAGATTGTACGTTTCAATGTGTTTATTTCTTCCAGATTGTCCAATTTGTTGGCATATAATTGCTCATAGTATTTTCTTACAATCCTTTGTATTCCTGTGGAATCTGTAGTTACTTCTTCTTTTTCATTTCTGATTTTATTTGAGTCTTCTTTTTTTTTCTTGATGAGACTGATTAAAGGATTATCAATTTTGTTTATCTTTTCAAAGAACCAGCTCTTGGTTTCATTGATCTTTTGTGTTGTTTTTCTAGACTCTATTTATTTCCACTCTGATCTTTATTATTTTCTTCCTTCTACTCACTGTAGGTTTTGTTTGCTGTTCTTTTTATAGTTTTTTTTAAAGTCTAAAGTCAAATTGTTTATTTGAGATTTTTCTTGTTTCTTGAGGTAGGCCTATATTGCTACGAATTTCCATCCTACAACCACTTTCACTATGTACCATAGATTTTGAGTCATGTTTTCATTTTTATTTGTCTATAGGTATTTTTTTCCTTCACATGATATGATTTCAATCTTTTAAAATTTATTGAGACTTGTTTTCTGGTCTAACATGTGTTCTATTTTGGAAAATGTCCCATATGTACTTGAGAAGAACATATATTATGCTGCTTTGGGGTGAAACACTCTGAAAATATCAATTAAATCCATCGGGTATAGTGTGTCACTTAAAGTTATTGTTTTCTTGTTGATTTTCTGTCTGGATGATCTGTCCATTGTGTCAATGAGGTGTCAAAGTCTCCTACTAGGAATGTATTACTAACAATGCTTCTTTTATGGAATTGACATCTATGGTTGTATATTTCATATTTTTTTCCTTCAGTGCCTCTTCTAAGTGCCAGCACTTGAGAGCTTGTTAAACACTTGACTTAGACATTCTGAATCCTACATCAATGTTGTCTCAGGCAAGGGTACCTATTATATGTTAATGGACATGTGGCAATAGGCACATATCAACATGATCCACTCATCTTATCATATGAAATTTTGCCTTGAAGTTGATGACATGAGAGGATAGCAGAGTGCTATTTAAGGTATTAGCTCACGAGCAATGGGGTAGGGTGTTGGACTCCAGGATGTGCTATATGTGTTGAATCAGGGGTTGCTGCATGGTGCTATGACACAATAGATGAAACATATCAGTCCAAAGTCCAAAGAGGTAATTGTTCCCTGCTCCCATCACTCCATTACTTGTGGAATTTATGCTTTCTATATCCTCAAAATTAAGTTCTATTGGATCGTAAGTCCTGAATTTGGGTTGTAACTTTGAAAGTTACTCCTGGGAACAACCTGGGATCAAAAGCAGTTGGGACTAGTAGGGAAACTATTATTTTTACTGACTTTTAGTTAGAAAATTGGGGGGGGTGCATTTTGTATGTTTCTTGGCATGCCAACAAAATAGAACCCCTGCTACACACTGCAACAACCTTGATATAAAAACTCTATATTGGCTCTTCTCCATTATCTATATCATTCTCCTTACTCCACTACTCTTGTTTCCTGAAATCATCACCCAAGTCACTGTATCAGGTTCTGCTTTCAGAAGTACTGAAGGCAATAAATTCTTCAAACCTATTCCCCACCACTTTCTTTCTCACCTACAAGTTGCAATTATAAAGGCCTTTATTGAAGTCTGTAATACTCTAAACCTCTTCCAACTTTTAGAGTCCTCTGTATTTTAATCTCTATCCTGAACTTTCAGAGTCCTCTGTATTTTAATCTCTATCCTGAAATATCCTCAAACTTGATTTGGCTATTCCCTATCTTTCAGGTTCAAGCATAAATAAAACTTCCTCGGAGAAGTATTCAATGACTCCCTAATATATATTAAACTTGTAAGTCTGCATGTCCTAACATAAAAAAATATATCATATGTCTTTTAATGGATTTTTGGTTACAAATATTTAGCACAGTTCCTGGTACATAATATGAAATGATATAAAATAGTCAATTTGAGCGAATGGTTCTGATGTCAGCAGTGTGGAGGCATGAGAGGTTCCCATGGTCTCTCCTCTTGAAGTTATAAGTTGAATAGCTATAATCCAGAAAATTTCCTGCTAAACACACAAACATTTCTGAATGATCTGTGCATTGAAACATCTGAAAGTGGGTGAATTGGAAGAAAAAAGGAAGGAGGGAAGGGAGAAGAGCCGAGACAGGTGCCACAGACACAATCGGAACTCACTGAGGGTCTCAGGAGATAGGAGGAATCAGAATGCAGCATGCACTCTCTGCAGCCCTGAGTAACAGAGAGGAAGAATAACCACTTCTGACTGAGTTTTTGGTACATACCATGGCTGAATCCAGTGACTGGGGCAGAGATAAAACACAAATTTTTGGCAGCTATGATCTAACAGCTGCCATTGCCAGGCAGAAAACAAAGCCATAAAACCTGGCTACCTCTCCCCACCCTCCTAGAGCTAGCAGTGGGCCCCAGGAAAAACAGTAGCAGTTAGTTTGGGTTATAGAGCACAATATCTGCATCCCTGAGAATTGGAGAATCAGAAGCATTCTCCCTCAGTGATAGATGCATGCTGTGGCTAATCCCAGTGTTGAGTGGAGATACAGAGGTGAGGCAGCTGTCATTACTGGAAAGAGAACAAAACTGCCAATGCACATGCCAGCCTCTCTCAGCCAACTCCACTTCAACCCATCCAGGCTGATATGATTGGGGGCACCTGGGACACCTCAGGCAGCACAGTTGCAGGAGGCAGAATTGGCTCAGACCTCATCGTCCACCGCATTCTCCCACAGGTATGGTGCCTTGAGACTTTGTCCCAAAGAGATCCCAGAAGCCACAGCAGTGCAAGAGAAAAAACACTGTGCTCTAGTGCCACTATTGGGAAACTAAAGCAAAACTTCTTATCAATCTGCTAAAGACACATCACTCTTTAAAAGAAAGCAGATTTCATTCCCATAAATGCTTAGGCAGAGAAATAATCCATAAAATACCATGAATAACCAAGATAACTAGGCAGCTCAAAAAGAAAATTGAAAATCTTCATTAAATACTTAGAAACATGTAATTTAAATGACAGATAATTCAAGATTGCATTTCTGAAAATACTCAGTGAAATACAAGGTAACTTATATAGGCAGTTTAAAGAACTTAAAAATAAAATCAATGGACAAAATTAATACTTTACCAAAGAGATTGAAACTTTAGAAAAGAATCAATGCTGAAGCTGAAAAACTCAATAAAAGAGATGAATAATGAACTGGTGAGCTTAGGAAATAGAGCTGACCAGATGGGGAAACAATTAGTAATATTAAAGATATAAATATAAAATGAAACTAATGGAAGAAGAAAGATATTTGAGAGTAAAAATAACTTTATAAGAACTATTTGACACCACCAGAAAGAGCAATGTAAGAGTAACAAGTATGACTGAAGGAGAAGAGAGAGAAAAGGGAACAATTTTTTAAACAAATAGCTAATGAGAATGTCTCAAATCTATGGAAAGAGCTCAATACTCGAATTCAAGGAGTAAATGATGCCCAATTATATCAATCCAAAAAGGCCTGCTCCAAAGCACATTGTATTATAACTGTTAAAAATCAAAGAAAAAAAAAAGAATTATCAAAGCAGCCAGGGAAAAAAGATGATAATATGTAAAGGAAATCCTAATATTTATCATCAGATTTTTAAACAGAGGCCTTACAAACTTTGAGAAGTTGGCTCAAATATACAAATTATTGAAAGAGAAAAATTACCAGCCAAGAATAATATATCCAACAAAGTTACAATTTAGGTATGTAGGAGAAATAAAAGCTTTCCAAGACATTTAGACACTGAGGAAATTTACCACCACATGACCTGCATTGCAGGAAATACTAGGGTGATTATTATATCTGAAACAAAAATACAAAAGATACAAAACTATGAGTAAGATGACTAACACAGAGATAGAAGCAAGAAATTGCAACTCTTATACAGAATTGGCTATTATATACTTAAATACAACATAAAGGTGAAAAAAGTAAAACACATTAAAAGGGAGAAGACAATAGCTACTGCAATTTGGAAATAAACTCACAACATAAAAAGGGTTAATTTATGAAAGCAAGAACATGAAAGGGGAGATGGTAAAAGACTGAACCTGCACAGGTGAATGGATATAAGGTGCAATCAGAAGAAAAATGACTACTGTATATATAAAACTTTCTTTTACATAAACCTAATGGTAAATACACACAGAAAAATCTAAAACTGAGACACATAACATAAAAAAAGGAAAGAGGAAAAAATAACAGAATACCACCAAACAAAAATAACAAAGGAACCCAAATGAAAAGAAACAATAGAGACACAGAGCAAAACAAAATATAATAATGGCTATAGGAAATCCTCATATATCAATAATCAGCCTAAATGCAAATGAATTGAACACACTGATAAAAAGGCACAGAATAGCAGACTGGATTAAAACATAAAACCCAACCCTATGCTGCCTTCAGGAAACACATCTAAGCTGCAAGGAAAACTATAGACTCAACATAAGAGGGTAGAAAGTGATATTCCAAGCAAATGGCATCCTGAGCAAAATAGTATTAGCTATACTTATATCAGTCAAAATTGATTTAAACATAAAAAGAAACATGAGATAAAGATGAGAATTTTATAATAAAAACGGAATCATCAAGATGACAGAACACATCAGTTTATATGCATCAGAATGGGACTACCAAAATATATAAAGCAGCTACTAACAAAACTAAAGGGAGAAATGACAAATATATAATTATAGCAGGGTACCTAAATACCATATTGACAGCTATAAATATATTATCCAAACAGAAAATCAGTATCAGCTTTAAATGACACATTAGTCTAAATAAATATAATCAATATTTACAAAGCTTTTCATTCCAGAACACCAGAAATACATTCTTCTCAGGCACACATGGAACATTCATAAGAATAGATCATACATTGGAACACAAAACTAGCCTCAACAAATTTAAAAATATGAAAATTATATCAAGCATATTTTTTGACCGCAATGATCTGAAATTGGAAATCAACTGCAAAAGGAAACTGGAAAATGCACAAATACATAGAGATTAAACAATATGCTACCAAGAACAACTTGGTCAATAAAGAAATAAAAAGAGATTAAAAGACACATAGAAACAAATTAGAATGAAAATACAACATATCAAAACTTTTGGTAATAAAAATAAAATTTATATCATTAAGAGCCTATCTAAAGAAACAAAGAAAATCTCAAATAAGCAACCTAATATTTCACCTTTGAAAACTAGAAAAATAAGAACAAACAAAACAGTTCGTTCTACAGTTAGCAGAAAAAAAACCTGCATAATTAAATGAAGCAGTGAAATAAAGACAATAGAAAAATATAATGCAACAAAATCTGGTTCTTGGTAAATATAAAAAAATTTACAAATCTCTGGATAGACTCAATAAGAAAAAAAAGATTCAAACAAAATCAGATAAAAGAGAAGTTATGATCAATAAAACAAATAAAAAGGATCATACAAGAATATTATGAAAGACTATATGCCACCAAATCAATAACCTGGAAGAAATGGCCAACTTCTTGGAAATATACAGCCTTCCTAGACTGAATCAAGAAAAACTGGGAAATCTTAATAGACCAATCAACACTAAGAAAATTGAAACAATCATTAAAAACCTCGCAAAAGTAGAAGTCCAAGACCAGATGGCTTCACTAGTTAATTCTACTAAACATTCAAAGATGATTTAATGTCTGTTCTTCTCAAACTCTTTTAAAAAATTAAAGAGACAATACTTCCTAACTCATTTTACGAGGCCAACATTACCTTGATACTACAACCTGGAAAGGATAACAAAAAAAAAAGAAAACTGCACACCAATATCTCTGATGAATACAGATGCAATGACTCTAAATAAAAAATATTCTCAGACAAACAAAAGCAGAGGGAGTCCATCACCACTAGATCTGCCTTAAATGAGATGCTAAAGGGATTTCTCCAAGTGGGAACAAAAAAACACTATAGGAACATAAAGGAAGTGAAAGAAAAATTAATAAAGGTAAACACATACTCAAATTCAAAATATTCCAATACTGTAATTGTGATACATAAAACTTTTTAACTTTAGTACTAAACTTAAAAGAAAAATGTGTTTAAAATAACTATAGCAAAATATATAGTAAATGACAACACCATATAAACAGATAAAAAGTGTGACATCAACAGCATAAAATATGGAGGAAGAAAGTTAATTGGTAGGGTTTCTATATGTCAATAAATTTAAGCTGTTATCAGCCTAAAATAGACTGTTAAACTATATAATGTTTTAAGTAATCCTCAGGTTACTGGAAAGAAATATCTAGTAGATCCACAAAAGAAGAATAGAAGAAATCAAAGTATAACATTACCAAGAATATCATCATATAACAAAGAAAGACAGCAAGAGAGGAAGAAAAAAAACTATAAAACTGCCAGTAAAAAATTTAAAATGGCATTAGTCTTTATCTATTTATAATTATTCTAAATGTAAATTGATTAAATCCTTCAATACAAAGACACATTGAAACAGAATAGATAAAAAATTTAACAATATTTCAATTACAAGAGATGTACTATAAATTTAAGGGCACACATAGGCTAATACTGAAGGGATGAAAAAAAAAAGGATGGGATGGAAAAAGAGATGGCTTCATGAGTAAATTTTACTAAACATTTAAAGAAGAATCAATGCCAATCCTTCTCATTATTAAAAAATTGAAGAGGAGGAATTAGTTCCAAACTTTATGAGGCCAGCATTATACTGATAGCAAAGCCAGATGAAGACACTACAAGACAAAAATTACAAGAGAATACTTTAGATGAGCATAGGTGTAATAATCATCAACAATATACCAGCAAATAAAATTCATCAGCATATTATTAAAAAAAAACATACAACATCATCAAGTGGAATTTATTCATGAGATACAAGGATGGTTCATCGTGTGCAAATCAATAAAAATAGTACATCTTGCTAACAGATTGAAGGATAAAAAGTATATAATCACCTCATTAGATACATAAAAAGCATTTGTGAAATTCGACAGCTTTTTTTGGTAAAAATATTCTCAATAAATTAGATATACAAAACATATAACTCAATACATGTTTGCGCCATATATAACTAAACGAAAGCTAAAAAACAATGATGAATTATTTAAAGCTTTTTCTCTGTGATCAGAAAAAAATTGAAAGGTAACTATTCTCTCTACTTCTACTTAACATAGTGCTGAATTTTTATTCAGGGTAATAAGGCAAGAAAAAAAATAAAAAATATTCAGATCAGAAAGAAGAAATAAAATTTTCTCTGTTGGCAAATGACCTGGTATATAGAAAACCTTAACTACTTCAGCAAATAAAATGAGAAATAATCAGTGAATATAGTAATGTTTCAAGATAAAAAATCAATATACAAAATATTATTTGTTCTTATACTCTAAAAATAAACTATTTAAAAATGTTGTGAAAATAGTCTCACTTCCAATAGCATCAATAAAAATAAAATACTTGAGAATAAACTTAAGGATGGAGATAAAAGATTTGTACAATAAAAACTGTAAGACATTGAAGAAGACACAAATAAGTGGAAATATATCCCATATTCATGTATCATAAGAAACAATAATTTTAATACACCCAATACAATCTAAAATGATCTACGGATTCAAAGTAATTCCTATCAAAATTCCAATGGCATTTTTCACAGATATAAAAAAGCAATTCTAAAATTCACATGGTACCAAAAAATAGCCAATAGATCTTGAGAAATCTCAAGTAGAGAAATAATAAAGTTGAGGAATCACAATTTCTTATTTCAAACTGTAATAAAATCTATAGTATTTAAAACAGCATGATACTGGAATAAAAACAGACACATGTTTTATTAACAATAGAGTGCCCAGAAATAAGCTCACACATGTACAGTAAACTAATTTTGACAAGTGTGCCAAAAAATATACAATTGGGAAAAGATAGTCTCTTCAATAATGGTGATGGGAAAACTGGGTATCTGCATGCAAAACAAAAGTGAAGTTGGACCCTTATCTTGCACCACATACTAATATTAGCTCTAAATAGATTTAAAGACCTAAATGTAAGACCTGGAAATATAGAACTCCTTGGAGAAAAGCTCCTTGACATTGGTTTTTGGAGTAATTGTTTGGTTATAACACCTAACACACAGCCAAAACACAAAAACCCCCAAAACAAAAAACAAACAAACAAAAATCCCAGAAGTTAAAAGTGGGACAACATCAAACTAAAAAGCTCTGCACAACAAAGGAAATTATAAACAAAATTAAAAGGCAACATTTTGAATGGGAGAAATTATTTGCACACCATAAATTTAATAAGCAATTTAATATTAGGAACACATACAATTAAATAACAGTAAAACCAGCCACCTGAATAAAAGATGAGCAAAGGACCTGAATAGCCATTTCTTCGAAGATAAATGCAAATGGAGAATAAATGTATAAAATGATGCACGACATCACTAGTCATGTCATCATGGAGATGCAAACCATACGAGTTAGATATCACCTCACACATTATAGATTAACTATTATTAAAAAGAAAGAGGGATTAGAAATATTTGTGAGTGTGTAGAAAAATGGGAACCCTTGTGTACTGTGGGAATGTAAATTGGTACAACCATTATGGAAAACAGTGTAATGTTTTCTCAAAAAAAAAAATTAAAAATAGGATTATCATATGATTCAGTAATCCCAGCAATACATACTTGAATATTCAGGTGGCCAAACTATATTTCTTATGTGGCTTCTGGCAAACAGCTCCCCAAACTCTGGAGTTTCCTCAGCTATAAGAAAAATGGGAGCATCTTTTGTTATAATATTTGGTCTTTTGTCTTCACTTCCAAAAATTGCTTCAGAGCCATAAAGGTAAAGTGGGTTATGAATAACAAGCTCTTTCCCATCACAACTGGGTTTATGTTAATGATGTGACTTTTAAAGAGCACCTAATCATGGAGGCTGGATGCCAGAAAACCAATCATGAATAGAGGGGCGAGAACTTCATTTGCAGCTCCCGATGTCTGGGAAAAGGAGAGG
Organism: Pteropus vampyrus; assembly: GCF_000151845.1. Taxonomy (NCBI): domain Eukaryota; kingdom Metazoa; phylum Chordata; class Mammalia; order Chiroptera; family Pteropodidae; genus Pteropus; species Pteropus vampyrus. Next base: position 500,355 of record NW_011888978.1, on the reverse strand, counting down.
GGCTAGAGGCTGAATCAGTCACCATGGCCAATGAATTACTCAATCATGTTTATGTAATGGATCCTCCATAAAAACTCCAAACAAAGGAATTCAGAGAGCCTCTGGGTTGGTGAACATGTGGAGGTGCTGGGTTAGTGGCCATCTGGAGAGTACATAAAACTTTACGTTTTCCCCCATACCTTGCCTACACATCTCTTCCATCTCTCTGTTCTTCACTTATATTCTTTTATAATAAATTGATAATCTAGTAAGTAAAATGTTTCTCTGAGTTCTATGAACTGCTTGAGCAAATGAGTCAAACCCAAGAATAGGATCATTGGAACATCCAGTCTATAGCCAGTCAGTAAGAAGCACAAGTGATAATGTAGGCTTGTAAATGGTATCTGAATTGGGTGGTAGTTCTTATAGATCCAAACCATTAACCTACGGAATCTGATGCTATCTTTGGGTAGATAGTGTCAGAATTAAGTTCAATTTCAGGTTACTCAACTGATGTTGGAGCATTGCTCATTGGCCAGGAAAACCCTGCCCCACATTGGAATTAGTTGGAATCAAAATAACCTTTAAATTCCAAAGAAAATAACATCAGGTTATCAAAATATCTATACCCCCATGTTTATTGACGAATTATTCACAATAGACAAGACATGGAATCAATCAAAATATTCATTGATAGATAAATAGATAAAGAAAATATGAGATGCACAAACACACACACAAAAGGAGAAAATCCTGCTATTTGTGAAAACGTAGATGAACCTAGAGGATATTATGCTTGGTATACTAATCCAGACCCCAAAAACTGATACGGTGTAATCCCATAGATAATCAAAAAAAGTCAAACTTGGTAAAAGGCAGAGTTAAATCAACATCATGGCAGCATAAGACATCCCTCCTTTTAGTCCTCCCTTTTAACAGATAAAATTAAGCATCTATCTATGCAAAAAGTGCCTTTGTGGGATTTGTGGAATACAGCACTATATACCAGAAGACCTGGGGGAGTCACACCCATCTATGCATTGGGTGATAGGCAGACAGACCTCAGTACAGGCTGTGGAATCAGCAGAAGCCTCTGAAAGGGACTTAGCCTATTCTTGCCACAGTCATGGAACACCTGGAGAGCACTAAATTGGGCAGACACCCATGGATAAGAGAGGATTTGTAGAAGTACAAGTTTACTGAGGAGAGCTAATGGGAGATCCTCATGCAAGGATCTATCCACCCGGCCCATCAGCATCCCCAATGTTTTAGATGCTAAATCCACATGACCACCTTACTCTGTGAGAGGTTCCTTCTGCACATTCCTCAGTGCAGCATGGAGAGTAAGTGCTGCTAAAAAGGGAATATGCTGAGAAAATTGGATCATATCCTCTAAACAACAGAGGAACCATTAACTTGAGTTATAGTGTTACTTCTGAAAAATAAAAGAGTGGTTTCCAGTGCCAGCCTGGTGAGTTTTAAGAACCAGAGAAGTAATACAACCTTAAGAATTCTGCCACAAGAGAAAGTAAGATGTATGGAGGAGGTGAATCAATACAAGGTTGGAGAAAATCTAAGATAAGGACAAACAAAAAAATATTTCCCACAAGAAGACATCTAGTAAAGATTTGATGAGGTGGCTGATAATTCAAATGCAAATGTAGAATAATAAAAAAAACCCTCTTAAAGTAGATTTCTAGTCAAGATGGTGAAGTAGGTAAATGGCTGTGTTCACTTCCTTCCACAAATACATCAAAATTACTAGACTACAGAACAACCATCATTGACAATCACCTGAAGTTTAGATGAATAAAAGCACTATAAGAATATATAAAAGAATCCATGTAAAGACTAGTAGGAATGGCAGAAATGCAGAAAGGGCTGGTCCCACACCAGCTATAGTGGTAGTTAAAAATTGGGAGAGATATTTTGACTGCAGAGGTCTCTCCTGAAGAAACAGGGGTCCCGGCTCCACACCAGCCTCCACAGCCAAAGGCACCATCTGGAAGAAAAGTCATAACTTCTGGCTGTGAAAACCATTGGAGATTGTGGCTGAGTGAGATGAAATGTGACTGGAATCCCCGGCATTCCTCTTAAAGTGCCCATGTATAAACTTTCTGGCTGAAGGACTCACTCGCTCTGAGCTCCAGCATTGGGGCAGCAGCTTGAAAAGCAGCAAGGACATATGAGAGAAACTAAATTGCTTGGCTTTGAAGCAAGAGCTGAAGGGGCAGCCTTCTCATAGATAGAGTGCTGGCAGAAGCCATTGTTCCTTTGTGGAACCCTTCCTCCTCCCAGTGTGCATACTTAAGTGAGTGCCATACCTGAGTCTCCATCAACCTGCCTAACATCGTTTCCCCTGCCCTGATGATTTGAGAAACCAGCCCCCCAACATTTGGACCCACACAAACCACTTTCAGTGAATTTTCCACACAAATGGCATGTCATACCTCATGTTTCAAACTTTCCTAAAATCTCTCAAAGGTTAACAAACCCAAAACAAATGGAATTTGTCCTTGGTAAACCCTATACTTGATAAACCCTGTATCACTTGCTTAGCAACCCCAAGCATGACATTTGTGGCAGTCAGACTCAGACCTAGTTTGAGGCTAAGCTTCTTCCAGGTACCTCGAAACTAAGCGTGGGTGGCAACCATCTGCAGATTGCTTTGTGGCTTATGTCAGGTGGCCTTTGGCAGGGCACAGGCTGCAGCTGAGCTTCACTCATGGTAGGGCATCTTTCAAGAGTCCCTTGGGCCAGCAAACCCAGTGGCTGGCTTTGGATCCAGATTGAGCACCCCCACTCAAACTGCCTCCTTGGATGACACACCCAAGGGGAAGACTGAGCAGGCATGAGAGCCCCACTAAAGTGAATCCTGCTTCATAGGGTCAACCCATGAACAACTGCTCCTCCACTGTGGTCAAGGCCTGTCTTCACAACCAATCAGCCCAAGGATCAGTCACTCCCATTGATATGCAAATAGCAATCAAGACTCATCTACAACAGGAGAGCACACAATAAGCCACACAATGGGCACACCTAGAGCACTTGGAGTGGGCAACCAGGGAGACTGCACCACTGAACCCCACAAGACACCTACTATACAAGGTCACTCTACTAAGACTGGGAGACGTAGAAGCTCTACCTAACACATAGAAACAAACATGGAGAGGCAGCCAAAATGGGGAGACAAAAAAATGTGACCCAAATGAAAGAATAAAACAAAGTTCTATTAAAAAAAACTAAACAAAATATAGACAAGCAATGTATCAGACATAGAGTTTATGTCTGATACATTGCTTGTCTATATTTTATTTAGTTTATAATTCCTTATGGGTTATAAGGAGGCTCTATGATGTCAGTGAGAATTTCAGCAAATAAATAGAAAATGTAAAAATGAAGATAATAAACATTAAAAAGAATGTCAAAAATGAAAAATAAAATAACTAAAATAAAAATACAGTGGATTAGATGAAACAGAAGATCAAATTAGCTATTTAGAAGATAATGTAGCAAAACACACCCAATCAGAACAGCAAAAAGAAAAAAGAATTTAAAAAATGAAGATAGTTTAAGTAACCTCTAGGGCATCAAGTATAACAATATTGCATCATAGGGTACAAGAAAAAGAATAGAGAAAACAAGGAATTGAGAACCTATTTGAAGAAATAATGATACTAAACTTCTCTAATCTGGCAAAGGCAATAGACATACAAACCAAGAAAGCACTAAGAGTATCAAAAATGATTAAACTAAAGAGGCTCACATTAAACCACATCATAATTACAATGCCAAAGTTTAAAGACAAAGAGAGAATCTTAAAAGCAGCAAGTGAAAAGCAGTTACTTACCTACAAGGATGATCCCATAAGACTGACAGCTGATTCCAAAACAGAAACTTCACAGGCCCTCAGGTATTGGAATAAAATATTCAAACTGATGAAAAGCAAGGACCTACAACCAAGACTGCTATGCCCAGCAAGGCTATTATTTAGACTCAGAGGACAGATAAAGAGCTTCTTAGACAAAACAAACAAACAAATGAACAAACAAACAATCCACTAAACTAAAAGAGTTTATCATCTCTATATCAGTATTACAAGAAATGTTAAAGAGACTTCTTTAAAGGGGAGGGGGACAAAATATAAATAACAAAAGGAGAATAATTACATACCTATCAGTAACCACTTTAAATGTGAAGGATTAAATGCTCCAATCAAAACAAATAGGGTAGCTCTATTGAATAAGAAAACGAGACCCATACGTATGCTATCTAAAAGAGACTTACTTCTGATTGAAAGACAAACAGACTAAAAGTAAAGTAATAGAAAAAATATTTCAAGTGACTGGAAATGAAAGAAAAAAAAAAGCCTGGGGTAGCATTATGACACAAAGTAGACTTTAAAGCAAAGGTTATACTAAAGGATAAAAAAAGACATTACATACTAAAAAAGGGATCAATCCAACAAGAGGCTATAACCCCTGTAAATATGTATGGACTCAATATAGGAGAGCCTAAATATACAAAGCAAATATTGACTGACAGAAAAGAGATCAAAAGTAAGAGAGTCATAGTAGGGGACTTTAACGACCCATTAACACAATGAACATATCTTCCACACAGAAAATCAACAAGGACTCTGTACCTTAAATAACACATTAGGTAAGAAAAATTTAATTGACATTTTTAGAGCATCTCATCCAAAAGCAGCAGAATATACATTCTTTTCAACTGCACAGGAAACATTTCCCAAAGAGACCACATGTTAGGCCACAAAACAATTTAAAAAGATTAAAATAATATCAAGCATCTTTTCTGAACACAATGGTATAAAATTAAAATCAAGCAAGAAAAAATAACTGAAAAATATACAAAACATGGAGGCTAAATAACATGCTACTAAACAATAAAGATATTAGCAATAAGATTAAGGAAGAAATCAAAAAACACTTTGAGACAAATGAAAATAAAAACAAAACAATTCAAAATCAGTGAGCCACTGAGAAAGTAGTCCTGAAAGAGAAATTTATAGCAATATAGGTCTACCTCAAAAAAAAAAAAAACCCACAGGAAAATCTCAAATAAACAATGAAATCTTACACTTAACTTAGATGAACTAGAGAAAGAACAGCAAATAAGGATCAATGTGAGCAGAAGAAGAAAGAAAATAATACACATTGGTGTGGAAGTTGATGAAAAAGAGTCTTAAAAAAAATTAAAAACAGCGATGAAACCAAGAGCTGTTCCCTTTAAAGAGAAATAAAATTGATAAACATTTAGCCAGCTCACAAAAAAGAGAAGACCCAGGAGAGAGAAAAAAATAGCATAGATGATAGCAGCTCAGTTCATCCCTCTTGTGACCAAATCAAAGTTGTGACATAAACAAGGAGCAAACAGTGAGGAAAAAAACCAGAGATCTAGATGAACAAATCCTACAACTAGGGGGAGAAATAAGAAATCACCCTGCAATAGGTGGACATAGGACAGGGTGAGAAAGTGAGGCTGCTGAGTCTTGAGTGGCTGAGTGGGACAAAGGCTAAGCAGTGGCAGCTAGCTGCTGCAAACACCTCTTAAAAGGGGCCATGTCCATGAGCAGACTTTTGTGGTGACAGATCTGCTTGCTCTAATCACCAGCACTGGGTCAGCTGATCAGGGGGCACCAGGGACTTACAGAGGGACTGAGTTGGAGTGAGGGCTGGAGGCGAAATTCACTCTGTACACAAGTACCGGAGGTATCCATTGTTCCTCTGTTGAGCCCTCCCCACTTTCAGTGTGCGGACTCAGTCTAGTTTGATGACCATAGCTGAGACGTCATCAAACTAGACGACAGAGATCGCTCCGCCCAGAGGATTCTCTGAAACCCTGCCTCCCCCAACCTGGGCCCCACCCAAGCCACATCCAGGTGTGTCCTCAGCAAGTCAAGTGCTCCTTGCTGAGCAGCACCAAGACCCCACACTGGTGGCAGCTGATCTCGGTTTCTGGCATGGCCTCTTGAGGCAACTATAAGCTCAGCATCTGTGGATTGCTTGTCAAATCTTAACAGGTGGTTCTGGAGGGGCACAGGCTGGGGCTTAACTTGGCCTGCAGAACCCCTCTCAGGACTGTGACACGGGACACCTATTTCACAAAGCCACACTAATAAGACCAGGAGACTTAGGAGCTTTGCTTAGTACATAGAAATAGACACAGAAAGGCAGCCAAAATGGAAAGACAAAGAAACAGAAACCATATGACAACAAAACAGAGATCCAGGAATAATGGAGTCAAACAATCTAACAGATGCAGAGTTCAAAACACTGGTTATAAAGATGCTCAGTGAACCTAGGGGAAGAGTAAATGAATTTAGTGAGAACTTTAACAAAGAAATAAAAATCCTAAAAACGGAAATGGAAATTATAAAAGGAAATCAGTCAGAAATGACGAACACATTACCTGAAATGAAGAGGACATTAGAGGGAATCAACAGAGTGGATATAAAGAGGATCAAACCACCAATATAGAGGATGGGGAAGCCAAGGACACTCAATTAGACTGGCAAGAAAAAATAAGCTAAGATTATAATTATAACTTAAGAAGCCTATGGGACACTATTAAATGTAAAAATATTCATGTCATAAAGATATAGGAAAGAAAACATGATGTTGAAGAGCTATTTGAAGAAATAATGGTGGAAAACTTTTCTAACTTGGTAAAGGTAATAGACATACAACCCCAGGAAGCTCATGGAGTCCCAAGAAAGAGGAACCCAAAGAGGCCCACATCTAGACACATCATAATTAAAATGCCAGAGGTTACATACAAAGAGAGAATCTTAAAAGTAGCAAGAGAAAAGCACTTATTTACCCAAAAGAGAGCACCTATAATATTGGCAGCTGATTTCTCAAATGAAGCTATGTAGGACAGAAAGGCTTGGCACAAAATATTTGACATGATGAAGACCCAGGATCTACAACGAAGGATACTTTATCCAGCAAAGCTATCATTTAGAGCCAAAGGACAGATAAAGAGCTTCCCAGACAAAAATAAGCTAAAGGAATTTATCATCACCAAGCCAGTATTACAGGAAATGTTGGAGGGACTTCTTTAAGAAGAAAAAGCACATATCAAAAACAAGAATAAAGAATGGTAATAACTACATTTCTATCAACGAGTACCTCAAGTGGTAAAGAATTAAGTGTCCCAACATAAAGATAGAGTGGCTGAATGGATAAGAAAACAAGACTCCTACATATGTTGCCTACAAGAGACTTACTTCAGATTAAAAGACACACACAGGCTAAAAGGAAGGATATAGAGATAGATATTGCTTTGATGGATCTAGAAGGTATTGCACTGAATGCAATGTCAGATAGAGAAAGACAAATACCGCATGATTTCACGTACATGTGGAATCTAAAGAACAAAATAAATAACAACAACAAAAGTGGAAATAAACTCATAGATATGGAGAATATTTTGAGGGGTACTAGATGGGAGAGGTTTGAGGGAGATGATGAAAAAACACTAAGGGATTAAAAAGTACAAATGGATAGTTATAAAATAGACATGGAGATATAAAGTGTAGCATAAGGAAAATAGTTAATAATATTGTAACAAATATGTAAGGGAAAAGAGATTACTAGATTTAGTGGGGTGATTGCTTTGTGAGATATATAGATCTCTAATCACTATGCTGTACAACTATAATTGAAAAAAACTAATTGAATTGTACAATGTAAATACGAGCAATTAATCGTATATTATATTTCAATATAGCCAGGAAAAAAATTGAAAGTTAAAAAAAGGTATTTGATGGCTCTTCATATGACTTGTGGCTTCTTTTGGGGTGTGGGAAGTCAAAATATGATTGGTTTTGTCAAAATATAAAATCCATTAATCTATACTGATATAAATAAATTAGTTAAAAAGAAAGAAGAAAAGAAGGAAAGGAAGCAAAGAAATAAGAGAGAAAGTTGGGAAGGGTGGGGAGGAGGGAGGAAGGAATGGACAAGCTCCTACATGGGGGAATTTCAAATACTTCACGCTGATACTCTACCCCTCAAGAAGGTGGAGCTGAAACTCCCTCCTGCCTTGAGTATGGGCTGTACTAAGTGACTTGTGTCTGAAGAGATGGGTATGGAAAAGGGGGGATATAATTTTATAACAGAGATATCTGACAAATACCTCCTCAGCTGAGTGGCTGAGATTAACATCATCAGCAACAAGTCATGTAGACATCATGTACCCCTAACATGACATGATAATTAGGGAACTTACCTCTGCAGTCTTCCTCCCCAAAACCTGTAACATTAGTCTAACCATGAGAAAAAGCAGACAAATACAAATTTAGGGATATTCTACAAAATACCTGATCAGTACTCCTCAACTCTGCCAAGGCCAAGTAAAACAAAATCTGAAAAACTTTCAGAGCCCAGAGGAGCCTAAAAAGACATGCTGACAAATATGACATAATTTCCTGAAAGAGAAAAAGGACATTAGAGGGAAATGAGTAGAATCTGAATATAGTTAATATTAATTTAGTTAATATTAATGTACAGCTATGGATTCCTTAGTTGTACTAAAAACCAGTGATGGTTCCATAGTAATGAAAGATGTTAACAAGAGGGGAAAAGAAGAGAGAAGCCTGTGGGGACCATCTGTGCTGTCTTTGCAGCTTAGCTATAAATCTATAACTCTTCAAAAATTAAAAATTTATTTTAAATATCACTGATCTTTTAGTATCTAGTCTGAGAACCAGTTCAATTTTCTGTGGAAAGTGAATAAACCCTCTCCATATGCAAGAAGTCCTCACATATCCTTTAATTCTTTAAGGCCCTTGCTGAGTCTGGCTTCACCAGTGTGGTCAGTTTAATATGGTACTTACTCTAATACCTTTCCTGTATTTCATAATGTTCATTGCTCATAGAAGCTTTGTCCCTAGGTGCAGTAATTCAGCGGCCAGATTATACTCCACTCTCTTAAGCTGGGTGTACATTGTGGGTCTCACTTTGTCCATGTTCCAACATCATTCCCCATCCATCCACGGAGCTTCCATACCCAGCAAATATTATGAATGACTGACTTTTTTTAAAATAAAAACCATGTTTGTACATCTGCCTTGATCTCATACACAGCTTCTCATGCTCGAATTTTCCTCATTCATTATTTTCATTCCTTCTTAATCATCCTTTAAGACCAAACTCAAATGATATTAGTCCCATGAAATCATTTGATCATCCACCAAATTAGAATATAGACAAATTAACCCTACTTTCATATGCAACTGTAGCAATGTCTACATATTTTACTGCTGTGCTATTTTTTTTTTAGGCGAGGCAACCCTTGATTGACTTCACAGGTTGCAATGACCTTGTCATCTTACAATCCCTTATTTTTTATTTTTTATGCCTACATCACCTGGTCTTCCTTGGTGGTCTCCCATCCAAGTACTAACCAAGCTCGACCCTGCTTAGTTCCCAAGATCAGATGGGATCGGGCTTGCGCTGTGCTATTTTTTAATCAGAATTCCTTGTTTTACTATGCTTTGGTGCATTTATTTTTTTCTCCATTTTGGATTTCCTACACATGGTACAGCATTTATTGATTTTAATCAAATTTACTTTAATTAATAGTGTTAAATTAGTGCCTACTAAAAATGGACAATCTACCATGTTAGGGAACAAAGGGAGGATTGAGACAAAACCCTATACTTTTATAGTTTAAAATACCATCATTAACTGTGTGAGTGGTAAAAAAATCCTAACAGTAGAATGTAGGTATGATAAGCCAAAGAGAGAGATGTCATAATTAACTAAATAAAAATATGTTGATATTCACTGTGGAAATATAAGAAACTTCACTGGGAAGGCAAGACCTAAATCTGATCCTGATGAAAAGGGAGAATTTAGCTAAGTATGGGATAAAGGAGATAATTCTTGACTCAGGAAATCAATCTAGAGTGTGGGTGCTGGGGATAGAAAGGAAGGAGAAATAAGATAAATCAATAACTTGCCTAATCTTTATATGAGATTAATGGTTAAAAGCCAAATAAAATTCCCAGTTGGACCTCTGGGGAAATGATGGTGATGCTGACCAAAACAACCAAAAGAAAAAAATCAGAGTATGCAGGTGGTAGCTCATTTTGAAAACCTCTAATTATATCCTGGGAAGATTCCTCTAGGATACCACACTTGAGTGCCTCAGCCCTTAATGGGAAGCTGGCAGGGTTGAGCCATCGGGCAGTATCACTCAAGCTAACTGGCCACTCACCTGGACCCACAGCACTGGGAATTAGGGCGATTCCAGCCCTGCTCACAAGCCTACAGGCTAAGGCAGAATAGCCTAGTGAGACCTACTCAGTTATGCCTTTCCTACTCAAATGATCTATTCATTCTTCCTTAACAGCACACTCAGTACTGGTGGTCAGAAGGAATTTTAAATATTTTACACTTTCTAAGAAATTATAATGACTGAACACAAATTATAAGGTAAGCATCTTATTAGAGAAGTCATCCTACTTTTCCAAATTGTGAAAATCCATTTATAATACAAACTCTTTAGTAATTTTTCAGTAGTGTTTGTGAGGCTCAATCTTGGTAAAGAGGAACTTTACTCAGGAGTTGGAAAGCGTTTTTTATTTATGTGACCTGGCAGGTTGTGTGCACTTTTTCAGATATAATTTCCCAAGTGAACATCACCATGCCCAGCCTCCTCCTATAAACCCCAATGACATAAAGTGCTGAAAAGTGCTTTGAAGCCAGTAAGAAGCTATTGGGCAAAATAAAGTAATGCCTTTGGGAAGGAAAATGATTTTTGTGCTAAAAGCATTTAGTTTGGTCCAGGAATGAACCCCAGAGTCCAAAGGCTTGGGTTCTAGCCCTAAGCTCATTGTGCGTTTAATTCATTTTGACTGAAGGCAATGTGCTAGATTGAGAGAGAAAATGTGGAACTCAGCAAACATGGATTTACTCTATCGTAAATCTTACGACATAAAAGGTGAGACAGATGCTACCACATATTAGCACAAACAATAAAAAAGTTTTAATATCAATATGTGCTGAGATGAATACATTTGGAATGAGAGTTTGTAAGAACAGAAGCTTGCCAAGTCTTGGGATGAACAAAAGCTTCAGGAATCAGCACTTGAGCCAGAAGTGCAGGGCTATGGAACATAGCACTTAAATCACAGAGCCTTGATTTCCTTCTATGCAAAGTTGAATTTCCAAAAATCTGGCCATTCTGAAATCTTGGTTTTTCACCATCTAATGACCTTCAAACAGAAACAAACTCACTGACTGCACCGAGACTCACTTTAAGGAGGGAGACAGTAAGGTGTGTGCTGGCCAATTTTGCTATTAATATTGTATTTTTCTTTTATCTTAAACTATCTCCATCTCTAAAATCAAGCTAACTCGTTAAGTCAATCAAACATCCAGTGACAGTAGGCAAGGTCTAATTGGTATTTGATCTATTGGTTTGAAGGTAATCAACATGCACTGATTAGATAAAACCTGGATATGTAGATAGACGCTTATTACTGGCCATGCCAACACACACAGGTCTTCCAGCTCTTCACAAAGAGTTTGAGGTTCCTAGTGGATAAGCAAAGAGAGAACAGACTTAGATTTTTTTTTATCACAATATCTTCATTCCAAGCAGATCACTATTTTTGGTGAAAAAATCTAAGTCTCTGGATGGAAGCAGTGAGTTGAAATTAAATTGTACGAGAATTAGAAAAGCATCAATGACCTAATATTTGAGCCAACTCATTTTAAAAACAGGGTACTGGGTGGTGGGGCAACTGATTCTTTCAGACTTTTCTGTAAAAAGCCAAACCCCGCCCCCCCCCAAAAAAAACCCTTGGATCTCGCTGTTTATGTTATCATAGCTACACACACATTTCAGAGGGGTGAGGACAGCCTAACAACTTAAAAATAATGTTTTCAGTAATTTTACTAACAAGTGATTGTCAAAGATGGTCAAAAAGGTATAATAGGATATAGAGTATTTTATTCTACTACTAATTTGTTAAGATGATTTTAAAATCAGGATTTAGTGATAAATTTTTTCTTTAATCTGTTGTAATGTTTATAAATTGTTTGCTCTAACTTTAATAACATTTTAGTGTCAGTCTTGCCTTACATTAAATTTAAATAATTATGCTTTTTTATACACTGTTAGAGTCTATGTGCTCTTTTTAAAGAATTTTAGAAACTCTTTTCGTGAGTACAATTTGCTTACAATTGCCCTTTTTGTACGTTTTCTCAGGTATTTTTTAATGAGGACATATGAGTCTTGGAAGGAGATGAGTGTGTTCCCTCCTGTAAACTCAGCAAGAGTTTGTGCAGATGTTTACATGGTTGTACAGGTATCAGAAAGGATTATATACAGCAAAAAAAAAAAAAGTCAAAAAAGGAAAATGTTGTAAATCTGAGGGAAAGAAGTCTAATGTTTTTCCTGTGTCCATGATGCACTTAACTGCTGTAACTGGTGGTTAAAAACAGTATAAATTTTGCAGGAGCAGGACCTACAAGGTCACATGAAATGAAAACATTTACCCTTATTGATATTTAATCTGAATTTACTAAAGACCATATAAATACAATGATTTTTTTTTTTGCCTGGATAGAATAGGACCTATTAGATCAAAAACATAAATAATCATAAATGTGTATAACACAAAACACATCCCTAATGATCAATTTCTTCTTTAATTATGATGCCAGAAGGTTTGGATAAAGCAGGAGCACTTTAAAAAATTTTTTATTTTTCAATTAGAGTTGACATACAATATTACTTTATATTAATCTCAAGTATACAGTATAATGGTTAGAAATTTATATATTTTATGAAATAATCCCCCAATTAGTCTAGTGCCCACCTGGCAGTATACTTAGTTGTTACAATATAATTGACTATATTTCTCATGCTGTACTTCACATCCCCATCACTATTTTGTAATTACGAATTTGTACTTAATCCTTTCACTTTTTTTTGTTTTTGTTTTTCTTATATATCTCATTTTTAACATTTCATTTTATTATTAGTTTTAAGTATATGGTACATTGGTTAGACATTCATATAGTTTATGAAATAATCCCTATGATTACTCTTTCTCTCCTCTGGCTCTACACCTAGCCATTACATTACTGCTGACTGCATCCCCTACGCCATGCTCTTTTCACCTATCCCCACAATGCCCCTTCAATCCGGCAATCATCAGTTTCTTCTCTGTATCTGAGCCTGTTTCCATGTTTTTGTTTATTTATTCTTTTCTTTAGATTCTACGTAAAAGTGAAATCATATGGTATTTGTCCTCTGTTTGACTTATTTCACTTAGCATAATACCCTCTAGGTCCATTAACATTGTTGCAAATGGTACTATTTTATTCTTTTTTTTATGGCTGAGTAATGTCCCATTGCACACATGTACCACTTCTTTTTTATTCAATCATCTATTGATGAGCAATTGGGTTGTTTCTGTTTCTTGGCTATTGTAAATAATGCTGCAATGAGTATAAGGATGCACATATCTTTTTGAATTAGTGTTTTGGATTTCTTCAGATAAATACCCAGAAGTGGACTTGTTGAGTCATAAGGTAGTTCTCTTTTATTTTTTTTTCAGGAATTGTCATACTGTTTTCTATAGTGGCTGTGCCAATTTATAATCCTACCAAATGTGCACAAGAATTCTCTTTCTCCAATGGTATCTTCGTAATACCACTGTTTATTGATTTATTGTCCATAGTCATTCTGACAGGTGTAAGGTGATAACTCATTTTTTTTTTACAGTGAAAAATTTTTATATTTGGAATTAGCCAGCTAGACTCAGTTTATATGATCCCAATTTTGTCGGCAGCATTCAAAGCATCATAGTTGAGAGCCAGCTGAACATATGCCTTCTTCTCTCCATCAGACCTGAGTTTACTGCCTATGTTTTCTTCTAGGGTGTGGACTTTGGCTACATCATTGTCATAGAGCTACTTCACAGCCTGTCTGGTGTTAACATCTACGATGAACACAAGTGTACTATTGTCTTCTGTCTTCTTTATGTCTGACTCAGTAGTCGGGGGAACATGATGACGACATAGTGGTCTAGCTTGTTTCTTCTGGGGGCACTCTTCCAAGGATATTTTGGCTGTCTTTGGAGCTGCAGTGTTTTGGGCCATTGGAAGGTGAGCAAGTTCATATAGTTTTTTTCGTGTGTGTGGCTGTGGATGCCTGTTAGCACTGCTTTCTTTGCCTTCGAAGCCTTTGCTTTGGCTTTAGCTTTGGGAAGGGGAGGGGCTTCCTTCACCTTCAGTGCCATCTTCGTAAAAAGGCTCATTGTGGTTTTGATTTGCAATTCTCTGATGACTGGTGACATTGAGCATCTTCTTTTTTTAAATTTTGATATTTAAAATTATTTTATATTAGTTTCAGATATATAGTACAATGGTTATACATTTATATAATTTATGAAGTGATCTTTCTGATTATTTTAGCACCCATCTATCTCTACACATAGCCCTTACAATAATATTGATTATATTCCCTATGCTTTGCTCTATGTGCCCATGTCTGTTTTATAACTACTAATTTATACTTCTTCATCCCTTCACTTTTTTTCCCCAGCTCACCAATCTCCCTCCCCTCTGGCAATCACCAGTTTGTTCTCTGTATGTGTGAGTCTCTTCATTTGCTGTGTTCCTTAGATTCTACATGCAAGCGAAATCATATATGTATCTTCCTCTGTCTTATTTCATTCAGCATAATATCCTCTAGGTCCATCCAAATCATTGTAAATGGTAAGATTTCATTTTTCATGTCTGAGTAATATTCCATTGTAGAAATGTACCATAATTTCTTTATCCAATTGTCTATTGATGGGCACCTAGTTTGCTTCCATATCTTGGCTATTGTGAATAGTGCTGCAGTGAACATAGAAGTATATAGATCTTTACGAATTAATGTTTGGGTTTTCTTTGGCTAACTACCTAAAAGTGCAATTGGTGGGTCAGAAGGTAGTTCTATTTTTAATGTTTTAAGGAACCACCAAACTGTTTTCTATAGTGGCTGTACCAATTTGCAATCCTACCAACAGTGAACGAGGGACTTCTTTTCTCCACATCTTTGTTGTTTTTTGATTTATTGATGGTAGTCATTCTGACAGGTATGAAGTGATATCTCATTGTGGTTTTAATTTGTATTTCTCTGATTAGTGATTTCGAGCATCTTTTCATATGTGTATTGGCCATCTGTATGTCCTTATTGGAGAAATGCCTATTCAGTATTCAGATTCTCTGTCCATTTTTAAAATTAGATTGTTTTTTTTTTTGGTGTTTAGTTGTATGAATTCTTTATAAATTTTGGATATTAATCCCTTATTCGATGTATCATTAGTTAATATCTTTTCTGATTCAGTATGTTGCCTTTTTACATTGTTGATGGTTTCCTTTACTGTGCAAAACCTTTTTAGGTTCATGTAGTTCCATTTGTTTATTTTTCCTTTTGTTTCGCTTGCTTAAGGAGATATATGATTAGAAAATATTAGTAACAGCAATGTCAGAGAGTTTACTGCCTATGTTTTCTTCTAGGAGTTTAATGGTTTCCAGTCTTACTTTTAAGTCCTTTATCCATTTTGAGTTTATTCCTGTATATGGTGTAAGAAGGTAATCCAGTTTCATTTTTTTGCATGTATTTGTTCTGTTTTATTAACATCATTTATTGAAGAAGCCACCTTTGTATATTGTATATTCTTGCCTAATTTGACATAGATCCAATAACCATATAGGTGCGGATTTATTTCTGGGCTCTCCATTCTGTTTCATTGATCTATCTGCCTCTTTTTATGGCAGTACCATGCTGTTTTCATTACTATAGCCTTGTAGTTTAGTTTGATGTCAGGTAGCATATCTCCAACTTTGTACTTTCTCAAGATTGCCATGACTATTTGAGGTCTTTTATGGTTCCATAGAAATTTTGAAATTATTCGTTCAGTACTGTGAAAAATGCTAATGGTATTTTGATATGGATTGCATTGAATCTACAGATTGCTTTGAGTAGTATAGTCATTTTAACGATGTTGATTCTTCCTACTCATGAGCACAGTTTATGCTTCCATTTGTTTTTATCTTTATTAATTTTTTATCCATGTCATATTTTTTGAGTACAAGTCTTTTACCTTCTTTGTTAAATTTATCACTAAGTATTTTTTGATGCAATCATAAATGGGATTGTTTTCTTAATTTCTCTTTCTCATAGTTCATTATTGTTGTATTAAAATGCAACCAGTTTATGAATATTAATTTTGTATTCTGCTACTTTACTAAATTTATCAATCCTAACAGTTTTTTTGTGGGATCTTTAGAATTCTTTTTATACAATAACATGTCATCTGCAAATAATGTCATCCTTTTAAATTTGGAAGCTTTTTATTTCTTTTTCTTGTCAGATTGCTGAGGCTAGGAAATTTGATACTTCTTTTATTTTTGATTTTATTTAATTGGGTCCTCTTTTTGTATGAGTTTGGTTAAAGGTTTATCAATTTTGTTTATCTTTTCAAAGAACCAGCTCTTGGTTTTATGTATCTTTTCTATTTTTT
>NW_011888978.1:482347-483765 GCF_000151845.1 Pteropus vampyrus | reverse complement strand
GTCCTCTTTTTGTATGAGTTTGGTTAAAGGTTTATCAATTTTGTTTATCTTTTCAAAGAACCAGCTCTTGGTTTTATGTATCTTTTCTATTTTTTTAAAGACTTTATTTCATTTGTTTCTGCGTTGATCTTTATTATTTCCTTCCTTCTACTAACTGTGGGTTTTGTTTGCTGAGTTTTTTAATAGTGTGTGTTTTTTTTTTAAAGTCTAAGGTTAGATTGATTATTTGAGATTTTTCTTGGTTTTTTTTTTTTTTTGAGGTAGGCCTGTATTCCTACAAATTTCCCTCTTAGGATTGCTTTCGCTGTGTTCCATTAATTTTGATCATTGTTTTTCACTTTCATTTGTCTTGAGGTATCTTTTGATTTCTTTCTTGATCTAATTGTTAATCTATTTATTGTTTAGTAGCATATTATTTAGTCCTAGGGTGTTTGTGTATGTTTTAGGTTTTTTTTCCTTCTAATTCATTTCCAGTTTCATACCATTGTGGTATGATATTTCAATCTTCTTAAATTTATTGAGACTTGTTTTGTGGCTTAACATGTAATTTATGTGGAAACAATGTTCCATGTGTACTTGAAAAAAATGTATATCCTGCTGTTTTGGAGTGAAACACTCTAAAAATATCAGTTAAATTCATCAGGTCTAGTGTTTCATTTAAGATCACTGTTTCCTTTTTGATTTTATGTCTGGAAAATCTGTCCCTTGGAGTCGATGGGAGGTTAATTTCCCCTACTATGACTGCACTGCTATCGATTTCAACCTTTATGTCAGTCAATATTTGCTTTATATATTTAGGTGCTCCTATGTTGGGTGTATAAATGCTTACTAAGGTTCTGTCCTCTTTTTGGATTAATCCATTATCATTATGTAATGTCCTCCTTTGTCTCTTATTTTAGCCTTTGTTTTATTAAAAATTTATTTATTTTAATTAGTTTCAAGTATACAATACATTGGTTAGATCTATATAGTTTATAAAACAATCCCTCCAGTTACTCCCTCCCTCCTCTGACCCTCCACCTAGACAATGTGTTAATGCTAACTACGTTCCCTATAACGTGCTCCCCATCCTTGTGACAATCCATCAATACTAATTAGTACTTCTTTAACCCTTCACTCCATTCTCCTAGCCCCCAAAGTGCCCCACTCTGTCCATCACCAAATTGACCACTATATTTGTGAGTCTGTTTTTGATTAGTTTTTTTTTTTTTTATTCCTTAGATTTCACATGTAAGTGAAAACATATCGTATTCATCTTTCTCTGTCTGACTTAAATACTTTCTAGGTCCATCAAAGCAATATCTTTTTCCAATCCCTTCCTTTTAGTCTGTGTGTGTCTTTTAATCTGAAGTGAGTCTTTTGTATTTTTTCTTCTTAAAGAAGTCCCTCCAACATTTCCTGTATTGCTGACTTGGTGG
>NW_011888978.1:479462-481671 GCF_000151845.1 Pteropus vampyrus | reverse complement strand
TAAGCAAAGCTCCTAAGTCTCCCAGTCTTATTAGTGTGGATTTATGAAGTAGGTGTCCAGTGCCACAGTCCTGAGAGGGGTTCAGCTGCAGGCCAAACTTAGCACAAGCCTCTACCCCTTTGGGGCCACCTGTTAAGATTCAGCAAGCAATCCACAGATGCTGTGCTTATAGTTGTCTCACAAGGCCACACCAGAAACCGAGGCCAGCTGCCTCCAGTGTGAGTCTAGGTGCTGCTCAGCAAAGAGCATTTGACTTGCTGAGGCTATACCTGGATATGGCTTGGGTGGGGCTGTGAGTTGGGGGAGGTGGGGTTTCAGGGAATCCTCTGGGCAGAATGACCTCTGTTATCCAGTTTGATGACTTCATGGCTATGGTGGCACTGTGTCTGCACACTGGGAAGGGGGAAGGGTTCAACAGGGAACAATGGATACGGCTGGCACTTCTGTACAGAGCGAGTCTCACCTGTACCCTCACTCCGACAATGTCTTCCTGTAAGTCCCTGGTGCCCACTGCATGCAGCAGAATCATCACTGGTGCTCACAAGGAGCAAGTCTGGCACCACAAAAATCCACTTATGGATACAGCCCCTTTAAGAGACTTCTTCCACTACCACTGCCTCAGCCTCTGTCTCACTCAGCTGCTTGAGACCAGGCAGCCCTGGGTCCTCGCCCCGTCCTACCTTTTGCCGTTGCAGGGTGATTTTTTGTATTTCACCCTATTTTTGTGGCTTATTCATCTAGACCCCAGGCAATTTTTCCTTGCTGCTGCTCCTTGTTTCCATCACAACTTTGATTTGGTCGCCAGAGGGATGAACAGAGCCTCTCTCACCTACGCCATTATTTTTTCAGTCTCCTAGCCTTTGTTTAAAAGTCTATTTTGTCTGATTTAAGTTTTGCTTCCCCAGTTTTTTTCATTTTCGTTTATGTGAAATATTATTTTTTATCTCTCTACTTTCAGTCTGTGTGTGTCTTTCCATCTGACATTGGTCTCTTTTAGACAGCATATGTATGGGTCTTATTTCCTTATCCATTCAGCTACCCTATGCCTTTTTATTGAATCATTTAACCCATTTACATTTAAAGTGATTATTGATAAGTACATAGTTATTGCCATTTTATTATTCATGTATATGTTTCTTTATGTTTCCCCCTCCTTTTTTTTTTTTTTTTTTTACAAAAAAGAAGACCCTTTAACATTTCTTGCAATACTAGCTTAGTGGTGATAAATTTCTTTAACTTTTTCCTGTCTGGAAAGCTCTTAATATCACTTTCAATTTTAATTTATAGCCTTGCTGGGTAGGGTAGTCTCAGTTGTAGGTCCTTGTTTTCATCACTTTGAATAGTTCATGCCAGTTTCTTCTGGCCTACAAATTTTGAGAAATCAGCAGACAGTCTTATGGGAGCTCTCTTGTAAATAACTAGCTGCCTTTTGCTAGCTACTTTTACTATTTCCTTTTTGTCTTTAACCTTGGCATTTTAATTATGATGTGTCTTGGTGTGGACCTCTTTTGGTTCATCCTGTTTGGCACTCTCTGTACTTTCTGAACTTTTATGTCCATTTCTTTTTTCACCAGGATAGGAGAGTTTTCCATCATTATTTCTTCAAATACATTTTCAATCCCTTGCTCTTTCTCTTCTCCTTCTGGTATTTTTATGATACAAATTTTGTTATGCTTGATTTTGTCCCAGAGTCCCCTTAAACTATCCTCATTTTTAATTAGTTTCAGGTATACAGCACAATGATTAAGCATTTGTCTAATTTATGAAGTGATCTCCCTGATTACTCTAGTACCCATCTGGCACTACACAATTTTTTTTTCTTTTTGCTGATCAGATTAGGTGTTTACTGTTACGTCGTTTTCCAAATTGCTGATTTAATCCTCTGCTTCATCTAATCTATTGTTGTTTTTCCTAGTGTATTCTTCATTTCAGTTATTATATTCTTTATTTCAGAATGGTACTTTTTATGGTTTCTATGTCATTTTTTTCCTTACTATTTTTTGTAGAAGTTCTCACTGAGGTCATCTACTCCTCTCTTAAGTTTATTAAGCATCCTTAAAACCAGTGTTTTGAACTATATATCTGGTAGGTTGCTCTCCTCCACTTATTTCAGTTCTTTTTCTGGAGTTTTCTCCTGTCCTTTCATTTGGGTAATGTTTCTTTGTTTTCTTATTTTGGCTGCCTCTCTGTGTTTGTATCTTTGAACTAG
>NW_011888978.1:471229-478397 GCF_000151845.1 Pteropus vampyrus | reverse complement strand
GTTTTGCATCTCCCTTTCTCCTACAAGTCTCTATGTGGCCTCCTCTTTACATCCTTAATTACAGGATTTCTCTTCGGCTAGTCTTCAAATGGTTCTCCAGGTTGGTTGTTTTATAATTTATTTGTAGTTTTAATACAG
Source organism: Pteropus vampyrus (assembly GCF_000151845.1). Taxonomy (NCBI): domain Eukaryota; kingdom Metazoa; phylum Chordata; class Mammalia; order Chiroptera; family Pteropodidae; genus Pteropus; species Pteropus vampyrus. Next base: position 478,259 of record NW_011888978.1, on the reverse strand, counting down.
TAATGGGAGGAGGCAAACACAGTGTTTACCTACTCTGCCATCTTGACTAGATCCCATAAATTAGGAACATTTTAAAATTAGAAAAATCTTTGTATAGGTTATATTAGCAATGTTTTCCCATGGCCAGAATGAAGTCTATAATATCTGACTTGGAAATATGTATAAATTCAGTGTTAATATATGCAAATGTCTTTCATACTGTAAAGTTACTGGAATGCATTATAATATGTACAACTGGTTTCCTACATACACTAGAGCATGGACAAATAATATAAAAAATATTAAGAACTGATTCAAGTGATCATGGATAAATTTTTAAAATCCTTTTAAATCAAATTTATTGGGGAGATATTGATTAATAAAATTATATAGGTTTCAAGTGTACAATCTAATAATATATCATCTATATATTCCATTGTGTGTTCATCACCCAAAGTCAAATCTCCTTCTGTTACCATTTATTTGACCTTCTTTACTATTATCTAACTCTTTCCATTTTCCTTTTCCTCTGGTAACCACTAAACTGTCATCTATGTCTATGAGTGTTTGTTTGTCTTCTTCATTTTTTGCTTTCAGTTTTATATAACGCATATGAATTAAATTACATTATTCTCGGAGTTTTCTGTCTGACTTATTTCACTTAGCATGATCATCCTAAGATCCATACATATTGTCACAAATAACAATATTTTATCTTTTCTTATGGTTCAGTAATATTCCATTGTATATATGTACCATATCTTCTTTAACCAATTATCTATTGAAGGGCACTTCAATTGTTTTCATGTCTTGGCCACCATGAATAATACTACAATGAACATTGGGTACATATATCTTTACAGATAAATGTTTTTCAATTTTTTTGGTAGATGCACAGAAAAGGGAATACTTAGTCATATGGTAAATTTTATTCTTAATTTTTTGAGAAACCTCCCTACCGTTTTTCATTGTGGCTGTACCAATTTACATTCCCACTAGCAGTATATGATTGGCTATTACCAACAAGACAAGTGATATAATTGAATATTTTTATGTTTGCCATTGTTATAATTTTGGTTTTTTTTTTTTTACAAACTTTAATAAGAAACTACTTTACTACTATGACAATATTTACAAATCTCTTCTCTGTCTGTTGTCACCACAGTCATGTGGAGAAGGAATGACACAAAACTCACAGATTTTACCCTCCTGGCCTTTTTTCCAGAATTTAGAAACATCACAGCCATGGTTTTCATCATTCTCCTGATCTACATGGCCGCCTTTACTGGCAATGCTCTGCTGATCCTCCTCATTTTGTTGGATTCCCAGCTCCATACCCCCATGTACTTCCTGCTTAGTCAGCTGTCCTTCCTTAATGGATTTGACTTTGACCTCTAGCATTGTCCCCAAGATGGCGGCCAACTTCTTCTCTGGTCAGCAAGGCATCTCATTCCTGGCTTGTGGGACTCAGGTATTTTTCTCCCTGACTGTGGGCATTGCAGAATGCATCCTTATAACTGTCATGTGTTTTGATCGCTATGTGGCTATCTGTAATCCCCTCCAGTACTCAGTCATCATCAGTCCTAGGGTTTGTTTGAAGATGATTGCCATGTCTTGGGCACTAACTTCCTTGGGCCATACTGCTTTCACCTTGCATTTTCACATCTGCAGCTCCAGAGAGATCCCTCACTTCTTTTGCGAAGTCATGGCTGTCCTTAGGATTGTCAGTGAGGACATCTCAGCCTACGAGAAGGCAGTGGTGGTGACAAGCATCCTTGTTTTACTGCTGCTCTTATCTCTCATCTTGTCCTCCTATGTTTTCATCTTCCTTGCTGTACTCCGGATGAACTCTCCAGAAGGCAGGAAAAAGGCTCCGGCCACCTGCTCCTCTCACCTGTGTGGCGGGTCTCTATTTTGGTCCATTAATGTGCATATACATGAGACCTGGCTCTGCTGAGACTCCAAAGTTAAATCAGGGTCTCTCTCTTTGGAACTGTCCTCACTCTTCTCCTGAACCCTCTTGCCTGCAGTCTCAGAAACAAGGAAGTTGTAAGTGCACTAAAAATGTTGATGGGGAAGTGTCCATCCTCTAGGTAGAGGACAGAAATCCCACTATCAGATATAAGCAACTCAGAGATGTACTAGCAAAGGGGTATCTTGTGAGTTAAAATATAACTCCTGTAGGAATCTGGAAGTCAACTAATCTTACTGAGTTGCAACTTTTTTTGCACCTGCAGAAATTTAAAAAAAAATGTTTAAAGTCCTTTCCTGTCTTTATCTTAGAATTTCTGTCCAATTTTTCTAGATAATATGCTGATACAGGACAATGTACTATGCCCATCCTCCTCTACACCACTTCTACTTGATGACCATGTGCACTCTAACATTTTCCAAACTTCCTGCTAGTTCCATGGGAGAAAGGTCAGTGTCTGTACCCATAGAATGAAGAACATCCCCCGGCACACAGGTGATACCTCAGAAGCATTCACTGGTTAAATTAATAAGCATGATGATAGATTATTGAGAATCAATTAAATTTTCCAGTGTTGTTTTGTTCTACTTAAGAAGACTATGAATTTCTCTTGATCCTATACAAGTGAAAAGTCTTCAAATTTATGTCAGTGCTTCCAATAAGTGGCTCTCTGATCACTTGTGTTAGTGGCTTGCCTTCCCCATTATTCATATCCACAAAGTAGTTCTGTGCCCATTTTAGACCAACAGAATTAGAACCTGTTATATGAAGCTCAGGAATCTGACTGGCAGAGCTCCAAGTGATTCTCAACTACCAAAGGATGGGGACCACTCCACTCATTTATTTACTCACATAATTACTTTTCTAGACCAGCTTCGCAAAATAATTTATTAGACTTAAATTTACTGATCTTTTTATAATGTATCTATAGGATGGATTAATGTAGCTGGCAGAAATTAGTGCTATTTTCAAAATTGATAGAGAATAAACTTTTCTTCATAATTTTAAAGTTCTGAACACACAGATGTGAGAAAATAAAATAGTAAAAAGAGATAGTTTATGTGATAAAATATGACTAACTTAAAATATTTATGACATAGAATAAAATTTTAATCAAGATGCATTTTATGTGTTTCCAAAATGTTTTATAGGTCAAAAATGGAACATATTCAATATAAATGGTGAGAACACTAGGAACTAATTACAAGTATTTTTTAATGATAAATGACATAGAGAAAAAACAGTTGTTCAGTGAATAAGAAACACTCAAAAAGCACTAACTTTTTTATAATTAAAAAAATTAATTACAGTTGGCATACAATGTTATATTTGTTGCAAGTGTACAACAAGATGATTAGACATTTATATATTTTATAAAGTGAAGTGATCACTCCAATAAATCTAGTACCCATCTGACACCATACATAGTTATTACAGTATTATTGACTATATTTCTTATGCTGTACTTTACATTTCTATGACTATTTTGTAACTACCAATTTGTACTTCTTAATCCTTTTTCCTTTTTCATCCAGCCTCCCAATGGCTCTCCAATATGGCAACCATAAATATATTCTCTGTATCTATGAGTTTGTTTTTGTTTTGTTTATTTGTTTTGTTTATTTATTTCACATATAAATTAAATTATATGGTGTTTGTCTTTCCCTGTGTGACACTCAATTCAGCATAATACCCTCTAGGTGCTCTATGTTGTTGCAAATGACAAGATTTCATTCTTTTTATGGCTGAAAAATATTCCATTGTATACATGTACCACCTCTTCTTATCCATTTACCTAATAATAGGCACTATTTTAAATAATACTGCAATGAACATATAGATTCATATGTTTTGGGTTTGTTCAGATAAATACCCAGAAGTTTGATTACTGGGGCCTTCTTTGTCTCTTATTATACCTTTTGTTTTAAAGTCTATTTTATTTGATATAAGCATTGCTTATCTAGCTTTTTAAAATATCCATTTTGATAAAATATACTTTTCTATTTCTTTACTTTCTGTGTGTCTTCCAATCTGAAATGAGTTTCTTGTAGGCAGCATATGTAAAGGTCTTGTTTTTTTATTCATTCACTCACCCTGTCTGTTGATTGGAACACTTGATCTATTTACATTTAAAGTAGTTGTTGATAGATATGTAGTTATTGTTATTTTATTTTTCATATTTTTAACATATTTTTTTCTTCTTCTCCTTAAAGAAGTCCCTCTAACATTTCTTGTAATACTAGTTTGGTGTTGATAAACTCCTTTAACTTTTTCTTGTCCGGGAAGTTACTTATCTGTCCTACTATTCTAAATGATAGCTTTGCTGGGTAAAGTAATCTGGTTGTAGATCCTTGCTTTTCATCACTTTGAATATTCCTTGCCAATCCCTTCTGGCCTGTAAAGTTTCTGTTGAGAAATCAGCTGACAGTCTAATGGGAGCTTCTTTGTAAGAACCTCTCTCTTGCTGCTTTTAAGATTGTTTTTTGTCTTTGACCTTTGACATTTTAATTATGCTATGTCGTGGTGTGGGCTTCTTTGGGTTCATCTTCTTTGGGACTCTCTGCACTTCCTGAACTTGTACATCTATTTCCTTCACCAAGTTAGGGAAGTTTTTAGTCATTATTTCTTCTAAGAGGTTTTCAATTCCTTTTTGGAGTTGAAGCAACAAGTGCTAGACAGGTTAATAGAAACTCAGGTCTGGTGGCCCCCTACATCTACATGCCGGCAGAGAGGGTGGGCTTAATGCTGTAACAATACACTCCTTCCCTCAAGAATGAAAATGATCTGTTAGCTATCTTGAGCAAGGGGAGTGTGTCATGTAATGGACACTATCATGGAGCTGTCACCATCCAATTGGTGGGGCCATTACATTACATTAGGACTGCAAGGAGGGTACACAGATAAGGTTATGTTTGGAAGATGACATTGAGAAGGAAGGAAGAAATAATGAGGAAGGATAGTTTTAGATGAAGAGTACAGTTTAAAAATATATATTAATAAAGCACGCTACTTATGTTTGGAAGTTTTAATTGTTCTATTTTTTAAATTTAATTTTATCAGTTTCAAGTACACAATACATTGGATAGACATTTATATAACTTATAAAACAAACTCTCTAATTGCTCTTTCTTTCATCTGGCTCTCTACCTAGCCATTACATAATTTATATTTTAACCATGTAAAGTTCACAGCAAATAGTTTTCCAGATAGGTCACAGGGCAGGCACTTGTCTTGGACTTTGGACTATGTGTTTGTGACCCACTATTTCTGGAGGAGTATTTTTGCATGAAATGACTTAATCCTCTAAGGGGGAATAATTGAATAAAAATAGTTAGGTATACAGTCATTCAAGAAAATGATGATTTCATTCTAATTAAATCATAGTTCTTTTATTTCTTTCCATTATCTTATTCATGATTTGAATTTCCTTTCTCTAATTTAACAGTTCTCTTCTGTGCTTATTTTTTGTTGTAGAACAACTCAAATCTTTTCTATAAATAGTTATATAAAATTAACCACATTAATAAATACAAGATGAAAAGAAAATTTTGTAACTGAATAAATAATATTTGAAAATGAAAACTAAACTGTGGGAATATGATATAGAAAAATTTGGCTTTTCTGAAAGGGAGTGCAGAGTAACTGGCATTCCTAGAGCTCAGAGATAATAAAAATAAAAGAGGGACATTGAATTGAGGTAGGTAGGAGATAGGAGGTAGAGGAAGACAAATTCCTCTAGTTTTCAAATGCTCTCTGACTCCAGACACAACTGGATATAAGGATAATTATCTCACCTCAAGTAATTAGTTGAGACATTATTGGCAATTCAGAAAGTTAAAATCATAATCACCTATTCTATAACCTACACATTTAAAGTCAAAACAATAAAAATCTACATGGTAAAGATTCCTACAGAACATGAGTGGTTAATCAAGGTCTTGCTTTTACAATAATTTATGAGCATGCCTTCCAGTAGTTAAGTTTCAGGTTTAAGAAGAGAAAATCAGATTAGAACAGAGTGGTTTTGTGGTGGCAACTAAATGTTTTCTTGTTGAGATATGAGCAGGCATCAGCATACCCCAAGCTCCAGCTCCTGGTCCCCCTGATAGGAGCTGCATTCTTCCAGCTACACTTCAGTCCAAGCAAGGTCTCTTTAACATGTTCAAAAAGATATGATGAGAGAGACCATTGTTCGCTTGATCACTCAAGAAATATATTGAAAGCCTCCTATGGTAGGCACTGTTTTGAGCACTGGGGCTAGACCAGTGAAGAAAGGAAAACTGTCCCCTCATGGAGCTTACATGATAGCTGGAGACATGGGATAAAAGTAAATATTCAATATGTTACATGCTGATAAGTGCTCTTAAGAAAAGCATGGAAGAAAGGTAGAGAGGGATGGGTGCTACTCCATGTAGTCGGTCAGGGAGGGCATCTCTGATTAAGGAACATTTGAGCAGAGACTGTAATGAATACAGGCGGAGCATTACATTTCAGGGAAAAGTTGTTCCATCAAAAGAACAGTAAAAGAAAAGACTTGGGGGTAGAAGTGGGCATGGATATTAATGGGATAGCAATGAGGCTAGTATGGTTAATAGCAGTGATAGGATATAGTTAGCGACCAGTGTGGGCAAGTTATCCAGGGCCAGTGAGAATGGCATTGCAACATTCAAGATAGGAGGTGGAAGAAGTTTGAGTTGAATGAAAGCACATCATCTGAGGAAAGGTGCTCAATTCTGGATGTGTCTCCAGAATGTCTGAGAGAAGAGAGAGAAGGAGGAGGCCAGGTAGCTCTGAGACTCTGGCATGCGCAGCTTGGAGAAAAGCCATGTTAAATGTTCCAGCTCAGACATCTGCTTCACAGTCCATCACAGATCTATGGCAGTGACCTTGGAACAAGAAGCATCTAGATGCTAAGGGTCACTGCCACCAGAGTCTGTTTGACCCTGCCTTCTCCTGCTGTGTGGGCTTGTCTTCAGACTGCATCACCCCAACTCCCTTGTCTCTGTCTTCCTGTTAGATTGGGCCAGTGAAAGTCACCAGCAGGTCAGAAGTAAGAGGGAAAGGAGCTGTTTTCACCAG
>NW_011888978.1:468320-471179 GCF_000151845.1 Pteropus vampyrus | reverse complement strand
ATGAGGCTAGTATGGTTAATAGCAGTGATAGGATATAGTTAGCGACCAGTGTGGGCAAGTTATCCAGGGCCAGTGAGAATGGCATTGCAACATTCAAGATAGGAGGTGGAAGAAGTTTGAGTTGAATGAAAGCACATCATCTGAGGAAAGGTGCTCAATTCTGGATGTGTCTCCAGAATGTCTGAGAGAAGAGAGAGAAGGAGGAGGCCAGGTAGCTCTGAGACTCTGGCATGCGCAGCTTGGAGAAAAGCCATGTTAAATGTTCCAGCTCAGACATCTGCTTCACAGTCCATCACAGATCTATGGCAGTGACCTTGGAACAAGAAGCATCTAGATGCTAAGGGTCACTGCCACCAGAGTCTGTTTGACCCTGCCTTCTCCTGCTGTGTGGGCTTGTCTTCAGACTGCATCACCCCAACTCCCTTGTCTCTGTCTTCCTGTTAGATTGGGCCAGTGAAAGTCACCAGCAGGTCAGAAGTAAGAGGGAAAGGAGCTGTTTTCACCAGACTGGGTTTGGGGAGTAACTGCATCCTCCACCAAGGGCCACCACTCTGTATGCAATGCTTCTGGTTCCATTCACACTCCCTCCCCTCAGGACCAGGCTGGCAGTGTTCCTGACACTGCTAGCCACTGGCCACTCTGATCTTCCTGTGGTATTCCTTGCCTGCCCCCATCTCTTCACATCACACCTCACTGAAACTGACTCACTGCTGAGGAGTGCTCTCTTTCTCACTGGAACACTAAACAGCAAGAAACAGTCTCTAACACTACAGGATTACATCACTTTCTCCCCAATATAACTTCCCCAGTACAATATATAGTTTCTGCCTTGTTGGTGGGAGGTAAATGGGACAAGAAGTATTTCAGTAGTACTCATGCCTCCAGTCTTTGTTCATCCCCTTTCTGTGAGCTCTTAGCATCTTTGGGCTGTAGCATGCCCAATTGCTAAAGCCTCAGGTCTTACTAGCTATTGTGTAACCCAAAATGTGGCTTGAGCTCTTGACAATATAACTCGCTGACAGATAAGACAACTGCCAAAACAATAGAGTTTTTAACTACCAAGCAGAAAAGAGAAAATTCTCAGGAAAAGGATGTCGTGTACTCCTTGGGCCATATCATCGAGTGGGTAAAGCAATCAGAGAACATCTGCTGTCTCAGGTCAGAGGACAGCACTGAGATCTCCATAGAGAGCAACCACAGTATTTAAGCCCCAAAAGAAGAACATACACATGGTGAAAATAAAAACTGCATCAAGTCTTTTTTGTGATGAGAGGCACAATCAATTTCAGAGAACCCAATATTCTGTTTAAACTATTGGCACACTTTCTTCTAGATTTTGGTCTCTGTGCTTGTTTATTGTTTAGAACTAATAGGTTAAAGAAGGCATGAAGCTATCCAGGTCCCTGTAAATCACAGCTAGTGTATCCTACATATGAAAATGAACACTGGCAAGTCATTAAATCTTTACTGACTCTCAGCTGTGCAAAACTGCTATGCAATGTTGATAAAGTGATGAAGAATAAGTGAGGGAAGGGTTGATGAAGGCTTATTTCAAGCCTTGAAACATGATAAGTTTTCTGTATGTATCAGAGCCCTTCACTTCATCTGCTTGAGGTGGAGACTCTCAAGAGTTCCTACTCTAGTTTTGGAGAAAATAGTTAAATATGCAAAACAACACAAGGGACACATCATAAAGTAATGTGTGAGATCAGTAAAATTAGATAGTTTGCTGAGATGAATGAATATTCTAATCTGTCTACATCCTCTTTCCCCTGCTTTAGAAAAAAAGAGAAATAATCATCTACTTATGTAACCATACACACAATTTATCAACAATCTAGGCATAGCCTTGTTATATAAACAACTGCTTCTAATATTTTTTATTAAAAGAGTGATTTAATATCAAGTGTCCCAAAAGAACTGTGTGTGTGAGTGCATGCATGCATATCATGTAGGTAGATGTGTATGTAGTGGCCAAAACATTTAGTCACCCATAAATATACTTGTCAAATGGTCTAGAGTGACATCAGAAGCATGGCCGAGTGAGAGATATCCCAAGATCTCTCTCCTTGAAATAACAATAAGCTGAACATCTAAAACTCAACAAATAACATCCAATCTGCACACAAGCATATTATTGTAAATGATCTGCACATAAGATCTACCACAGGTCAGAACTGCAGGAGTCGGGTGGTAGACTGGGAGAAACAAAGAAATTGCCTCTCGCAGCTGGAGCTCCCTGCAGGAAGAGAGGGAAGGGAAAAGGTGCGGTGGGTTCCTTGAACAACTCTGCCTAGGACTGCTGTGAGCTCCATGCAGCAGCAGTGCCCAGGGGTCAGGGCATAAAGCAAAACAAGTGGGGAAGGCAGAGAAACAACAGCTTATTATTATCAGCCACAGTTGCAAAATGCTAGGCCAAGCCACAGCCCCCATCCTCCAACCCAATATCCTCTAAGGCACCTCCTCTCCCAATATCCTCCAAGACTGAAGAACACTGTGGAGCCCCTGGGAAATTTGAGCAAATGCTACCAAAACTGTCGCTAATACTGACAGAGACTGAGACTGAAGGTAGCAATCGTGACTGAATATTTATAAGAAAAAAATGCATTATTGAGGTTTTACATAAAGCTGGGATCCAAGAGGCTTGTCACCTACTGGAAACCAAAAGAAAAATGCCTTCATAGCGATAGGCTAAAGAGAGGCCTTTATAGAAGTAAAAATGGCATAGATGATAGAGGATTTGTCATCTGCTCTTATGGCCACATCAAAGTTGTGATGGAAGCATGGAACAAACAGCAAGCAGAGTCACCTGGGGTCTAGATGAACAAGCCCTACAACTAAGGAGAGAAATAAGAAATT
>NW_011888978.1:465296-467235 GCF_000151845.1 Pteropus vampyrus | reverse complement strand
GGAGAACAAGAAGTTGATGGGCTATTTGAGAAATAATGATTGAAAACTTCCCTAACCTTGTGAAGGAAATAGGCATACAACTCTAAGAAAGAGGAACCCAAAGAGGCCAACATCAAGACATATTATAATTAAAATATCAAAGATTAAACACAAAGAGAGAATCTTAAAAGCAGCAAGAGAAAAACAATGAGTTACCTACAAAGGAGCATCCATAAAACTGGTAGCTGATTTCTCAAAAGAAACTATGCAAGATAGAAGGGCTTGGCACAAAATATTCAACACGATGGAAACCCAGGACCTACAACCAAGAATACTTTATCCAACAAAATCATTTAGAGTTGAAGGACAGATAAATAGCTTCCCAGACAAAAATAAGCTAAAGGAATTCATCAACACCACACCACTATTACAGAAAATGTTGGAGGGAATTCTTTAAGAAGAAAAAACAAGTATCAAAATTATGAATAAAAAATGGTAATAACTACATATCTATCAATGACTACCTCAAATGGAAAAGAATTAAGTGCTCCAACCAAAGGATAAGGTGGCTGAATGGATAAGAAAACAAGACCCCTATATATGCTGCCTACAAGAGATTCAGTTCAGATTAAAAAAACACACACAACTAACTAAAAGGAAGGGGATTAAAAAAGATATTGCCTTGATGAACCTAGACAGTATTGTCCTAAATGAAGTATGTCAGATAAATACAAATACTATATGATTTCACATACATGCAAAATCTAAAGAACAAAATAAACAACAACAAAAATGGAAACAAACTCATAGATACAGAGAATATTTTAAGGACTACTAAAGAGGAGGGCTTTGTGGGGGATGTTGATGAAATTAATACAGATGGATAGTAACAAAATAGTCATGGAGATATGTATAGCATAAGGAAAATAGTCAACAATATTGTAATAAACATATAAGAAAGAAGAGGGGTACTAGATTTAGTGGGGTGATCACTTAAGGTCTAATCACTATGCTGTACAACTGAAACTAATATATTATTGTATGCCAACAGTAATTGAAAAAACTCATTGAATTGTACAATGAAAATATGGACAACTAATTGTCTATTATATTTACATAAAACTGGGGGAAAAAAGGTGAGACCTTTCTAAAACAAACAAACAAAAGCAGAATACACTTTCATTAATGCCCAGGTGAAGAAATAGTTCATGTGTTTAACCTTGAACAACCAAGGTGACAAGGCAGAAGGAAGGAGAAAAATCTCCAGAAAATAAGCTTAAAGACATAGAAATATGCAACTTAAATGACAGAGAATTCAGGATGGTTCTTCTGAAAAAACTTAATGACATCCAAAATAATTTATATCCAAAACTCCAGGCATTTAAGAAAAACTATATCAGCAGAATGAGTTTTTTAGCAAGGAGATTGAAATCCTAAAAGAGAACCAAATAGAACTTCAGGTGATGAAGAACACACTAAAAGAGATGAAGAATGAAATAACAAGTTTGGGAAATAGAATTGACCAAATGTGATATCAAAGACAGAAATCTAGAAATAAATCAGAAGGAAGAAGAGAGAGACCGAAGAATAAAAAGTAATGAAAGAGAAATACAAGAACTAGCTGATACCCTCAGGAAAGAAAACATAAGAATAATGGGTAGTCCCAAAGGAGAAGAAAAGGTACAGGGATCAGAAAACAATTATAGACAAACAATCTACAAGAATTTCCCAAATCTAAGGAATGAACTGGGACTTGTAAATGAAGCAGTCAAAAGAACACCAAAATATCTCAACTCGAAAAAGCCTTCGCCAAGACACATTATACTAAAATTATCAAAAATTAATGACGAAGAATTCTCAAGGCAGCCAGGGACAAGAAGACAATAACCTATAAAGGAAAACTCATTAAATTATCATCAGACTTCTCAGCACAAACCTTACAAGCCAGAAAGGAGTGGAA
>NW_011888978.1:461486-463721 GCF_000151845.1 Pteropus vampyrus | reverse complement strand
TCTCTTTTTCCATGTCAAGCACTGTCTATTTTTAAAAAGTAAATTATGTTCATTGTTAAGTTATTTAAAGATCAAAAGTAACAAAATAAAATTTCAAGGCCATTTTCTTTCATAGGCAAGATGTTTAATATATAGTAAATTCTTGCTAATTTTGAGCCAGCATTAGTGAAATTAATCAGAATAAGGTTAAAGTGTATAAGAGTATAGACAGAAGCATGTCACCTCATACAGGTGACAGCAGCAGAAATAGACAGGAAGTATCAGGCATAAAAAGAGAAGTTGCCAATGCAGCAGCAGGTTCTCCTGAATTGCTTCAAGAACAGCCATGCCAAAAGGCAAAAGCCCAGAAGAGGTGAGACTTGATTTTATTTGTCCAAAAATTAAGTGATGTGTCTTACTTTTAATCATTAGAAAGCAAGACATTTTAAAAAATAGTGTCAGGGATTGAAGAATTGTAGTGTTATTAACAGTGTAGATTTTGAGTCAGAAGGAATCTTAAGGGTCACAGTGACATTGAAAAAAAAAGTAAACAAAATTATTTTTACTACTATTTTTTCTCCAGATACCGACATATATAGGTATTACATATATGAATCACATTTATGTGTTTTTTTCAAGAACTCTCACCTCACATTTTTAAAATAGTCTAGTATGTAGGTAGAGAAGTCATTGCACAAAGTTTTCAAGAATGATGTTTGAAACCACAAGGCAGAAGCACTAAAAGTTGATTATTCAATGCTGGTTATAAAAAATTATAGGAACATATTTGCATAGAGTCTATGGTCAAGATGGCAGGGTAGGTAAATACTGTGGTTGCCTCCTCCCATGACTGTGTTAAATTCACAACTAAAATATAGAACAGTCAAGCTGAACAACCACTGGAAGACTATTGACCATAACTCCTATAAGCTGACCATAACTCATATAACTAAAGATATAAAGAAGAGGCCACGTGGAGGCTGGTAGGAAAGGAAGAGATAAGAAATGGGCTGGCCCTACATTTGAAATGAGTGAGCGTGGGGAGGGATATCTCATTTACAGGGGTCTCCCTTGAAGAGCTAAGGGCCCTGCCCCACACACCAACGCTTCAGCCCACTGTTCCAGTGCCAGGAAGAGGAGTCTTCACAAAATCTGGCATGAAAATCAGGATTTCATTCATCTAGGTGAGATGGAAAGAAGCTGGATATTCAGGTGGCCCCTTAAAGGGGCCACACACAGCATCACTGGTTCTCAATCACTCACCCTGGGTTCTTGTGGAGGAGTAGCATTTTGTGAGGTGTGAGAGACATACAGGGAAAGACTAAGTTGTGTGGCTGCAGGGCAAAGGCTGGAGGGATAGCCACCTTTCATTGTCCCTTTGCTGAGCTATCCTGTGCAGCCATCATAGCGGGCTCAATCTTGCCTTTGTTGAGCCCCCTCCCCACTCGACCAAATCTGAATTTGCATTAGTCAGGGGTGATCCACTCACTGCACCCCTGAGACTCCTCAAGATCAATCAACAGGCCTCAGCGCACACACCATAGGAGTGCCACCCAAAGGCTCTTGCAGCTGCTGAACTCTACAAGCAGTCAGCAGGCAACTTCAGTGCTTGGACTTATCTGAACTTTTGCTAAACTGCCCCAGGCCTAGTACAGTTGGCAGCTGTACTGGGTTCATGGTGTGGCATTTCCCACTTGCCTCCAAGACTAGCCCAAGCAGTAACCAACAAAGGATCACTTTGTAACTCCTACTGGGTACCCCTGAGTGGTCACAAGCACTGGTTGATCTTGGTCAGCATGGGATCTCCTCCCAAAGGCCCCAGGAACAACACACACAGAGGCTGGCATCAGACTACAACAGAGCACCACTTGATTAGCCCCACAAGTGGTATACCAAAAGCTCAGTCTCAACAGGCACATGAGCCCACTGGTGTGAACTTAACTTGTGGGGTCAGCCCCTACACAGCAGCTGATACCTGGTGGGCATGGCAATCACCACAGCCAGTCAGACAGAGTTAATCTCATGCAGTGATGTGCCAACAGCAATCAAGACTTAACTACAACAGAAGAGCACAGACAACCTACATAATGGACACTCCTGGATCACCTGGCACAGGTCACCAGGGTGACTATGCCACTGGACTGCACAGGGCCTCTACTACATAAGGCCTCTACTACATAAGGCCTCTAGTAAGACTGAGAGACATTGCAAATCCATCCAATACATAGAAACAAGCACAGAGAGGCAGCCAAAAGG
>NW_011888978.1:454605-460041 GCF_000151845.1 Pteropus vampyrus | reverse complement strand
ATGTTGGGCCACAAAACAAGTTTCAGGAAATATAAGAAGATTAAAGTAAGATCAAGCAACTTCTCTGACCACAATGGTATGAAACTAGAAATCAGTTACAAAAAAAAAAATAGAAAAATTCACAACCACATAGAGGAAAACAATACACTATTAAACAATGAATGGGTTAACAATGAGATCAAGGGTAAAATCAAAAGACACCTTGAGACAAATGAAAATGAAAACATATTTATATAACACAGCAAATGTGGTCCTATGAGGGGAATTCATAGCAGTACAGACTTACACCTCAAAACAAGAAAAAAACTCAAATAAACAATTTAACCTTTCACCTAAAGGAACTATAAAAAGAACAGCAAAAGAAACCCAATATGAGTAGAACAAAAAAATAATAATAAAGATCAGAGTGGAAATAAATGAAATACAGTGTTAAAAAAAACATTACAAAAGATCAATGCAACCAAGAGCTGTTTCTTTGACAAGATAAGCTTAATTGATAAACACAACCAGACTCATCAAGAAAAAAAGAAAGACAATCCCAATAAACGAAATCAGTAATGAAAGAGAAGTGACAACTAACTTTACATAAATACAAGGGATTCTAAGAAAATACTATGAGAAATTATATGCCAATGAATCTGGAATATTTGGATACATTCCTTGAAACATACAATCTTTGAAGACTGGATCTAGAAGAAATAAGAAATTTTAACTGACTGATTACCACTAAAGAAATTGAAACAAACAAATGTCCTGGACCAGATGGCTTCACAAGTGAAATTTCACAGATATTCAAAGAAGAATGAACATCTTTCAAATTATTTAAAAAAAATGAAAATGAAGAAAAGCTCTCCAGCTCATTATATGAGGCCATCATTATCCTGATTCCAAAGCCAGACAAAGACCTTACAAGCAAATAAATTATAGACTGATAACCATGGTGAGCATAGATGCAAAAATTCTCAACAAAATATTAGCAAACTGAATTCAGCAAGACACTAAAAGGATCATGCACCAGGATTTCTGCTGCCTTTGCATCCAGACCAGCAGATACAGGAGGCAAAGAACCCCAGGCCACCCCATTGCCAGATCATGAGCACTTTGGGTTCTGCTTTTTTCTCCAGTCTGTTTCCCACCTCATTTTTCAGAATCCACAGATTGCCGCTCCATGGTTTTGGGACAGATTTTTAGCCGCTGTCAGTGGGAGAGACGATGTGGACTGTAGTGACTCCTTCTTAGTTGGAACCAGAGTCTCTTAACTGTTTTTAAGATCTCAGAGACATCTTGAGATGCACTGTATATTTTATTGGTGGGAAGCTCCACTTGTTTGAATAAACTAGTCTGCCTTTTCCAGAATCAGAATATTTTAGAATAACATTATCAAGATTTGTAATCAGTTCAACTGGGATTGTAATGGAATGCCCTGAACTTGGTAGATGAATTTGAGGGGGTCCTGGGGTGTTTCTTCAGATGGTCTTTTACGTCCTTTTGCCCTTGTGTATTGTATCTTATTTAAATTAATTTTTTGGTGTTTGTGTTAGTATGAACAAATGTAATTAATTTATATATTACAAAACTATCTGTACGTTTCAAAAATTTACAGTAGAAAAAGTAGATTCTGATATTCAAGTTGTTTCAAACATCCGCAAACGTTTTCAAATAGGTACATCCACACGTTACATACTTATGATCCATTTATGGGACATCTGGAAAAGGTAAAACTGTAGGGACAGAAAACAGATACATGGTTTCCTGGGTGAGGGTGAAACAATGATTTAGCTAAAAGGGAGAAGTAGAAGGGACATTTTTGGTGGGAGTAAGAACTGTCTTGTATCTCGGCTGTGATGTTGGTTATAGAGTTATATGCATTTGCCAATATGCACAGATCTGTACACAAAAAGTAATGAATTTTATTTGATTAAAGAAAAATATAAAGATCTCACAACTGAATAAATTTAACTAATGCTGAACTTAATATCAAAAAAGTTTTCCAATAATGGAATCGTGTATCAGTGTTCAATTAAACATAAATTAATTAAAATGAAATAAAATTAAATGTTCAATTTCCCAGTGATAGTAGCCACTTTTCAAAGGCTCACAGACACAAGTGGCTAGTGTCATAGATAGCTTTGGAGAGAGATGTGTTAAATTATTCATGCAGTTCTTACTTTCTGTAGTTCTATTAGTTTCTGAGAAAGTGTGATAGCATTATTGATTTATTATTTCTCATATAAATTCTTTCCATTGTGGCTTTCTGAAACTAGAGAGTCTAACTTCTGGGGCATATATGTATGTGTGATGCATTTTTTTTATTAGGGGAAATGTATATGTCACCTTGTTAGATATAGTCAGTTTCTGCTCTCTAGTGTTGTACTGTGTTGCATTCCTAGTCACAGAATATGAGAGTGTGTCTCCTCATAACTTTGCCGAAGAGTGTGTGGTTTAATTTTTATAATTTTGTTACTATGATGGGTGAGAGACTATATTTCAGTGTAGTTTTAATTTGAACGTTTCTTAATGTGATCTATGTTCACCTTTCTTCATAAATTTAAATGGCATTTTCCTTTTTTCTGTGACTGATTACATTTTTGTCCATTTCTCTATTGGATTTTTGAATTTTTTTCTTTTTTCAATATTTAGAAGGTCCCCATTGTTAAGTATAGTAATCTGATTGTCTCTTTGTCTTTGAGCTGCTTAAATGTTCCTATACTGTATCTAAGTAAGGTGTTTTTCCCCATGTCTCTTCTGTGGCTCCCCATGACTTCCCCAATTCCCAACCATCCATCCTACTTGATTCTGGAAAATTTATCTTTATATTTGTCCTTTATAAATTTATCCTTATATTAACCTTTATATTTCTTCTGCTCCTTCTTCTTTTCCTTTCTTGAATCTGTTATCATCTAGATATCACCACTTCATTCCTGCTTTAAATCTCTTTCCATTATTTTTAGTATTTTCTAACTCATTACTTTTTCCTGTTTTATTCTGAGACAGGTTCTTCTCTGCTATTCTACAGGACCAGTTGTCTCTTCAGTTCTAACTCCTACTGCTTACTCTATCTACTGTGATCTTTGTTCCTAATATTTTAATACATAATATTTTCACTTATTTAAAAAAATATTTTTGTTTTCATTTTCAGTTGCACAGATAGTATCTTACTTCCTTAACCATATGCTTTGCGTTTAATGACTCTATGTGTCTCCTTTAACACTTCTGCCATTACACATGTTCCATATCTTCTTTACCCACTTGTCTATGGATGAGCACTTAGGTGGCTTCCATATATTGGCTAATGTAAATAATGCTGCTGTGTACTGAGGAGTGGATATTTCTTTTTGAATCGGTGTTTTGGATATCTTCAGTAAATATTCACAAGTGGAAATACTGGGTCATGAGTTGGCTGCCTTTTTTTTTCTTTTGTGAGGAACCTCCATACTTTCTTTCCACAGTGGCTACACAAAATTGCATTTCCAACAACAGCAAATTAGGGTTCCCTTTTCACCACAACCACGCTGACACTTGTTGTGTGTTGACTTTTTGACGGTAGCCATTTTGGTAGGTGAGAGGAGACCTTTCTTTGAGGATATTATGCTAAGTGAAATAGTTCAGACAGAGAAAGACAGTTACCACATGATCTCACTAAGAAGTATACTCTAAATAACCAAATAAATGAACCAAAGAGAAACATACTCACAGATACAGAAATCCAACTGAGCCTTGCCAGATAGGAGTGGGGTGCGAGGCATTGGGACATTGTGTGAAAAAGCGGAACTTAAGTAGTAGAAATGTGTATTTCCAAAATGGTCACGGGGTTGTAATGCCTGCAGTGGGAATGTGGTCAGTTGCATTGTAATAACTAAGTACAGTGCCAGGTGGCTACCAGACTGATGCACGGGATCACTTTGTAAAGGATATAAATGTCCTACCAGTAGGCTCTGCTCCTCTAACTCTTCGACATTAATAATGAGAGCCAACTGTAACTGCAAAATTAAAAAATATCAAAATAAAATAGGAATTTTCTTGTTTCTGCAATGAATTCATATGCGCAATTATAACAGCTTTAGCTCTAGCTACAACCCCATCCAACACTACTTGTCAAACGTGTAAATATATAGAATCCTAAAATTCTCACACTTGTCGCTTTGCCTGGGCCCTTCTTTCTTCTTATCTGCTGTTCTTTCCGTTCACACTTACCTACACTTGTGGTTGACATAAATAATAGACGGGCAAGTGTGACGGGATTGAGCTGATGAAACAAGCATATGGCCGAGATGGCCTCAAGGAAAATGGGCTGTCAGCGTTGCCGATGTCAGTCATGGGGAGGCTGTTGCTCTTGTCACCAGGAAATTACAGGCGGTGGAAGGGTGACCAGAGGCCTAGCTTAACTGGTTGGCGGTACTTTCTTGGCTGCAGATGGCACTCGCGGCTGGTGTGCCCACAAGTAAGGTCGGAAGCCTGCCACCCTGGCACTGCGGAGAGTCCCAGGGCCTAGGACCGAGTGCTGGCGCCCACGCCATCACAGTGACGCATGCCGCCAAAGACGCCTGCCAGCTCTCAGCTCCCGGCTCCTAAGCCACACCACAGCCTCCTGGTGTCCAAAGCGGCCTATGCCCTCAGGTGCCCACGTTTCAGCAGGCAAGTCGGAGAGCGCCCGGGGGCGACGCAAATGAGCCCGATTCCCAAGGGCTTCAAGGGACCAAGTAATCCACAACCCTCCAGGTGGAACATCCCGAAGCCCAGCAGGACACCGGCATGGCCCTCACACCAGAAGTGCTGTCACCCCAGAGACTGACACCTGGTTTTCTTCTCCCTCCTCCAGGGACTGGCGGGCTTCCTCCCGTCTGGTACCATCCGTTCACCGGCGTCCCTGGTGACCACCTTCGGTGCACACGGGAGAAAGGAAACAAAATCCTAACCCAGAAACCAAACCCAAAACACAGAACCGGAAATGTCCACTCGGCCCCTTGAGCACGAATCAGGACTCGGCTTCGGATCCGCGTGTAGGGATTGTCAGCTTTCCTCAACATGCTTGGCAGTGATAGTGGCGTCCTGCCCCACATGCCTTTCCTGTTCTGTGCAGTGCACCTCTCCCCGCCGCAACTCTTGCTGTCAGGCCCTTCTCAAACAAACCCCGGCCAGATGCCGGATGGAGAGTCACCTCCCAGCAGGGAAGGTTCTAGTCCTAGAGGGCAGTGCTTTGTTTGAAAGGAATGATGTTTCTTTGGTGGAAAGCCTGGACATACAAAGACCTGTGTGCAAACACGCTCAAACCTGACTTTTCTGTACTGCCATTGATGGCCCTGGGTACTGCACCTAGTTCATCCCCTTCCACAGGATGCCCCATAGGTTTCACTGTCTTCACCTGAGTACGCGGAGTTGGAGTTGCGTTTCACAGCCTCTGGTGGTAAAAGCATACTGGAGGGATAGCTATGCTGT
>NW_011888978.1:387158-454555 GCF_000151845.1 Pteropus vampyrus | reverse complement strand
ATACTGGAGGGATAGCTATGCTGTTGTTCTGTTTGTTCCGGGGTTTTACTTTTGTTTCTGAAAGCTCCTGGTCCTTATCATTATTGAAATGATTTTCTGGTAGGATTTTCCACCCCAATATTACATTTAAACACAACAGTGATCCCCCATGCAAGTAGATAGTTGGTTCGATTGTTTTATTTACCTACACATCATTTTTATAAATGTGAAGAGGCAAGGCGAGTTTCTGTGTTGTCTTCCTTTCCTGCGAGAAGAAAGTTCTACCTTCGATGATGGGAGACTTGCCTCTACTTCCTCCATTTCTTGAGTTGTCCTACCAATGCTCATGCTTTCAAGCAGTGTTGTTAGTATTATTTTTTTCATTCTGAATTTATCTACTTCTGGTCTTTTGCTGGCCATAGCAGTCAGGAAATGATGGGACGAGCCAGAGGCACTCTGTCTTCTTTTTGGAATCCGTTGAAGGGATGAGTCTCATTTTCACCTTTGGTGATCTGTCTCATGGGATTGCTTCAGCATCATTTGCATTTGAATGAGAGCAGCTGCCATCCTCTCAGCATTCCTTGCAGACAGGCCACTGTTGTTATCTGGCGGTTATCTGGAGGCCCGGACGGCCAGCGGAACCTTCAGATGGACCTAGGCAATCCCATTCCCATCACCTTCTCTCCCCTCTGCAGAATGTGCATCCCTCCCCTTTGTTCCCATGCCAGAGAATGCTCCAGTACACAATATTGTGGTGGGCCTGTGTGGACGGTAAGTGGAACGGAATGCAGTGAAGGGCCTTGTATCAAATTTGAAGATTCTGGAGGGCAGGGGCAGAAGTCAATGGCTTTTTCTGGACCTCGAAGATGAGTTTTGGAAGTAAGTGTCCTTCGTTAATAAGCCAGGCCTCTAGGCGTCTGAAGAGGGCTGCCTCTCACTTTGGGAGCTGGCCATCGTGCGAGCGTGGGGTACTCTCTGGATTGCATCTGGAAAGTTCTCGAGGAAGTCGGGACCCAGAAGCATGATGTTTGGCCAGGAACACCACCTCCTCCACTCGCCCACCTTCACATAATTCACCTATGACTTTTAACGTATCCTTTCCTGGCCTCACAAGAAAGGGAAGCCTTTGAGGATGTAATCGACAGCGTCCTCTGTGATGAAGATAGAAATAGGCAGAGTAAACCAGCAGCGTATTGCTCTCTATGTGTGTAAAGTAACATGGCCTTCCACCATCTGGAACAAATATTGGTCATCGAACATAACAAGAGGCCAGAGAATTCTGCATGTGCAAACTACGAGGCCCCGAGTACCAGTCGTGCTGAAGGGAAAATTACAAAGCTTGTTAAATAAATACTTGGTGGCAAATGTACTTGCCCTCATCATTCAATTTTCACGTGTTGCATGCCGTCCTTTCCAGGCCATAAATATTTAATGAAGGGCTGCCCTAGGAAGCTATTTAAACATTAGGGGTGGAGTATCTTCGTTCTATATAAGGCCTGTCCTTCCCGGTACTGTTCAGATGGCCCCGGGCTTCTGAGGTATCCAGCAGACTTTCCACACATGGCTATGACCAGCACATGGACCAGTAAGTTCCCATTAAATTTTAGCACTGTGGGTAAATCATTCAAATGTCATGACGTTTTCCAGATTGAAAGAAAGTATAAAATGCTGTCATAACTGGAGGGCTATATCTTACAGGGCTGTGTTTCAGTGATGGATTATTGAGCGAGTCTTGGACATTGTCTCCTCGAAATAAAAAAAAAAAAAAGAAAAAAAAACTGGAGGGTTAGCCACATTTCCCATCATCATTTCTTCTACCGAACATCTTATGGTTAAAATGCTACTGGTAGAAAATAGTTTGCAGATTATTAAAGTTGTATACATAAAATTTGATACATACTTCAATCCAATCAAAAAAAAATTTTCTTCCTTAAAATGTGCAATGGTTTCTTTCCAATTTCAATCAGATCCCCTTTACCGTAACTTTTGGCTCACCTGTTGGTTTGCTTGCCAGTTTGCAGATTCTTTGTGTGTGATAGTCATCCCTTCTAAAAGGTGGAATTAACTGTTTCTTTTCTCAGGGAGATTTTCGGTGTGTTTATCAGTTACCCGTGGAAAGCAGTGCTTAGAATTCACATTTTTCACAGGCATGAGATGAAGGACAGGGCTAGCACCACCACCTGACAGTGTTGATATGGACACTGGCCTCACCCATCTTCATTCTCTCCAACAGGCCCATTCCCTCGAGGATCTTGCAGAAAGAGAATTGCTCTGAAGTCCCAACAGAAGGAGGATCTGCACACATTGTTTCAACAGAACCCCACCCTGGTATAATGACCAGAACACAACTGGCCCAAGAAATTGGCTTACCAGAATCCAGAATCCAGAATCCAGGTAGGCTGGAGTTTCTCATTTATGTTGTCTCAGGGTCAATTTGTAGACAGAATCTGGGCCAAGCAGTTGGAAGTCACTCCCTAGGGTCAGCTAGTGTGCTTAGAAGACGTATTTGCCTTCTGTCATGATGTGTGGAGAAGGAAAGAACACAAAATTATAATGAGAATGCCATGTAGAAGGAGAACGTTCTCAGCTCAGGAGTGCCCCACTCCCCTTGTTATAGTTTCCAATAAGCCATGGGCTGCAGGGAATTCAATTTCAGGGGAGAAGACGTAGTTCTGCTCCCTAATGCAGCCCTCATGGTCGTTTGGAACAGACTTTCCTCCAATCCTGGTAATGAACATGCATTCCTTAGGAGCAGGTGGATGTAGGTGGCCCAAGGGAATCGGTGCTTTGGGTGGATGGCCCATGAGACCAGGATAGATTGGGATGGCTGTGCTGTGGCTCTTGCCCTCTATGCCTGGCCTCCAAGTCAGTCATCTTTTGTTCTGAAGCCCGACCCTCTGCTAAGTTTCCAAGTAAGTCAGTAATGAAACAGAGGTCACAGTTTGAGCACCGTGCCTGGGGCCTTGGAAAAATTCGATAAGTATCAGATGTCTTTAGACACATTTTGTTTGGAGGTGTCAAATTGACCACACTAAATGCTCACAACTGATGTAAAAGTACAGATTGCCCTTCTGTTCCTGCTAATAGGGAATGACGCACGGTGGTCTGTTGCTTAGGAGACGGACTCGCCTTTGAAAGTTCGGTATTGGTTACAGTTGATTCTCTACAGCTAGGAGGGACGTTGGAATGAATTCAGTAAGAGGTTCCTGGACATGAGGACTTCCCTGGCAGCACAAGTGGACCATTTGAGTCCTCCTGCTTCAGTGCCGTTTCTACAGGGATACTGCCCTAAGCACTGTGTGGCAGAAAAGAGCATCGCCTGTGCGGACCCAATATAGGCGAGGAAGCGATAACCTCACAATACTGGGGCTTGACTCCCTTCGAGGGGAGGCATGAGGAGGAAGAAATAGAGCACAGGAGAGGAAGGGGAGAGCGAGGCAGAAACCGAGCTAGAGACACGAGGACAGGGTCTGAGGGAAAGACAGATCGACACACCGGCACGGACACTTTCACAGTCAGAGGCGCAGAGACAGGGAGCAAAATTGCGAGGGTTGGAAGACAGAGGGAGCTGGAAGGAGAGGGCGTGCCAGCGAGCTCCCTCTGCCTTGGAGAGCCAGCAATACTGTCTCTGCAATATTGTCAGGGCTATTGCATGTGGGTCTCAGGGAGATCACCGAGAAAGAAATGATGACTTTATCATTCATTGCAGATGCTGTGCTCGGTCAGCTTTGGGGCTCTCATCTGGAGGTAAATGCCTTGTCCTTTGCAAACTAGGGCATCTTTGGAGGATCACTATTCCCACCGGGGGCAGACAGCCAGTTTGGGGATTTCTTTTGTTGGATTTCCTGCGGGTGCGTGTGTGCGTTGGTCGGTTTCTTTTGTTTTACTCACTTTAGTCAATATTCAGGACCACTGGGGGAAATATGGCATGATGATCGAGTCTTCCTTTTCCACCAAGGTTTGGTTTTAGAACCAGAGGACAAGACATCTGAGGCAGAGCCGATTGAAGTCCACAGACTCCCTAAAGGAAAGGCATTGCCACCCAGAGGAGCAGCCTCCAGCTGAGGCTCCAGGTGAGGACATGGCTTTCAAAATACGTTCTCCGAGAGGGTCTTTTTGAGATGAAAACGTCTCTGCTGTTCGCTGCCGAAAGTTTTCCCTCCATTGCTTAGGACGGGGACCCATGCTATTCAGATCTGACCCCTCTCATCCTCCTGAGAGGGACACCTTGCCCGGCAAAAGGGCTTTGATCCTTCTGGGCCTGAAAGTGCCAGAACGTGCAGAGACTTATTTTTCACCAACTCAAGGGTTTTATCCAAGAGCTAGCTAGAATTAGTCGATGAGTCATATCAGAGAGCAAGTACTCACATGCACGCAGACACACACGCACTCCAATATCTGTTTTTGCATTGACTGTGCCATTATCCTGTAATCTCTCCTTTTTAGTTTTATTTTTCCATCTAGTATGCATAGCCAAAGAAGCCAGGAGAAAGCAGACACCCATATCGCCATCTCAACGTTGTTCCTGCTAATTGAAGCTTTTGAAAAGAATAGATTCCCCGGCATCGTGACCAGGGGAGATCTGACACAACAAACAGGCATTCCAGAATGCAGAATTCAGGTACATTGTCAGTGCGGGCACACGAAAGGCCTCACGTGATCGAGTCATTGACCCCTGAGAGGATGCTGCATGGATGTGGACTCTTTGGGATTATCCTCCTGATCCAGGCAACGGCCTTACAGGGGAGAGTGTGCCTGAATGAAACATTTTCACATCAGATTGGTGGCGGCACACAGACCTGTAGAAACAGCGTCAGGAGAAAAGCTGTGAAATGGGAAAGTTCAAGGAGACTCTGTCAGTCAGGGAGGGCTTTTGGAGTTCAGCAGTGCTGTCATTGTACCCCAGACTTCTCTTTCTTATGAGTAAGGACAGTGTCCTGGCTGTGGTCCCATGCTTGCCTTCATCCAGGGCCCCAGTGACCTGGGCCCAGCACAGAACCCGTTCATGAGCCACCGCTCGCCCCACTCCACCCTGGAGGACCTCATCAGCTCAGGTCGTTGGCCTGATTCTGGGTTGGAGGTGGACACACCACCAGCCCTAGTTGAGAATGGTTATTCTCAGTAGCTCTGAGAATTTTGACCCGGGATGTGTGCATTTCCATGCAAGTTGATATGTACACCAAGGCACAGACTCTCCAAGACTCTCTCTTGGATCCGAGAATGGAAACACTGCTTCCACTGGAGGCCCAGGCCCTGCGTTTTCTGTGTTCTCCTTAGACGGAAAACAGTCGCATCCTGATCAGGAGAGTTCAGGTAGCAGGCCAATATCATATCCAGATGTTTTTCAACTGGACTCGCTGACTGCCTGTTTCTCAACCATCCTTGGGGAGCGGACTTTAAGACATATTGAGTGCACATGTAGAATGTGTTTCCTGCCACCCCTGATTAAGAAAGAGCACCTTAGTCATGGAATATGACTGTTCTTTGGGTTGGCCTGACGTCCACCAGCTTACAGGAAAGAATCTGGTTGGCGTGCAGGCGCACTTGAGGATCTGGGGGATTCAAGATAGAGGCTCGGAGGTGGTCTCTAACCATGCTCCATAAAATGGATGAGGCGGGTTGCATTAAGGCATTGACTACCAGGAAAGGAGTGGGCAAGAAATGGAGAAGGCAGCATGTAGAGCATGGAGGGCCATCATTGTAGCCAATCGGTGTGGGATCCACTCCTCGCCAGGTGTCCACAGTTGCCCTCAAGTTGCTTCTTTTTCAAGAGTGCCGGGTCAAGACTACAAATCAAAATCCCCAGGGTTGAGGCTCAATTGGCATTTCCCTTGGCCTGGCAGACCAGGGGCGTTAGAGCTGGACTCTCAATTATCTTGGTGTTCATGTCTTCCTCTTCTTGTCCTATGTCTGGTTTCAGAACTGAAGAGCTCAGCACCCTGGGCAGAGTGCACGTGGGCCCCCGAATGCCCTGAAAGAAGGCGCTGACCCTGAGCCTTCACAGGCTCCTCCACCAGTCCCAAGAAGCCCCCTTCCACCCACCCCCAGCTATGCTCAACAGCTCTCCTCATTGTCCTCCCATTGATCCTGTAGATGACATCTGGACATTTGCTCTGGCAGCAGCTCTGCCTCTCATTTCCGCTGTCCTTGTTTCTAGATTTCCCTCAGGTGGCTGTGTGGTCCTGTCACTGAGGGACTTGGTGGCCCAGGACATGTAGGCTCTGTGGGGAAGAGAGCACTCTCATCCTTCTCGGATACCTGTGAATCACTTGTCAGCAGGACCATCTCTAGGAGAGTGTCTCTCATATACTCACAGTCCTCTGTGGCCCCCACACCGAAACCAGAGCCAGGGGCACAGCAGAAGCACTGATTGGCTGCTCCGCCTTTGCTGGATGCCCCTATGCAGGGGTGTGTACAGGGGCCAAGGGTGGTTGGGGCCAGAGCAGAGACATGGGAAGGGTCAGTTCTGCCGCCTGCACACGCTGGCACCTTCCCTGCAGATTCTCCGGGGCTCTTAGACGAACTCCTCTTGACCCCCAAGCTTCAGGACCAGGGGAAAGCTTTGCTCAGTGGGTATCCCCAGGAAGAGGAGCCTGAAGGATTTCTGGAATCACCCCTCACTGAGGAAGAATATCAGGCTCTGCTCGACATGCTGTAAAGGTGACCTGGGGCTCAGCTTTAGGAGGGGAGCGGTATACTTCTCCCCATCTTGACTTGGACCTGCTTTCCAGCAGGGAGAGATCCAGCATGACTGGGAGGAGTGAGATGAGGAAACGCTCATTGTGTCCTAGAGCAAGACCATGGCTGGAAGGTGCAGCTGCCTCTGCAAAGCCTTAGAGGTGTTTCTTCTCTCTCCTGCTTGTGGCATTCGATGGCCTCCGTGATGGTGGCCGAGACCCACAGTTCCTCCAGAGGCGCCGTGAGCACCAGACAGCAGGTGCCCTCCCTGAAGCTTGATTAATGCAATGATTTGTCACAAGGATCCTGACTTGCTCCCTGCCACGGCTACTGACAGGCCCATCTGGGCAACCCTTGACCGGCGGTGAAATCACGCCCAGAGGATGAGCCGTCAGAAACTATCTCCCATGGGTATGTTTTCTGGCATTGGGAAAACAACTCCATGAATAGGTGGATACGCCTACAAGGTGGGGATGTTACATGTCTCGGATCTGTAAATCTAGGATGGTGAGGTTTGACTCAAGCTGTAAGGGTGGGAACAGACAATGACACATCTCACAGGTCTCTGCCTGTGAATGGTGGTTTGTGAGGTTAAGTCCATAATCTTATTGGATGTGTGCATGTGATTTTTGCCTTGGAGCATTGATGCATACAGCTGTCCATGGGTGATGGTCATCAACCAGCTCAAAGCCTTCACTCCGGGAATCGTATGGGTCTCATACCTTCTAGCATTCTAGCATGTTGGTATGTGTGCCTATGAATAGCTGCCCATAACTGTTCAAATGGGTTTTGGGAAGAGAGGGAAGGTCCTGTCTGACACTGCTGGTTGCCCAACTTCATCTGTGTCTCCTCCCTTTCTTTTAGTTGTACTTTGGAAAAATGCCTTTTGGAATTTTAAGTAGAATGCTACTCTTCATTGGTAGAATAATAAAAAGATATTTGAAAACTCAGTGTGGCTTCTGGATTGTCATTTGGTGGCCTCACTTTCTTCCCTGTCCCTCTTGTAATTATTCAGAGGATCACCATGCCCCTTCGCCTGTGACCTTGAACGAAGGAAGTCAGGGTACCCAAGCCAAGACCCCAGCACCCATCTACAGACACACCCGATTGCTATCTCTGGAACTTCCTGCAGTCAACAAACTTAACACTGATTCTGGGTGTGTGACATGTGAGGTTTCCACCAGGGTATATACTTGAAGTGTGAGTGCCTGGATTATTCAGACACAATCTGTACTTCTAGATTGTACATGCAATGGTCATATCAACTCCTTATGCTGACTCTACTCTCTGAGAAAAAGACCCCTCCCTCTCTCTATCAATCTCTTTTTTTTTCTATTACTTTAACAATTGTGTTTTTCTCTATTCCCTCTTCATTGTTTCACGCACACACACATATACACACCCCAAAGAGAAATGCACACACACAGTCACTAACACACACTCACACACACCAAGAAACATATACCTCCTATGATGGGAACAGACATTGCTGAGATATAGAAAATAGCAAAAATTAAAAAGTGGAAAGCTAAGTCAAATATCAGTAGTGCCATCGTCCCCTTTCCCTGGATATTTTATTATTGTGCAAGATCATTTCCTAGTACGCTTCAGGAGAAGAGTTTGTGGACTCATTGATTACATGCCCGTGGTTCTAACACTTGTTTTCATAGAGTATGCAAGTGTTAAGAGATAATTCTGACATATTTTCCTTAGCATCACACCCTTTGTGTCCATGTGGGTTGTCGCATGTTGTAAGATTTCACTGTTCTTTATGACTGAGTAGAGTCATATTCCATTATACATATCCCACATCTTCTTTATCCAGTCATATACAGATGAGCACTTAGTTGGCTTCCATATCTTGGCTACTGTAAATAATGATGCCATGTATTGAGGAGTGCATATTTCTTTTCGAATTGGTGTTTTGGTGATCTCAGTTAATACCTATAACTGGAAATACTGGGTCATGAGGTGGCTGCCATTTTTTTCTTTTGTGAGGAACCTCCATATTTTCTTTTCATGGTGGCTGCACCAAATTGCAGTTCCATCAACAGCAAGTTAAAGTTCCCTTTTCTCCATATCCACACCAACACTTGTTGTGTGTTGAATTTTTGAAGGTTACCTTGAAAATGAGACCAGCTTCGTGTCACGTTTTCAAACCTCCACTTTACTTTCCCTGATCCAGGCAGAGTACTGGGTTATGGGCCATGGACTTCTATCGACTTTTTTTTTTTTCCTGCTGAGACAGTCTTGTTATCATGTGCCAAGTCCTCCAACAAAGGTTCTGTTATGAAAATTTAGACTAAATTTTGTGGGCCAAGGTCTCCACCCTACTTCCTGCAAATAGGAATAATACATGGCTGTGCTTCCAAGCTCCACAGTCGAGTTCCTGAAAGAAAAGTCCAGGCTTTGTACCAAGTTTCTAAGTGCCCACACTACATTATCTTACCATAGGAAAGGCTGGGTGCTGTAGGTTACGGTACCTTTCAGAAATTGGTAAAAGGGAAAATTGCTGACATGGGACTAGGTTGTGCTCAGTGGACTGTATGATGACAAAAGTTGGTGCCATCGACCCAGAAATCTATCATATATATTTTAAAGGGAGTAGAGTGTTGGAGCTGTGAACCGAGTCCTCTGTGATTCTTCCTCCTAGAGCATGATATCTTGGTTCTGTGGGCCAAGGTCTCACCAAGAGTTTCTGGGAGCAGGAGCAAGGCTGGGTTTTGTAGGCCTAGGTCTTCAGTCAGGACTTTATTACCAATTGGATATTCTTGACCTTGTGGGCCTGGTGCTGTCAGCTTGTTCCTTTTAGGAGGTCCAGGCTTGGTGCAGATATCCACAGTCTCTGTTTTAGTTTCTCTTCTATAAAGAAGGCTTATTATTGTGTTCCTAGTACTCTAGGCGACATTCATTCAGAGAGGACAGCCTTAGAACCGTGTTCCCAGAAGACCCATTCAGTCTCTGTTAGAGAAAGGCAGAAGGAATGCTGTGGGCCAATTTTGCATCTCTAATACTTGAAAATAGGAGAAAAGATTGGAATTGCAAACCAAGGTTAGCACTCTGGTTCCTGATTAGAAATCCAGGCAGGAGACAAGGTCCTTCGTCTCGAGTTAAGACTCTCTTACATGAGCACACGTTTGCACTGTAGGATAAGGTCTCTTATCTACTAATCTTCTAGAGGTCAGGTTTATTGTCATGGATCCCAGTCTCCCTTTTATTTACTGTTATTAAAAGACATTCTTGGTGCCTTGGGCCCATGTCAACACTCCAAATTCTTTCAAGGGAAGGCAGTTTTGCTGGTACTAATGGAGGACTCCATTCTTCCTTTTATTCAGAGAAGACAGCTTTGTTTGTGGGCCATGCACCCCACATGAGTTTCTGTTCACAGGGACTACCTAGGAGGTAGTGAGAGTAGTTGTTTCATCTAGTCTGTTATCAATTAGATGGTCTTGACCTTGGGAGCCTGGGTCTGCACTCTAGCTCCTATGATGAGAGTTCAGGCTTTGTGACACAGGTCTTCCTCTTCATTCTTTTTGTTTCCCTTGCATAAAGACAGGCTTGTTGCCTTGGGCCTAGGACACCAATTGACATTTGTTCAGGGAGGATAGTTTTAGAACTGTGGGCACAGGCCACGACTTCAGACTCTGTTAGGAAAGAAAGAAGAAATGCTGTGGAATGAGGTCTCAGCTCTACCATCTGACAAAGGTGAAGGGAGTGGAACTGCAAGCCAAAGTCCTTGCTCCTAAGAAATATCTAGACATGGAGCCAAGTTTCTAGTTCTCCAAGAAAGAATTTCTTACCAGAGGAAAGTCTGGCCTTGAGGTTTAAGGTTTCCAATCTACTACTTTTCAAAGAAGACAGGCTTGATCTCTTTAGACCAGGGTTCCGTTGTATTATTATTAGGAAGAGACAGTCTTTGTGTCATGGGCCCAGGTCTCCAGTCTACATCATTAAATGGGAAGACAGTACTGTTACTCTGAATGGAGGTCTTCTTCTTTTCTATAAGAGCAGACAGCTTTGGTCGGCGAGCCATGCACTGCACATTAGTTTCTGTCATAGGGTCTAAGTTGTTGGTAGTGTGAGTTGGTCATTTGTTTAGTCTGTTCACAATTAGACAGTGTTAACCTCAGGACCACAGCCCCACAGGAGTCACTTCAGGATCATGTGACCACCCCCTGAAAATCACGTGCCCATCAAGAGACTGGCCTGTATGAAACACTGGGAGATCATGTGACAGTTGGGGATGACGTCGTGCCCCCTTTGGAATGAGGAGTGCATATCACTTGATAAAATCCACATAAACACTGAGAAAATATTAGTCTGTGTTTAACAGAAGGTGGCCGAGACATCCTGCAAACTGACCTCCAATCGAATGTAGTGTCCACACTGCAAAACTTACTTGAGGTCAATGGTATATGCAGCCAGATAGTGATCCTTAATTCACCTCGAGTTTTGTCTGTTTTCAGGAAACCTGCTTTATGGCATGGGAGGAGGCGGTCACATATTGGCCGCGTTGAAACCTAGAGACTGAGTGTGCTGTGAAGAAGTGACTGGATAGCGGTGGAAATGACAGCCGCCATTTTGCTGTATTGTTGGTAAAATGCTGAGTCATTGTGAGCATACCTCTTCATGGCAGAAAGAAAGCCTGCCTCAGAATTCTTCTATAGCAAACTTCAGACTACAAATTCTGAGAGAGACTGGCTTATCAAAAGAAAGCTGCAATATTGACATTGAGGCAGTTTCTTCAAAGTGGTCTGGAAAGCCTTGGTTTAGGCTGCAGAGGAAAATGAGGTGGAAGTCACCTGAAAATCTCATAGCAAGAATGTGGGAATCTCACGATATTCACATGGCTGCCCACAGGAATTACGAGACCATCCAGAGACTGGACCGAGGGCATCATTGGGAGATCACGAGACATTGGGTGATGGTGCAGTGCTCACTTTGAGTTACCCTTCCACATTCCTTGGCAAAATTCACATAAACACTGAGGAAAGGAGAGTTCGTGTAGCAGAGTGTGGCCAAGACAGTCACCTCACTGCCCTTTAATTGAAAGGATAGTTCTGCCTGAGAAGACTTGCTTGAAGACAGCGGTGTAGGCTACTAGACAATGATCCTTAAATAACTGGCCTGAAGTGTCGACTGGAGACAGGCTTGAAGGCAATTAGAGTGGCCGTTGCACATTAACCGTATTGAAATTTGGAGGCTGAGTCTGCTTGAGGGATTTACTTTAGAGCAATGGAAACATCAGCCACCATTTTGCTATATTAGAGCAAAAAAGCTTAGTTATTGTGACCATAACTCTTAATAGATTCAGGTGTGACTCCCGTACTATTCTTCAATGTGGACCTTAGGACACTACTGTCGAGAGAGAATTGCTTAACAGCCAATGCATCATAGCTGAAATATTGAAAATGTGCAGTTTAAGAGACATGTTTTGAAAACACTTGGTTGAGGATAGGTGAAGAGGAATAAGGTGGAAATCACCTGAAAATCATGTAGCAAGCACTAGGGAATCATGTGTCAGTCAAGAAAACACCTCGCAGGATTCACATGGGGTTCATGGAGGACCCTGCGGCAATCATTTGTCTACCAGGTGACAAGTCTTGTTACTGTGGGCGTAGATTTTTACTCTACTTCTTAGAATAAACCAGGCTTGAGTGTGTGTGAAACGTTTTCCACATGAGTTTACCTTGAAAATGAGACTGACATGGTGTTGTTTATTCAAACATTCACTCTACTTCCTTTGATCCAGGCAGAGAACTGGGTCATGGGCCATGAACTTCTACCGACTTTTTAATTTCTTCCAAGATGGTCTTGTTACCATATGCCAAAGTCCTTCACCAAATGTTCCGTTATGAAAAGTTAGGCTAGATTCTGTGAGCCAAGGTCTCCATTTCACTACCTGGAAATAGGAATATTGCTTGGCCATGCGTTCAAGCTCCCCAGTCGAGTTCCTGAAAGAATAGTCCAGGCTTTGTGCCAAGTTTCTAAGTGCACACACTACCTTCTCTTTCCAGGTGAAAGACTTGGTGCTGTAGGTTATGGTCACCTTTCAATAACTGGCAAAAGGTAAAATTGGTGACGTGGGATCAGGTTGTGATCAATGGACTGTTAGGATGACACAATGTTGGTGCCATCTACACAAATTTCTATCATAAATGCTTTAAAGGGAGGACAGTAGTGGTGCTGTGTACTGCATCCTCCTTTCTTCTCCTCCTAGGAGATGA
Organism: Pteropus vampyrus; assembly: GCF_000151845.1. Classification (NCBI taxonomy): domain Eukaryota; kingdom Metazoa; phylum Chordata; class Mammalia; order Chiroptera; family Pteropodidae; genus Pteropus; species Pteropus vampyrus. The sequence goes on along the minus strand of NW_011888978.1, from coordinate 441,671 downwards.
CATCTTGGTTCTGTGGGCCAAGTTCTCATCAAGAGTTTCTGGTACCATAAGTCAGGCTTGGTGTTGTGCTTGTGTTTTCAATGTGGACTTTGTTACCAATTGGATGGTCTTGACCTTGTGGGCCTAGGGCTACCATTATTTCCTTTTAGGAGGTCCAGGTTTGGTTCTAATATCCACAGTCTCCATTCTACTTTCCCTTCCAGAAAGAAGGCATGTTCCTATGTGCCTAGGACTCCAGGCACCATTTGTTTAGAAAGGCCAGACTTAGAATTGTGAACCCATTCCACCTGTTCTGTCTCTGTTAGGGAAAGACAGAAGAAATGCTGTGGGCCAATTTCTCAACTCTACTCCCTGTAAACAGGGGAAGGGATTGGAACTGCAAACCAAGGTGAGCACTCTGGTTCCTGATTAGAAATCCAGGCAGGAGACAAGGTTCTAGTTCTCAAGTTATGATTCTCTTACCTGAGGACAGGCTTGCCCTGTGAAATAAGGTCTCCTATCTACTAGTTTTCAGAGTGGACAGGTTTATCGCCATGAGTTCCAATCTCCTTGTACTTATTGTTAGTGAAAGACAGGCTTTGTGCCATGGGCCCTTGTCACCACTCCAAATCCTTTCAAAGGAAGACAGTGTTCCTGGTATGAAGGGAGGCCTCCATTCTTCCTGTTGTTCAGAGAAGAAAGTTTTGTTTGTGGGCCATGCACTCAACATGAGTTTCTGTTCACAGAGGTTACCTTGAGTGTAGTGTGAGTAGTTGTTTCATCTAGTCTGTTATCAATTAGATGGTCTTGACCTTGGGAGCCTAGGCCTGCAATCTAGTTCCCGTAAGGAGAGTCTAGGCTTGGTGTCACAGGCCTAAGTCTCCATTCAGTTTTCCTTTAATAAAAACAGGTTTGTTGCCTTGGGGCTAGGACACCAATCGACATTTGTTCAGGGAGGACAGGCTTAGAACTGTGGGCCTAGGCCAACACTTCAATCTCTGTTAGGAAAAGACAAAAGATATGCTGTGGGATGAAGTGTCAGGTCTATCTCCTGTAAAAGGTGAAGGGATTGGAGCTGCAAGCCAAAGTCACTACTCTCACTCCAAAGAGAACTTCCAGACGTGAAGCCAAGGTTCTATTTCTACAAGAAAGTTATTTTTCCCAGAGGAAAGACTGGCCTTGTGGTTTAAGATCTCCAGTCTACTAGCTTTCAAAGAGGACAGGCTTGGTGGCTTTAGACCAGGTCTCTGTTGTATCATTGTTAGGAAGAGACTGGTATACTCTCATGGGTCTGGGTCTCAGGTCTACATCATTTGCAGGGAGGACAGTATTGTTACCATGAACAAAGGACTCCTTTTTTTTTTTTTTGTAAGAGTAGACAGCTTTATTCTGTGGGCCATGCACTGCATACTAGTTTCTGTCACAGAGATTAGTTTATTGGTAGTGTGAGTAGGCCTTTTGATTAGACTGTTAAAAATTAGACAGTGTTAACCTCGAGACCATGGCCCTGTGGGAGTAATGACAAGATCACACGACCGCCCCCTGAAAATCACATGCCCTTCAAGAGAATGGCCTGTATGAAACACAGAGAGATCATGTGACAGATGGGGATGATGTAGTGCTCCCTTTGGAATGATGAGTACATATCACTTGATAAAATTTACATAAACACTGAGAAAACATTATTTTCTGGGTAACAATAGGTAGCCGAGAGAGCTTCCTTTGACCTGCCATCAAATGTAGTGTCCACATTACAAAACTTACTTGACATCAACAGTATATGTGGCCAGACAATGATCATTAATACACCTCACGTTTTGTCTGTTTTCAGGAAACCTGCTTTATGGCAGTGGAGGTGGTGGTCGCATATTGGCCGCGTTGAAAACTAGAGGCTTATTGTGCTGTGAGGAAGCTACTGGTAAAATGATGAGTCATTGTGAAGATACCTCTTCATGGTGGAAAGAACGGCTGTCTCAGAATTTCTCTATTGCAAACTTTAGACTACAAATTCTGAGAGGACTTGCTTAACGACCATCAAAAGAAAGCTGAGCTATTGACATTGAGGCAGTTCTTTCAATGTTTTCTTAAAACCCTTGGTGCAGGCCAGCAGAGGAAAATAAGTTGGAAGTCACCTGAATATTTCATAGCAAGAACACAAGAATCTCGAGATATTCACATACCCACTCCGCGAGCATCATATGACCATCAAGAGACTGGCCTGAGGGCATCACAGGATGATCATGTGACATTGGGTGATGGTGTGGCACTCACTTTTGAGTTACCCTACCACATCCCTTGGTAAAATTCATGTAAACACTGAGAAAAGGAGAGTACATGTATAACAGAGTGTGGCTGAGACAGCCACCTAACTGCCCTTCAATCCAAAGGTCAGGTCTGCACGAGAAGACTTGCTTAAGGACAGTGGTGTAGGTTACCAGACAATGATCCTTAGATAACTGGCCTGAAGTTTCAGCTGTGGTCAGGCAACCATTTGCTTGTAGGAAATGGAACAGCTACTGCACATTAACTGCGCTGAAATGTGGAGGCTGAGTCTGCTTGAGGAAGTGACTTTAAAGCAGTGGAAACAGTTGCTACCATTTTGCTGTACTGTAGCAAAAATGCTGCGTTATTGTGAGCATAACTCTTAATGACTTCAAGTTCGAATCCAGCAGTATACTTTGATGCAGACCTTAGGCCACTACTCTGGAGAGGGAATTGCTTAATGGCCAATGCATCAATGCTGAAATATTGAAAACGTTCAGTTTATGAGACGTGTTTTGAAAACACTTGGTTGAGGATAGGGAAGAGGAAACAGGTGGAATTCACCTGAAAATCATGTAGCAATCACTAGGAAATCATGCAGCAGTCACACGAACACCTCAAGGGATTGACATGGTTGTCAAGGAGGACCCCGTGGGTATTGTTTGTCTACCAATGACAAATTGTTACTGTGGGTGTAGGTTTTCATTCTACTTCTTAGAACGAACCTGCCTTGAGTGTGTGTGAAATGTTTTCTAGTAGAGTTTACCTTGAAAATGAGACTAGTATGGTGTTATGCTTTCGAACATCCTTTCTACTTCCCCTGATCCAGGCAAAGAACTGGCTCATGGGCCATGGACTTCTATCGACATTTTTTCCCTATCAAATGGTCTTGTATCTGTTTGCCAACTTTTCCACTAAAGTTCTGTTATGAAAATTTAGGCTAGATTCTGTGGGCCAAGGTCTCCACTGTACTTCCTGGAAAGAAGAACAATGCTTGGCCATGCTTCCAATCTCCCCAGTCGAGTTCTTGAAAGAAGAGTCAAGGCTTTGTGCCAAGCTTCTAAGTGCCCAAATTACTTTCTCTTATTAGAGGAAAGGCTTGGTGCTGTAAATTACGCTCACCTTTCAATAATTGGCAAAAGGAAAAATTGGTGATGTGGGACCAGGTTGAGCTGAATGGATTGTTAGGATAACACAAATTGGGTGTCCTCCGCCAAAATTTCTATCTTAAATGCTTTAAAGGGAGGACAGCCTTGGTGCTGTGAACTAAATCTTCATTTCTTACTCCTTTTAGGAGATGACATCTTGATCCTGTGGGCCCAGGTCTCCCCAAGAGGTTCTGGTAGCAGGGGCCAGGCTGGGTATTGTGGGCTTAGGTCTTCAGTGTAGACTTTGTTATCAATTGCATGGTCTTGACTTTGTGGGCCTGGGGCTGCCAACTTGTTCCCTTTATGAGGTCCAGTCTTGGTAGTGATTTCCACAGTCTCTGTTCTAGTTTTTCTTCCATAAAGGAGGCTTGTTGCTGTGTGCCTAGGACTCCAATCCACATATGTTCGGAGAAAACAGGCTTAGAACTGTGTTCCCATGCCACACCTTCAGTTTCTGTTAGAGAAAGACAAAAGAAATGTTGTCGGTCAATTTCTCATCACTACTTCCTAGAAATAGGGGATGGGATTGGAACTGCAAACCAAGGTCAGCACTGTAGTTCCTGATTAGAAATCCAGGAAGGAGACAATGTCCTAGGTCTCGAGGTAAGATTCTATTACCTGAGGACAGGCTTGCTCTGTGTTTTAAAGTCTCCAATCTACTAGTGTTCAGAGAGGACAGGTTTACTGCCCTGAGTATCTGTATCCCTTGTACTTATTATTAGGAAAAGACAGGCTTTGTGCCTTTGGCCCATGTCACCACTTTACATCCTTTCAAAGGAAGATAGTGTTGCATGTATTAATGGAGGTCTCCATTCTTATTTTTGTTCAGAGAAGACAGCTTTGTTTGTGGGCCATGCACTCCACATGAGTTTCTGTTCACAGGGGCTACTTTGGGTGTATTGTGAGTCAATATTTCCTCTAGTCTATTGTCAATTAGATGATCATGTTTGCATTCTAGTTCCTGTGAGGAGAGTCCAGGCTTGGTGTCTCTCAGACCTAAATCTCCATTCTAGTTTCCTTTGCATAAAGACTGGCTTGTTGCTATGGGCCCAGGACACCACTAGGCATTTGTCTGGAGAGGACAGGGTTAGAACCGTGGGCCAAGGCCACCACATCAGTCTCTGTTAGGAAAAGCCAGAAGAAATGCTGTGGGCTGAGGTCTCTACTCTACCTCCTGGGAAAAGTGAAGGCATTGAAACTGCAAGCCAAGGTCACCACTCTCACATCTAACAGAAAGTCCAGGACTGCTGCCAATGTTCTAGTTCTGCAAGAAAGAACTTGTGCCTTGTGATTTATGATCTCCAATCTACTAGTTTCAACGAGGACAGGCTTGGTGGCTTTATACTAGGGTTCTGTTGTATTAGTGTTAGGAAGAGACTGGCTTTGTGTCATGGGCCTGGATCTCCAGTTTACATCATTTTAAGGGAGGACAGTACTGGTACCATGAATGGAGGTCTCGTGTCTCTTCTGTTAAGAGTAGACAGCTTTGGTCTGTGGGCTATGCACTGTACATTAGTTTCTCTTCACAGGCCTAAGTTGTTTGTATAGTGTGTAGGTCTTTAGCCTATTCTGTTCAAAATTAGATGGTCTTAAACTTGGGAGCATGGCTCCATGAGAAGCAAGACAGGGTCACGTGATTGCCCAGTGGGAATCACATGCCCATCAACATAGTGGCCTGTAAGCAACACAGGGTGACCAGTGACAAATGGGAATGATATAGTGCTCCCTTTTGAATGACGAGTGCATATCACTTGATAAAATTCACATAACCACTGAGGAAACGAGAGTCTTTGTGTAACAGAAGGTGGTCGAGACTGCCACCTAACTGCCCTTCAATCGAAAGATCATGTCTGCATGAGAAAACTTGTTGGAGGAAAAAGGGTAAGTGTCCAGACTATAATCATTAATAAAACTGAGGATTCTTCTGTTGTCCGACAACCTCTTTTAAGGTCATGGAAGCAGCAGTTGCCCAGATGCTGCATTGTATTATGTGGTTGTGTCTGCTGTGAGGAAGCAACATGATTTCAATGGCAACAGCTGCTGCCAATTTGCTGTATTGCTGCAGAAATGCTGAGTTAGTGTGAGGATATACCGCAATGGTGGAAAGAATGGCTGCCTCAGTATTCCTGTATAGCAAACATTAGGCTACTAATGTTGAGAGTGAATTGCTTTACAGACAATGCAACATAGATTATATTTGACGTAGAGGCAGTTTCTAAAATGTGTTCTCAAGAGATTGGTTTAGGCCAGCATAAGAGAGTGGGTGGAAGTCACCTACAAATCTCTTGGCAGTAACTAGGAAATCAGGCAGCGGTCAGGAAGAGGCCTCATTGGAATCATGCCACGGTCAAGTGATCACCTTGTCAGAATCACACCGCGTTCATGTAACCACAATGAGTGAATCACGTGACCATCAAAAGACTGACCAGTGGGAGTCACAGTAAGATCATATGACATTGGGTGATTGTGTGCCGCTCACTTTTGCATTATAGTTCCACATTGCTTGTGTTGCATACAGGCCAGTCTCTTGATGGTTATGTGATTCTGCGCATGTGTAAACATTCTACCTATCCCTTAATATTACTATTTTCTTCCTTAGCTGAAGCTCATAATTGATTGACTGTCCTGTTTTAGCTTCCTTTTTCCCTTCTCTTCTCTCATATCCCTTCTCTCTCTTTATTTCTACCAAGCTTCTGCCCCACTCTGTATCTTCCAGTTTTACTGCATTCCTAAGGTTTCCTAATTTACCATGTTATTTCATCAATTTTTCCATCTCTTAAGTTGTCCACTCTGGAGTTCCCTTGCATATGCTTCCTCATCCCTCCATTTGTACTTTGTCTTCTGAAAACGACCACAATATTACCTTTCAGGCACAAGAAAAACACACTAATGATGGGATGGGACCATATATTCAACAATTACATTAAATGTTTAGGATCCTTAATGAGTAAAGAGCATTAATAGACAAACACCTCACCAGGCAACTATATGAACAAAGTACTCGGCAGGTGCATACTTGAGAACTTTCAACTGAATAAGCCATCAAATAAATGTGAATTAAAACAAGATTCTTTTCTCCCATTGGAGGGTTAGAGATTAAAGGGGTCATTATATGCCCTGTTGGTGGGGAGGTGGTATGCTAGAAGGGATATAGAAGTTTGAAGTCTCAAACACTGACACCTGTGTGGATCCAAGACCCCTGGTCTTGCAGTCATGCAGAGAAACATCAATCTGCATCCAAACAAGAGAAAAGCATCTCTAGTCCTTTTGATGATCTTTTGAGAGAATACCAAATGGGGATTGCATCCATGGAACATCTTGAATTATTTTATTCTCCTTTCTCCTCATTGACCTCTTCAAATATGAAGTTAGTGGGAAGAAACAGCCTCCCACATGTATTAAGCTTTAGGCCTCGCTTGGCGGCAGCCTTGGCCCTGGGGAGAGCAATGGGGGCATGCCAATCTATGGTCCCTGGATCTCCTGACACAGCTTCGCCAAAATCTTTTTTTAGGGTCTGATTCATGCTCTTGACTTTGCCTGATAACTGAGCATGCCAAGATGAATGTGGTTTGTGGCCAACCCCCAGCCTAGTTGAGAAGGTTTGGGTACTTTTACCAAGAGAGGAATGCCTCTTGTCACTCTGCAGGTTTTGGGAATAACTGCATTATTGACTGCCCTGAAATCATGGACAAACCAATATTTCCTGTTTTGCTTCTTTTTGGGTAAACTTCAGGTGTTACACAGGGACTGACAGGCCTATTTTATTTAGAGATGTGGACTCCTTGTAAGGCCTCTGGCCTTAAGGGGTACTGGGGTATCCATGGGTATGAGACTCTGGATCTTAATTGTATCCAAGACCAACTGAGGACTTGAGGTTCTAGGGAAGATTACTGGGGCTCATATGCTGTGGACCTGCCAGAACTGAGAGGTAGATTCCCCTCCCCAGGGTCAGTAGTAGTAGTAGTAAATTCATTAACCTAATTTGGTTAATGAATCCTGGCCAGTCAAGGAGGTAGGGCCCTTGGGCACATATAGGGAAGATTCTGTCAAAGTTTAGGACCCCAGGTCACACTGAGGGGAAAGTAAGTTGTGTTACCTGAGGCCTGCTGTCTATCCTGGGAATGGTGCAGTCAGTATTAGAGGGCCAATAGATTGTGTCAGGACAGAGTAGGTGGCTCCAGTATCAAGCAAATAGGTCCAGGGATACAGGACAAGGCAGCTGGAATAACTTTCCTAGACAAAAATATTTTGTGCATGATGAAATCTTGACCTGTGAAAAGTTGTGGAGATACCGAATTGTATGGCCATACACCCACAAGATAGTAAAATATGGCCAGAAGCCTTCCTGACAACATTGCTTCTATCCCACATGCCCATCCCATTAGAGGGCTGACACACATGGGGAAAAATACATGGAAGTGTGACAGTGTCATCGCTGTAAAGATCTGTAGCCAGTTGTGTAGGCACACTCACATGCTTCCCTGTGCCCAACATCTGGTCTTCCATCAGCATCAGGGCTTGTCGCCCATGCAGTTCCCACACAGGGAGGTGGCACCCAGAGCATCAGTGCTCTAACTGATCGGGTCTCTGTGCTGTGGCAAGAGGACCAGAAGCTGCATGAAATTGCCTTCTGCAACCCTCCAGATTAGCCTATGTGACACCTGGGAGAACCAGCAAATGGGATCAGGGAAAGATATAGCTCTTTTACAGTGGCCCAACCCTCTCATAGTCTCTTTCCTCTTTCACAATCCCCTGCATTTTCCTTTTGGGTTAACATGTGGTACCCAAGACCCTCTTCATTTTAATCAGGAGATGGGGGTAGGAGGGCACATGCTGACTGGGCAGGGAAATGCCACAGCAGGCCCTTCTACCTGCATCCTCCAGAAAACATGGCAGAAAGGTGTGGCCATCCATCAGCTGCTATGATGTAGACCTCAGGCCAATTTAATGTCATCCTTGTGTGTCTCTTCTCAGTGGTGACTCCTCTTCATTCTTTGACATGTCACACTTTCTGAGGACACCATTCACTTATTCACCAAACATGAATAAGCGTGTTATGTTCCAGGCACCATGCTAGTTGCTGGATTGGAGTGAGCAATACAAATGCTGTTTTCTTATAGCAGATGCTTTATTTAGAGAGGCAGATGCTGATGCAGTCACCTGAGGATACAGTTACAGACTCGAGAAATTGATTTCAGGGGATAAGTGCTAAACAACAGTAGGTCTGACTCAGTCTAAGTGGGAAGGAAGGGTCAGGGAGAACTTAAAAGAACTGTCATGTGAGCTGAAAATTGAAAGGTGGTGGGAGTTACTTAAATTATGATGGGGCTTAGGGCGCAAGGCATCCTAGAAGAGGAAACAGCCTTTGAGAAAACCCACAGCATGGCAATGGAGAAGAGGAGCCTTTTGGAAGGGCGAGGTGATGGATTGGGGGAGGCAGGTGAGAGAAGGTGGTCTAGGTGTAAGAAGGGGAACACCAGCACAGCTGGAGTGGGGCTGAATCAGGTGCCTCCAGGACATCCAAATGGACAAGTCAGCTAGAAAGCAGGAGTTCAGAGGAGGGTCTGGAAGATGTATACACACACACACACACACACACACACACACAAACACACACACACACACACACACACACACACACACATATATAGTCATGGACGTCATAAGCTTGGATGAGGTCAACTAAGGAAAAAATCATTGGATTGAATGAGGCAACTACTGCCACGTAACATACAAGCATGAAATGCTTGTGCTACAACCATGAAATGCTTGTGCTACAACCCTACACAAACTGTTGGAGCTTCCCCATCTGGGTCAGCAGGGGTCATCAGATGGAGGCTGAACTCAGTGGGATGACTCTGATGATCTCAATTGGGTTTGTCTTGATATGTGGGGTTGGCAGGAGGTGGGTGGGTTGGGGCTAGCTCAGCTGGGGTGCCTGTGCTCCACAAGTACCTCTTCATTTAATTGGTGGGCTAACCAAAGTACATATGTCTCACTCTGGTGACAAAGGCACTTAGAACAAGCACTCTGTCATTTCTACTTCATCCTATTGGTCAGCAAATCACAGTGCCAAACCTAAATTTCAGAGGTAGAAAGATGTCCTTTGCTTCTTGAAGGGGAGAAACTGCACAAGCCCTTGGCAGAAAGCATAGGTGCAGGAAATGGTAAAAGGCCCAAGCCCCTGCATGCACTTTGCATGAGCTTTCAGTTCCAGCCACCATACTTCCCATTCTTTCTATGAATCAAGTGTCATCACCTCATTGTGTATCTCAGGTCCATGAAGTCATATGTAATTGCTGTGTTAGGCTTGAATTCATGACTTGGGATCTACATCCCCCAGAGGCTTCTCTAGATCACACAATTCGGAACTAAATGACAAGTTTTAAGACGCCCCCATGCCCAGTATCTGTAGTGAGAAAGAGCTACATGGCTGCAGTTTTTTGAAAGAGAAGAATTGGGATAGAGCATTTGCAGTCCACGACAATTTTGCAGTGCAAAAGGACTGTTTCTTTTACTACCCTAGGGGAGGTTCTTTGAATTTTGTGACTTGAGGTGGCTCCCAGTCTATTGTTCTCTGAAACCGCCTTCCTTTTTCATGTGTTCATTACTCACTTTGGCAACTTCTGAAGGAGATGTTGGGACACTGCAATATCTTCAGCTGGTTACCTGCCTGGGGAAACAGGTGCCTCCAGAGATCATCCTCAACTTGACAGGATCTCAACTGTGATTTGTCAACATAGCTCTTCTAAACACTTTGTGCAATTTCTATGTAGTTGATTCCAACTTAATTCAGGTGCCAAAAGCCACACCCACAGAAGTTTAGAAAAAAAATCCTTTCTCTCTGTTGGAATATTAGAAATCTGAAGCTTTCAGTCTGCAGAGAAAGTGCCTTGAGCAACTAAAGCCCACTTGTCCAGCTCCAGATTCTACCTGACACAATTTAATCCTCCCAAGGGTCCTGACAAAAGCCTTCACTCACATTGTCTGGGCTTAGTGTGTTCCCTGAGGCCATGTCTGTCTGCAGCACCTGGGTCCACTTAGTCCCATGTCTTTACTTCAATGGTTATGTCTTATATAGGACCCTGGTCCATGTCTCAACCTCCCATGGGGTTTGCTTTGGAAATGAGGGCCACTGAGATTTTGGGGACAACCCTCCCATGTGGGGCTTGTTCCTCTGGGCATCGCGACACACACAGGTGCACAGACACATTGACGGCCCAGCTGGGAATCGGAAAGACAGTGCATACTGGGGTGAGGAGGGGGAGTTGAGGGTGGAGACAGCTCTGCCATGGGGTAGGGTCATCCATTCCCTTGGCACCATGCTTGAGCCCATACTGGGGACAGGACACATCTGGCTGATGGGCAGGGAGTCTCCAAGTGCCCAATGGCGATTTAGATTTTCCTGATGTGCATACTTTAGAATTCTAAAAATATATAAATTGTATGTTAAATGCAGTAACCTTGCAGGGCAAAGAGTCATCTAAAACTACAGTGGCTTTTGCATGAGACCTGGAGTTGTCACTTTACCCAACAACCATTCACAGATGGCCACCTCTGGAATGCCCCTAAGCACCATTTCCTGAACCACTCCTTCAACTCTCTACTCCACCAGAAAGTTTCTTCCCTTCCCTTTTTTTTGTTTGCCTTTTAAAATTTTTTTCATTTATATTTCTTCTTCTACATTTATTCAATGCCATATATATATTATATATATTTAATTTAATGATAACAAAACTTGAGAATTATCTTTATACATGTACAGTTCATGAGCATTAAGTACATCCACAGTACCATGCGCCCATCACCACACTCTAGCTGTGAAATATTTCATGTCCCCAAAATGGAAACCTGGACCAAAAGCACTCACTACCCATTACTTCTACTTCCAGCTTCTGACACTTCTAGTCTTTCTGTCTCTGTTCCTTTAACTATTCTGGATTTTTTCCTGTAAATGGAATCATAGAATAGGTTCCCTTTTGTGTCTACCCACATATATTTTGAAAGGACTCATTAATTTTTGTTTCTGTTTTAATTGGAAATATTGTTTTTGTTTTTAAAATGAAATCCAAGATTCATTCAAGATTAGATGTAGAAAATGAAGACCTTTTAGTCAATACGTGTATCATCTAAGGCTAGACATCACAGTTCCATGTATGACACCAGATCCAGATGACGGACAGGAAGTGGCTGGTTCTTCCTGTGGCCAGAACAAAATCAAGAAAAATGCAGAAAGCTGGAAAAACTAACTGCAAACCACAAAGCTCCCTTCAAACCCAAAGCTGGAGAAAGTTTTAACATTCTTGTAGCGCAAAAAACTCTCAACAGTCAATGTTTTAAAAATGATAAAGAGCAAACCCATGCAATTCCAACAAGAAACACATATGGCCCGTACAGGTCAGAGATGTCAGACCTGCCCGGTAGGGACATGCAAATGTTAGCACTACGGTGAGAGCATTGTCACCATCAGACTGGCCAGGTTCTAGTCTGGAGGTGACCAGCCATGGGGACAAGGTGAGGAAGCAGAGGTCCAAGAGGATCCTCCAGGGAGAAGAGAGAAAAGCCCTTCCTGTCAGGGAAGACAGTGCCCAGGACTCATTCAAGTTCTCTGTAAACACACCTCCACTTGGCAGTGCTCATCCTAGGAGTTTATCCCACATGAATTCCTGCACCAGTTTTCAGAGGTGTATCTGCAAGGCTGTTCATTACAGCAGTGGTTGAAATAGCAGGGACCTGGAAAGCACACTAATGTTCTCAGAGAGGGACTGGGATCCATCAGCCCTGATCCACATGCCAAGGTCAGTGTAGGAGCCGTATGTGCTGACAGGTAAGTCTTCAGAGTCCTGGTGCATGAGACATGTGTGGACCAAGTCTGCATTCAGGATCCCATCTCTAAGACAACAGATATATGATAGCAACAGGTAGACATGCATATAGGAAAAAAGAATCTGCATTTGAGAGGCAGAATGAGAGACAGAGCCTGAGCATCATGGACCGAACCCTTATTTATGATGGTCACCTATTGGGGCGGGACCTGCAAATAACTTATCTTCTTGTTTAGGTGATGTTTAGATTTTCCTGATGTGCATACTTTAGAATTCTAAAAATATTTAAATTGTATGTTAAATATTATATACATTTATCACTCATCAGTGGGGGTAAGTATATTATTTGCTTCATTTTTTAAAATATTTATTACAAGGACCATAATGATTAAGTAGAGAAAATAGTGAATTCTAATGGAATTAAGAACTAAGTAAACCACAAAGTCCTTCCATTTGAGTGCCATAACAGGTGGTGTCACCTTTCTCATCATTTCCCTTTCTGTTCCTTGTGTGTGTACCAGTGCTCTTGTGTACACATGTGCATGTGTGAGTGTTGGCGCATGTTCAGATGTGTGCATGTGTGCACAAATGTATGTGCTCATACATGCATGCGTGCATGTGTGTGTGTACCCAAGTGTATGTTTGTGTGTGCACTTGTACATATCAGTGGGGAGGATTCTGGAATCTGATTCCCTTGGGAGGAACACCGTCAGTCCACCTTCTTCCTCTTTCTCATTTCCATGGCTGGACAGCAAAATTTTTGAAGCACCCTGCTGTAGAACATGGGTCATTTTTGTCCTTGTGCTGCAGGGAACATCTGAATCCATAGCCTTTATTTAGATAGGGTCCCTAGAAAAGAAGATTCTGCATCATAATGTAAGCACAATTTGAATGTGTTGATCAGTTTCCTAAATATGAGGTCTTCTTGTCCACTTTGAGCCTTGTTTGGGGGAGCAGGGTGCTGAGACCCTGGGACTGAGATTGGGAAGAATGGGAAGAAAAAGATCTCAAAGTAGAGATGATTAAGGGATCTGGACGTGACTTTCCCAGCTGGATGGCCACACCCCAAACACAACACAACCCTGCCATCCTACCTTCATGTCTCACTTGAGATCATCCGTCTGGCACTGCCATCCAGGAAAAAGAGAGAGGACCTGCACACTCCTGCCTGCTCCTGCTCTCTCCAAGCACAGAGTCATTTTCCTCTGTCAGGAAGCCACATCGAGGGCAGCTCAGTGCATCACAGGGACCACCCTGAACAAGGTCCATTGTGGTGAAGGTCTCAGTTGCAGCACTGGGATCCACTTGAGGTTGTCTGAGAAGCCTTAAAAAACACAGAGGGGGCTCAGAAAAGCTGCTAGGGCTCAGAGCATGAAGCTGGGGGCGATGGAGATGGACCTAGTACCCAAACGACATCTAAGTCTCCACTGGGAGTGATCTATGCCCCAGGCCCTGTGCCAGCTGCCATCCCATATGGCCAGCACATCCAGTTTCTGTGAGGGAGGGGTCTATGCCTGTGGGCACCAGGGAGACAGACAGTCCACATCTCCCTCAGAGTCAAGTTGGGAGGTCACTTGGTCTGAGGCTGTCAGGTAAGGCCATGCTCAGCAACCTGCCACTTGGCTGCACAGAATTGGAGCCCCAAGCAGAGAATATCAGTCCTCTATGGGACAGCATGCTAAGCTCTACCTGGAGGAAGAAAGAGAAGTCCCTGATTGCAGGGGGAGCAGGACAGAGGAGAGAGGATGGAGAAATTTGGAAATGGCCACCTTGGGCTGAGGGCAGTGCCTTTTATTTCTTTCAATTACAGTTGACATGTGATAGTATATTAGTTTCAGGTTAAAGCACAGTGATTAGACATTTATATAACTTATGAGATGATTCCCCCCAATAAGTCTAGTACCCATCTGGCATCATACATAGTTATTGCAATATTACTGATGATATTCTCCATGTTGTACTTTACATCCCCTTGACTATTTTGTAACTGCCAATTTGTACATTTTAATTCTTTCACTTTTTCACCCAGCCACCCAACCCTCCTCCCATTTAGCAACCATCAATTTGTTTTCTGTATCTCTCAGTTTGTTTCTGTTTTATTTCTGTTTGTTTGTTTTTAGGATGCCACATATAAGTAAAATCTTATGGGATTTCTCTTTCATTCTGAATTATTTCACTTAGTATGACATCCTCTAGGTCCATCCATGTTGTCAAAAATGGCAAGATTTCATTCTTTTTTATAGCTGAGTAATATTCCATTGTATATATCTACCACTTCTTTATTTAATCATCTATCAGTGAATGCTTAGGTTGCTTCTAGATATCTGATACTGTAAATAATGCTGCAGCAAACATAGGAATGCATGTATTTTTTCAAATTAGTGTTTGGGATTTCTTCTTATAAATATACAGAAGTGAATTTGCTGGGTCATAAGTAGTTCTATTATTAATTTTTTGTAAACCTCTATACTGTTTCCCATAGTAGCTGCACCAATTCACAATACTACCTACATGCACGAGGGGTTGCTTTTCTCCACATCCTCACTAACACTTGTTTGTTGATTTACTGATGATGGTCAGTCTGACAGGTGTGAGGTGACATCTCATGGTGGTTTTGAGTTGAAATTCCCTGATGATTAGTGACTATGAGCATCTTTCACATGCTTATTGGCTACCATTATGCCCTCTTAAAAATATTTATTCAGGTCCTCAGCCCACTATTTAAAATGTTTGAGGGTTTTTTTGGTCTTAAGTTGTATGAATTCCTAAGTTTGTTTTGATTATTAACCCATTATTGGGTTTGTCTTTGGCAAGTATTCTGTCCCATTCAGTAGATTGCCTTTTCATTTTATTTATGTTTTCGTTCACTGTACAAAAAATTTTAATTTGATGTAGTCCCATTTGTTTATTTTCCTTTTGTTTTCCTTGTTTGAGGAGACTAATCCAAAAAGTATTGCTAAAATCAATACCTTTGCAACAAAAAGAATAAAATATTTAGGAGTAAACCAAATAAAACATGAGAAGGACCTATACACTGAAAACTATAAGACATTATTAAAATAAATTGAAGACTACACACAGAAATGGAAAGATATTCTGGGTTCATGGATTGGAAGAATCAGCATAGTTAAAATGATCTTATTACTTAAAGCAGTATACAGATTTAAGGCAATCCTCATCAAAAAGCCAATGGAATTTTTTTTTAAATAAAATGAATAATCATCAGATTTACATAGAAACACAATGGACTCCAAAATGGCCAAAATAATCCTGAGAAAAAAGAACAAGTCCAGAGGTATCACTCTGCCAAACTTCAGATTATACTAAAAAGTGACAATAATCAAAACAATGTTATTGGCAGAAAAACAGATATACAGATCAATGGAACAAAACCGAGAATCCAGAAATAAACCTTTATATACATAGTCAAATAATTTTGAACAAAGGAGCCAAAAACATATCATGGAGAAAGGAAAGCCTCTTCAATAAGTAGTGCTGGGGAAATTGGAAAGGCCATGAAAAAGAGTAAAACTAGACTGCTTGCTATCTGTCACCATACACCAAAGTTAACTCACAATGGATCAAAGACCTGAATATAAGACCTGAAACAATAAACTGCATAGAAGAAAACATAGATACCAAACTCATGGACCTTGGGTTTAAACAGGGTTTTATGAATGACTTTGAAGGCAAGGAAAGTAAAACCAAAAATAAATGAATGGAACTATATAAACATCCTTGTGAATTATATAAAGCATTATTATTAATATTCTTTAATACCTTATCTGTGTATATCTCCATGCCATGTGATTTAGTACTCTGTAGAGGACATATAAAAGTTATATAAAATTATATAACAGTTTCTTATAATAAACAACATAAACAACATTAGGATAAGGCTATGTTGTATTTTAAGGTATTCTGACAATTTATTTTATATCAAATAATGATGTAGTTCTGTGTGGTGTGTGTTTTTGCGATATCATGATTAATATTTGAATATTACATTGATTTTAGGTCTTAGTGTGGTATTTCAGCAAATACCAGATCAAGATTTGATGAGCATATCTTACAAAAATGTAAATATATTTTTATCTTTGTACATTATTTCTGATATTTGAAACAAAATTAATAATTCTCATGCTTAATCCCATCAATGATTTTCCACTGGTATAAGAATAAAGTCCATAGTTAGAAATCTTCCTGAGCAACCTTGAGAAAACTTTCCAGTTTTATTACCTGTCACTCACCTGTCTCTTTATCATATCCACTGTCATGCTCCCACTCTGAATAGATAGCCCTTATTCATATGCTTTTAATCATTTAGATCTCGATTTACATGCCACTTCCTCAAAGAAGCCTTCCATTACTCCTTGATAAGTTATGTTCCTTTTATTATCCCAGACCATCCTGGTCTTTTTCTTCATGGCATATTTCTAATTCTAATTAAAATTTTTAACAATCTATTTCTCCTATTAGATTATAAAGGCAGGTAAAGTAATGACTTTTTCAGTTCTTCCTAATTTCTATTTGTGCTACTATTGTGTACTCAATATCTTGCATTGCTGGTTCTGAGAAACTGGGTGCCATGTTGGGGTCAGAGACCAGTGAGAGGCTTCCAGGAGGTAAGGGCAGCCTCAGCTATCTGCAAGCAAGGAGACTGGGGATTCAGTCCTGCAATCCAAAGAACTGAATTCTGACACCTGACTGAGCAAGGAAATTCTGCCCTACAGTGGACAGAAAGGGATGCAACCCTGCTGACCATTGATGTTAGCCTGGTGACACCAGTGGTGAACTTCTGACTTGCAGGACTGTAAGATAATACCTTTCTATGCTGTTTTTTAAAGTGTCCGCCAGGTAAAAGGGAGGTTTTCCAAACCATAATTCAAAATCCACTGAGGATGTAATGTGCAACAGGATGACTAGTTGACACTGCTGTTTGGTATACTTGAGAGTTGCTGAGAGTAGATTCTAAAAGTTCTCATGGCAAGAAAAAGATGATTTTCATTGTTTCTTGTATCTTTATGAGATGATGGACATTAAATAAATTTATTATGTTAATTGTTTGCAATAGATTTAAGTCAGGTCATTATGCTATATACTTTAAACTTAGAAATTTTTGTCTGTCAATTATATCTCAGTAAAATAGAACAAAAAATAAGTAAGTAAAATTTGAATTTTAAATATTTTTTAAAATCCAAAGGCCAGAATGGCCCTGTTTCCTGATAAACTGGCAAAGCAACAGAGGCTGTAGGCTCGTAGAATGAGGAAGGAAACATGAATTCCAGAAATGGACCCCTACAAATTAATGCCTGAGGATGCTTTAAAAATATAAAAACAAAAGTAAGCCAGAAGTTGCTCAAAGAGGGAAGGTCAGAGGAGAGCTTTTTACGCCATCACCCGAGGATGACACCACAAACTCCGCCTTTTCCTTAGGACTTGACTTCCTCCTGAGAACTTGTGAGATCAACATTAGCAACCACCGGTGGAAGCCACCTGGGCCATGGGTGTGGCTGGTCATGGATGTAGGGGCAGTGGAAAACATGACAGAGATGAAAGTCAATTAAAAATCAATTAAAAAATACCATTCCATCATGAAAACAAATACAATGTTTTTGAGATTTTTTGATATTCTATGTTCTTTGACCTTTTTATTGTTGTCCTGCCCCACGAAGGGTGTCACACTTTTGCTGCCTTAATGCTTCAGAACTCCTTGTCATTGAGCTGAGATGACATTTTGCTATCCACAATCCTGCAGGTGGTGGTCATCTAGATAGACTGCATGGAGTGCAGTCCAGGGTGTCACCAAAAAGGAAGACCTCTCCTTCTTCCCACAGATGGTGATAGGTGGTAACCTCAGCATCCAGCTTGAACTTAATGTTCAGCTGGTCTCACACTCCCGGGTCTGGCACTGCCTCTCTGCCTGGGTCTGGGCCAGCTCTGATACCAGGTGTGAAGGATTCTGTGGAACTGTCCAACCTGCATGGCATAGTGTGCCTCCACCTCCAAGCTGGCCTTCAGATTTTTCAGCCGGTCCAGGTTGAACTCCAAGGACTGGACTGTATGTCTTAGTCCATTGAGTGTCATCTCAGTAGCTGTGACATGACTCCTGTGCTGCTCTCCTCAATCTGCTGGGACAAGTATTCGTCTAGTTTCTCTCGTTTCTTCTGAGCCAGGTCCTCATACTGGGTCTAAATGTCTGCCATGATCTTGCTGAGGTTCTGAGGTTAGAGGGCATCCAACTCCACAGTCAACCCAGAAATGCAGTCTCTTCCCATAGGCCATTTACTTCCTGCTCATGGTTCTTCAAGAAGAGCAGCTCCTCCTTGAGAGCCAAGATCTCCATCTCCAGAGGCACATGAATAATACAGGTGTCATCAATGACCTTTTAGAGCTCACTGAAGGCACATGGCCAGCTCTGTCTCACACTTGATTCTGAAGTTATCAGCAGCAAAATGGACACTGTCAATCTGCAAGATGATGAAAGAATTTGCCAAGATCTGAGCCCTCAGGTCTTTGAAGGTCTTGACATAATGTCCCCAGTTTCTGACATGGGGTCTCCTCTTCTCCAGGTGTTCCCAGATTTTGTTCTCCAGGTTGCAATTGTGAACCTTCAGCCTCCTCGCCCTCTCCAGGTGGGGCAGGCAGTCATTCAGGCACTGTACAGTCTCCTCCTTGGCCAGATCTTGCCTATGTGCACAGACCAGGGGCCGTCACCGCAGCCAAGACTCTGGATCCACAGCCACCCCAGACACTGGTGGCATATGACACAAAGATCTGGGAACCAAGCCTCTCACGCCTGCCTACACACTGTCTGCACTGTTGGCTGGCCAGATTCAGTGCCTAGGTGACTGCACAGAGCCCAGAATCCAGCAGCTGGAGAAGCTGGAGTGGGTGCTGAAGCTCATATTGTTTGAGGAGGAAGGAAAGTGTCCAAGACTCGGTGTACTGCTGCCTTTCCAGTTTTATTGAAATATAACTGGCACAAAACATTGTATTATTTTAACATAATGATTTGATATATATGTGTATTTTGCACACTGTCACAATAAGATACACTTTGATATACACTACAACATGCATGGAACTTGAAAGCATTATGCATACACCAGACAAGGAAGGACAAACGCTATGTGGTTCCCCATACATCAGGTACCTAGAGTAGACAAACTCACAGAGGCAGAAAGTGAGATAAAGGTCATCAGGAGCTGGGGGAGGGGAGAGGGGGAGTTAGTATTAATGAGCAGAGAGTTTATGTTGGGCATGATGTAAAAGTCTGTGGTATAGTAGTGAGGGTAACACAACACTGTGACTATCTTAATGTCACTGAATTCTACATCTAAAAATGACAGAAACGATCAATATTCTATTATGTATATTCTACCACAATAAAACCTCATTGCTAGAAGAAACACTGATGAACAAACGTGCACACTCAACAAGGGTCACGGGGTATCACTCCCCTACCCTTCCCCTCCAGTACCCAGGATTAGAGGAATACAACCTATGGTAACTGCTTCTTCTTGGTGCTACCTTTAAAAATAAGTATGTGAAGGGAGAATCCTAACTGAGGAGGTGCTTGGTGGGTGGCAGAAAACAAACATTCAGGAGTGATGGCTCTGTGGGACCCAGGAGTTCCTTCTTGAGTCCATACTCCTTCATCACCAGGCTCGCACAATATGTGAGCCAGTCCTACTCTAATGCAAACTGCCAGTTTAGTGCCAGATGCCCTCTGAATAACTAGACAGCCAAAGAGTACAGCCGTCTCAAAAAAGAGATAGCAGCATAGACCAGAGAGAGAGTGAGATGGGCAACATACATCATCTGAAGCAGAAGTGTTAGAGGGATACACAAAGCCTTTAAACACAAAGAGTATGCTTAATGAAATAAGATACTATTTTTGCAACAGGAAATGAGAACAAAAATATTTTTTTAAATAAGTGAAAATATTAGGTATTAAAAACATAATAGTGGAGAAAGATCGCAGTAGATAGAGGAAGCACTAGTAGAGATAGAACTGAAGAGACAACTGGTCCTCTGGAATAGCAGAGGAAGAACCTGTCTCAGAACAAAACAGGAAAAAGTAATAAGTTAAAAAATACTAAAAATAATAGAAAGAGATTAGAACAGAGATAGAGAAGCGTTGATATCTAGATGATAACAGATTCAAGAAAGGAAAAGAAGAAGGAGCAGAACAAATCCTCAGGACAAATAGAAAGATAAACTTCCCAGAATCAAGCAGGATGGATGGTCGGGAATTGAAGTCACGGGGAGCCGCAGAGGAGACATGGGGAAAAACACCTTACTTAGATACAGTATAGGAACATTTAAGCAGCTCAAAGACAAGGAGACAATCCTAAAAGATTCCAAACAAAAAGAGCAGTTCACCTCCTACTGAACAGGAACCGGACTGACATCAGAACTTTTGATGGCAACACCGAGTGATATATAAAGCAAGTAAAAGAGATTTTGATGTACTGAAGTAAAAGAATCTTGAACCTAGATGTCCATACCTAACCAATTTTTCATTCAAATATGAGAGGGTAAGAAAAAATCATCTCAGGCACACAGTCCACAGAGGTTTTCTCATAGAATGACTCCCAGCTGGAAACAACCAACATGCAAAATCCAAAAGCACTGAAGGAAGAGGCTTTATATAAAAAGTACAAATTGCATGATAAAAACACCACAAAGTAAAAGGATGAATGAGAAAATATTTCCAACTTATAATACAATGGATTACTATGCTTAACAATGGAGAACTTCTAAATATTGAAAAAAGAAAAAAACCCAACAATCCAATAGAGAATTGGACAAAATGTGATTGATCATACAGAAAAAAAGGAATATGCCATTTACATCTATGAAGAAAGCTGAACATAGCTTATATTAAGAGATGTTCAAATTAAAACTATACTGAGATATAGTCTCTCAGCCTTCAGAGGTAATAAAATCATAAAAATCAAACTACACACTCTTTGGTAAGGTTATGGTGAGATGCACTCTTATATTCTGTGACTAGGTATGCAACACAGTACAACACTAGAGAGCAGAAACTGACTATATCTAACAAGGTGACATATACATTTCTCCTAATAGAAAAAATGCGTCGCACATACATATATGCCCCAGAAGTTAGACTCTTTAGTTACAGAAAGCCACAATGGAAAGAATTTATATGAGAAATAATAAATCAATAATGCTATCACACTTTCTCAGAAACTAATAGAACTACAGAAAGTAAGAACTGCATGAATAATTTAACACATCTCTCTCCAAAGCTATCTATGACACTAGCCACTTGTGTCTGTGAGCTCTTGAAATGTGGCTACTCTCACTGGGAAACTGAACGTTTAATTTTCTTTCATTTTAATTCATTTATGTTTAATTGAACAGTCATACACAATTCCATTATTGGAAAACTTTTTTGATATTAAGTTCAGCATTAGTTAAATTTATTCAGTTGTGAGATCTTTATATTTTTTCTTTAATCAAATAAAATTCATTACTTTTTATGTACAGATCTGTGCATATTGACAAATGTATACAGCTCTATAACCAACACCACAGCCGAGATACAAGACAGTTCTTACTCCCACCAAAAATGTCCCTTGTACTTTTCCCTTTTAGCTAAACCGTTGTTTCACCCCACCCAGGAAACTATGTATCTGTTCTCTGTCCCCACAGTTTTACCTTTTCCAGATGTTCCATAAATGGATCATAAGTATGTAACGTGTGGATGTACCTATTAGAAAATATTTGCAGATATTTGAAGCAACCTGGGTA
Source organism: Pteropus vampyrus (assembly GCF_000151845.1). Lineage (NCBI taxonomy): Eukaryota > Metazoa > Chordata > Mammalia > Chiroptera > Pteropodidae > Pteropus > Pteropus vampyrus. Next base: position 419,671 of record NW_011888978.1, on the reverse strand, counting down.
TAGGACTCTACTTTTTCTAATGTAAATTTTTTGAAATGTACAAACACATAGTTTTGTAATATGTAAATTAATTACTTGTTCACACTAGCACAAACATCACAAAATTAAATTAAATAAGATATCATACACAATGGCAAATATATATGTATATATTTTAAAATCATGTATAAATTAACTTAACCAGTATATAAAAGACCCCTACAGAGAAAATTCAAACACTCTAATTTTAAAGGATATAAAAGACCTCTCCAGGGCCCCCTCAAATTCATCTACCAAATTCAGGGCATTCCATTACAATTTCAATTAAATTTATTACAAACCTTGATAAAGTTACTCTGAAATATTCTGATTCTAGAAATGGCAGACTGGTTTATTCAAATGAAGCTTCCCGCCAGTAAAATATTACAATGCATCTCAAGATGTCTCTGAGATCTTAAAAATGGGTAAGAGAATCTGGTTCAAACTAAGAAGGAGTTACAACAGTCCAATTGTGATTTGGGTGGGATGAAGTCTCAGAGTCTCAGGGATGCAGCGAGTGGATCAGCCCTGACTAATGCAGATTCAGATTTGGTCAGGTGCAGAGGGGGCTCAACAAAGGCAAGATTGAGCCCACTGTGGTGACTGCACAGGATAGCTCAGCAAAGGGACAATGAAAGGTGGCTGTCCCTCCAGCCTTTGTCCTATAGCTACACAACTTAGTCTTTCCCTGTACGTCTCTGGCACCTCCCAAGAACCCTCCACAGGAACCCAGGGTGAGTGATTGAGAGACAGCAATGCTGTGTGTGGGCCCTTTAAGGGGCCGCCTGAATATCTAGCTTCTTTCCATTTCACTTGGATGGATGGAATCCTGATTTTCACAGCCAGATTTTGTGGGGACTCCTCTTCCTGGCACTGGAACAGTGCACTGAAGTGTTGGGGTGTGGAGTAGAGCTGCTAACTCCTCGAGGGGGACCTCTGCAGATGAGATACCCCTCCCCATGCTCACCCACTGCAAACAGATGTAGGGCCATCCAATTTCTCATCTTTTTCTTTCCTTCCAGCCTCCATGTGGCCTCTTCTTTATATCTTCTTTATAGGAGTTATGGTCAGATAGTCTTCCAGTGTTTTCCCAGCCTGACTATTCTATATTTTAGTTGTAAATTTAACATGGTCATAGGAAGAAGCAACCAGTGTTTACTTACCTTGACATCTTGTCCAGAGGCTCTATGCAAATACGTCCCTGTGATTTTTATAACCAGCATTCAATAATCAACTTTTAGTGTTTCCACCACTGAAAACCTGGTGGTTTCAGACATGACTTTTGAAAACTTTGTGCAATGACTTCTCTACCTATATACTACACTACCAGCATCCTATCATGTCCCAAATGTCATGTTGTCTCTTAGTCTTCAGACTGCTGCTTCAAAGAAACTGCTGATGACTCTGACCTTGCGGGTTTGCTATTCAGGGAAATCCAATGTGCCTGTCTCTGGTTCTGACACAATATCACCCAATTGTCCTCCTCCCACCTCCCCCACCCCCACACGCACTGTGTCCCTCCACCGGCCAGTTGTCTTTAAGTCTCACCTATCTGATCTTGTGACTTGTAGAAAAATCAATTGAGTAACCTGGCTCAACACCTGGCTGCTCATCTGTTCCAGTCTGGTAAGCCTTGAGCTGTGCTTACCAGAAAAGATCTCCTGGACCATGTCATCTTCTCAGAGACCTCTTGGGCTGCTTGTCACACTGAAATGTGAACAAAAACATAATTGGGTGGGCAGAAGTCTTCAGAGAAGTCTAAAAGATGGGACATGTAGCTGCCATCTACACAGGGGCCAGGATTATGGAGGCTCTTACTGCTTGGGGTTTTATTAGGTTGTACCTTCTGGTGGATTCTGACGTGGCTCTTATCATTCCAGCTTTTGAGATAAAAGGTCAGCTAACAGGAGCACAACAGTCTGTTCAATCCTATGCTCATTCTCTTAACCACTGCTCTGTGTTTAAAGCATTGCACTGCCCATGCTCACCTGCTGCTGTTAATTCCCAGGTGCCATTACTCCTGTGCCCTCCAAGAGGGCGTGTCACCTTCCATGAGGCCCTGAGATTGGTGTGGGGGGAGCTGAGCCCAGAGCACATGTGTGAGGGAAGCCTTGGACCAGCCAGAGCTCTAGCACTAGGTTCCCAACAACGCAGCCACACTGCCCCTGCCCCAGACAAACATGTGCCGTATAGAAGGCAAGTACAGAGTGTTCCATCACACTGGCAGTGGGAAACGAAGGAAAAAGGAACAAAAGGCTACTGAGAAAATCCATGTTCTCAGACAAATGTCTGCTGGAAAAAGGCCTGGCAATCTGTCTAGACCTTTTGTGTCACAATAATCAAGCAGGTGGTTTATGAACCATTAAGCTAACTATGCTCATCAATGACATTTTAGGTTTTGTTGAAATTTATAAGCTGGCCCATCTTTTATAACAATCCTATAATGGGACAGCCATCATGTTTACAGCTTCAGAAAGAGAGGTCCCAAGTGGCGTGTCCTATACTTTCTCAAGTAATATTTATTTTTTCTTTAATTATTCCATGAAGACAACACTGCAGACAGACTGGAGGGCCCATCCAGAAAGCAGCAAGAAAGTGGAGGGGTACTGGAAGGAGTTTTCCAGAAAAAGAAACAACAGATGCTCCTATGACATAAGAGCTGGATATGTTTGAGCATACAGGAGGGCTCCTGACACTGTTATCAAAAAGATCTGCAATAATAAATTTTGAGAAATAAAAGGTATTAGTATAAATATTAAGAAATGAATTGTGACATGGTTTTAAGTAAAAATGGCATATAAGGAAAAGAGTATGTGGTCTGAACACTGGGATGGGTTCCTTTCTACTAGCTCAGAGTATGCTCCTGCAGGGAGGAGATGCTATCCTGGCCCCTAAACACACTCCTCACACAGACAACAGAGAACAAGGGAAATTTCATTGTGGTTACAGAACAAAAGGTGTATCTCCTCAGCTTCACAACATCAAAGTAGCCACCTGATAGGTGAAGAAGAGGGAGGGAGAGGCAGAGGGACCTGCAGGGCACTAAGCACATGTTAGTGTCACAAAAGCACAGGATGAGGAACAGGCCTGTGCATGTGAAAGTCACACAGTTGTAACTTAAAGGCCACCTACAGACCAGCTCCCCTGCTCTTATCCCTGTGGGATGCGGCCACCTTGGCTGAGTTCTCTCTTCACGGGAGGGACCAGCAGTGCTGTGCTGTTGCCCTGTGTTCACTTCCGTCTTGTTTTCAGTGGCTCTCTGTCCTGGGCCACTCTCCTCATGTGGTAGTCTCTTCTCTATTTCTCTTATAATGTAGTACTCTACAACAGCTTTTCTTTGTGAAATTTATGTATCACAGTGATCTCAGGCAGTGTTATAAATATTGGTTTGAAATGCCAGCCAGAAAACTACTGACTTAAGAAATTATTTCCTAAAAAATGTCATTTGAGGGGGGAAAAATGGTGTAGATGATAGAGGCTCTGTTCATTGCTCTGGTGACCAAATCAAAGTTGTGATGGAAACAAGGAGCAGCGGCAAGGAAAAATCACCTGGGATCTAGATGAACAAGCCATACAACTATGGAGAAATCTAAGAAATCATCCTGCAATGGCAGAAGGTAGGATGGAGTGAGGACATGGGGCTGCCCAGTCCTGAGTGGCTGAGACAGAGGCTGTGGCAGCGGCAGTGGCAGATGCCTCTGAAAGGGGCTGTATTCGCAAGCATATTTTTGCAGTGATGGACCTGCTCGCTCTGAGCACCAGTGCCGATTCGGTTGTGTGCAGGGGGCACCAGGGACTTACAGGGAGACATTATTGGAATGAGGGCCAAGGTAAGACTCGTTGGTATAGAAGTGCTGGCGGTATCCATTGTTCCCTGTTGACACCCCCCTGCCACCAGTGCACCAGACACAGCTCCGCCATAGCTGTGATGTCATCTAACTGAATAACAAAGGTCGCTCTGCTCAGAGGATTCTCTGAAACCTTGCCTACCCCAACTCGAGCTTTACCCAAGCCACATCTAGGTGTATCCTCAGCAAGTCAGGTGTTCCTTGCTGAGACTCACACTGGTGGAGGCAGCTGGCCTTGCTTTCTGGTGTGGCCTTTTGAGGCAACTACAAGCACAACATCTGTGGGTTACTTGCTGAATCTTAACAGGTGGCCCTGGACGGGTAGAGGCCTGCAGCTAAACCTCTCTCAGGACTGTGCCATCGGATACCACAAATCCACACTAATAAGACCAGGAGACTTAGGAGCCTTGCTTAGTACTTATTACTAGAAAAAGACAGAGAAAGGCAGCCAAAATGGGAAGATAAGGAAGCAGAAACCATATGAGAGAACAGGACAGAGATCCAGATGTAATGGAGTAAAGTAATCTAACAGATGCAGTGTTCAAAACACTGGTTATAAAGATGCTCAATGAATTTTTGGGATGTGTAGATGAATTCAGTGAGAACTTCAACAAAGAGATAAAAAACATAAAAATGGAACTGGAAATTATAAAAGGGAACCAGTCTGAAATGGAGAACACATTATCTGAGATGAGAAGTATAGTAAATGGAATAAACAAAGGAATAAATAAAACGAATAAAGAAGAGGCTCACATGCCCTATCTAGAGGACAAGAAAGCCAGTCAGGACACTCAATCAGAATGGCAAGAAAAAAGATGTCAAGACTATAAAAATAATTTAAGGAGGATATGGGACACTATTAAGGCTCCAAATATCCATCTGATTGGCGTAACTGAAGAGAATCAAGATGTTGAACAGCTATTTGAAGAAATAATGATGGAAAACTTTCCTAACCTGGTGAAGGAAATGGACATAAAATCCCAGGAAGCTCAGAGAATTCCAAAAATCAGAGATCCAAACAGGCCTACATCTAGACACATCATAATTAAAATGCCAAAGGTTAAATACAAAGAAAGAACATTAAAAGCAGCAAGAGAAAAACAAATAATTACATAAAAGGGAACATCCATAAGACTGGCAGCTAATTTCTCAAAAGAAACTATGCAGGGCAGATGGGCTTGGCAAAAAATATTCAACAGGATGAAGACCCAGGATCTACAACTAAGAATAATTTATCCAGCGAAGCTATCATTTAGAGTTGAAGGACAGATAAAGAGCTTCCCAAACAAAAATAAGCTAAAGGAATTTATCATTACCAAGCCAGAATTATAGGAAATGTTGGAGGGACTTTTTTAAGAAGAAAAAACATGTATCAAAAACAGGAATAAAGAATGGTAACAACTACATTCCTATTAATAAGTACCTGAAATGGAAAAGAATTGAATGCTCCAACCAAAAGATAGAGTGACTGAAAGGATAAGAAAACAAGAATCCTGCATATGAAAAGGAAGGTAAAGGAAAAAGATATTGCTTTCATGAACCTAGAAGGTATTTAAGTCAGACAGAGAAAGATAAACACTATATGATTTCACTTATATGTGGAATTTAAGGAGTAAAAAGAACAAACTAATCAAAAACAGACTCACAAATATAGTGGACAATTTGGTGATGGAGAGAGGGTAGAAAGGCTTGGGGGGCTGGGAGAATGGGGTGAAGCATTAAAGAAGTACAAATTAGTAGCTAATGGATGGTCACAGGGATGGGGAGCACGGCATAGGGAATGCAATTAGCATTAATACATTGGCTAGGTGGAGGGTCAGGAGAGGGAGGGAGCAATTGGGGGGATCATTTTACTATACAGACGTCTAAACAATGTACTGTATACTTGAAACTAATTAAAATTAAAAAAAAAGTCACTCGAAAATATACAAGTTTCCACTGTCACTTCAGGGGAGCGCATCAGAAGGAACTCAGGACACGCATCCAGGTGAAGGACATTTCTTGTGCCCCTTCGACCATAATTTCAGGAATTACTCAAGTTGAGATAAACAAAAAAAAAACTGGGAATATAGATGGGAGTTATCTATAGAGAAATGTGAGTATAAACAGGACTTCTTGGGAAGGTAAAATATTTTATGCACAAATAATTTAGATAAGCCAGCAGAAAATGTGTGCTGATGATGAAGGAACTTGAGACCAAGCCAAGACATCTCAGGTGGCCGCTAGTGATGACAGACCTTGAAAAGGCCATACTGAAGGATTTGTGAGCTGTTTCAATTACATCTGTCACAAATCCCTTGAACTCAGAAGCCTCTGAGCTCCCCAAACTTGAACAAGGTCTCTAGAAGAAGCTGTGGAGGCCGTTCCATTACCTGGGTTATGTGACTTAACTCTATTACAGTTACCAGTGAGAGACAGATCACGTTAGTGCCACATGCACTCGATTTCATTCTCCACTTGCCCCAGTGAGATCTGCACAGTGGCATTGTTAAATATTCTGGAATTGTAAATAATTCTAATTAGCCAATAAAATCTGAGTAAAATCTTGATTCCCCAGAACTGAACCATACTGTATTCCATTTTTAACAGAAAGAGAAAGATCGAGCCAAAATACCATCTAGAAACCTAATGAGAATACAAATACCAGGTAACACTCTGGAACTGGTACATATCTAACATGGTCTAACTGTACCATCACCTATAATGCAAGACATATTCAAATGTGTCCATGGGGACCCTGCTTTCACTGGCTCGTTCCCACTGTCCCTAAGGCCCCTTTCCTCCTCCTCAACTTAGGAATTCAAGGTACTCACCTCTTCCTCCTGGAGGCCCTCCCTCCCAGCCTCCATTTCAGCCTGGGCCCAGCCTGCACATTCTCATGTCAAACACTGGGCCTTTGTTTCAATTGTCTTCCAGGAATATCTCACTCCTGCCTATCAGCGATTATGATAGGCAGCGATTATGACAGGCCACACCTCCCACATGCCCTCACCCCATAACATGGCCCCATATCTCATGAAACACAGCTAGTTGCAAGCTCAGGTGTCTCAGGGGGAGTGCGGAGTTATAGGTGGGAACTAAGAGGCACCTACAAGGTGCACAGAGCATGAACAGAAAAGGTCACTGGAACCCTACCCAGCCCACCTCTCACCCAAAGAGGAAAGGAGGCAGCACTGTGACCTCTAAGCCTCAGACTGCAGGGAGCTGCTTTGGTGACGGTGTTCCTGGTGTTCCTTCTCTCCCTGTTATCGTGCCAATTCATATTGCATCCAGGAGCTTGACATGACCTCCTCTGTACTGCCCTCGCTGGTATGCATTCTCCTTTCTCTAACCTGGCCTCTGATACCCATGCTCTGGACTGTGACCAGCAAGCATCTCCTGGGCCATGGAAGGGATACTGTCTTATGGAGGGCAAGCTCTCAGGGATGAGAGGGGAGCAAGGGGAGCTGAGACGTGCCACGCACCCCAGCTTACTCCGTGGAGAAATCATCCTGCCCTAGACCCTGGTGGTTGATGGCCAGGGCCTGTTTCCACATCTCAAAGTGGAAATGACCCCTAAAGTGTCTTCTGGTGCTAATCTCATCAGAGAACTCTCCCAGTCATTTCAGGGTCATCCACTCCTGGTTCTACGGGGGTCTCAGTCCTTTTCCTGGGATTATTTTCCCTGGGGCTCCTCACTACAAACTCTTCCTTGGACCCATAGGCCTCCTGCTCTATGGTGCACCCCACCCTACCTTGCAGATTCCAGGCTGGACACTGCTAGACACCTGGCTGGGCACTAGAACCCCTGATGTCTCAGATAACTGCCAAGTAATGACCAGCCACAAAAACAAAACAGTGTGACCAACCAGAAGGCAGTTACCTCTATTCGCCTAGGGCCTTTAGAACCCAAATGGACCTAAAATGGCCAGTGACACCGAGGCCACTAGTACACATCCAAGTGGCCACATTCTTAAGTATGTACAAGGAAGAGTATTAGTAATTATTTAGCACGATGTAATTCTTATGATGTGGTTGTTAGAGGAAAAACTTCGCATTAAAAATGAGACACTACAAGTACCTGTGTCCCCGTGGACGGTGATTTGCCCTTAGAAGCCCAAACCCAGGTGCAGAGACCCGGATCCGGCACAGCCACAAGTTCTTGGAGCCCTGCTTGGCAGAGGACGCGGCTGCGGGTCCTGTGCACACGCACGCACAGCTGAGAGCCTGACACCACACACTAGCATCAATTAGACGGTTGAGGACGAGGCGAAGAGGGGCCCCCAACACGCGCACACTGGAGTGCAGGACGGCCACACAGGACTGCCAGGAGACTTGAGGGAGCGGAGAGCAGGGGAGACATGGCCCGGAAGCACTGACTGGGAGACTCCGAGAGGGGGAGGGTACGATGACGGTCTGAGAGCTGTAGGGGTGGGCCTTTCGCTGGCGAAGAACATGGGTAGACCGTGCGCTTTATACCAGGTAGTCCAAAAAATAAGGAAGACGCTGCGCAGGCGCAGTGTGCAGGTTGGGTCGCACGTGCGCAGCGTGGCAGAGGCTTCTGCAGAGACACAAACTGGAGAACCAGGGACAGGAGGCGGGGGGTTACAGGCCCGCCCTCTGTCCCCGGCAGTGTTCTCCCCTCACCCCCAGCTCCTCCACACGGCCTCCCTTCCGCAGGTGCTTATTGGACAGGAGGCCGCACCAAGAATCACCCGCCTTTCACAAAACCTGCTTTATGGCAACAGGCTGTTTGTTCCCTCCCGGTCTGCGCAGTCCTGTGATGCCAACGGAAGGCCTTCGGAAGCACCTCTCGCTTTACAGGTCCGATCCAGACCACTTCCGCCCCTGACCGCCCCTGCTAAGACACCTGGAGAGAGGTGGCTCTGCTCAACTCCCCCGCCACCCCCCAGCTCCCATTCTCGCCCCTTCGTGTCACTGGGCGCTTGCCCGTCTATGCCCTGTGACAATTAAGAGACTGTCCTCTTTTCCTGATGGGTGCTGGGCTTTTTAATGTTTTCCGGAGAGCTGCTCAATTACTCCAGCGCCGTGATGTATTCTGTCAGTGCCCTCCGACGTGACTGCAGGTCTGCTGGAAGAAATTCCTGAAAGCACTTAGGGTTTATGTTTAATTTGTTGTGACTTTTTGTTTTGCATTCCCTTCTACTTTGTTGAATCGTACTATTTTCCTGCATAGGAAACAGTCTTTTAATGACTCCAGTTTTCCCACTCATACAGAAAAGAATAGGGAACAAAATAATATGCCTGTGTTCCTATGGCCCAGAATTGAGAAATGTTAACATATTTTCATTGTTTAGAACCATCTTTAAATATATTTTTAAAAAGGAAATCAACGTTCCTGGTCACATTCATTCGTGTTCAGTTTCATGTAACTTATGTGTACTATGTTAGAATTTGATTTTATTTACGATTCCTGAAAAGCAGTATGGTTGAGAAAAATATGTCTTAAATAGAAATGAAGAACACAGTCTATTTTCTGATATCTTCTAATTTTGAACTAGATTAGAGTTTGAAGTACTAATTTATTAATCTTTTTATAATTATAGCTATTATTAAACTACATACCTTTACAAATCATTCCCAACTCCTTGATGACATACCCTCCACCCAAGTGAAGAGTGGGTATTATAGATAAATCGAACAATTATGATTGCTTTTCTTCTCCATTATTCTCTCTCGTCAAAAATAATTGGAGTTTTAATATCGTAGCAGATCAAACATATTCAAGTATGTTGAATGAGTGGTTTAAATTTGATAAAATTGTACTATTATGTTTATAAACAGAATTGTTTAGTATTAAAAATCAGTATTATCAGAGGCAATTCCTATGGACAAAGGTTATGTGCTGTATTTGTATAGCGTGTGCGTCTGTGTACCTGTGTGTGTGTGTGTGTGTGTGTGTGTGTGTATGTGTGTGTAAACACTCTACCCATCCCTTAATATTAAGATTTTCTTCCTTAGCTGAAGCTCATAATTGACTGACTTGTCTTGTCTTAGCTTCCTTTCTCCCATGTCTCCTCTCATATACTTTCTCTCTCTTTATTTCTACCAAGCTTCTGCCCCACTCTGTATATTCCAGTTTTACTGAATTCCTAAGGTGTCCTAATTTATCATGTTATTTTATCAATTTTTCCATCTCTTAAGTTGTCCTCTGGAGTTTCCTTGCATATGTTCCTTCATCCTTCCATTTGCAATTTGTTTCTTGAGACCAACCAGAATATCACTTTTGGGGAACAAGAAAACATTAATGATGGCATGGGAACATATATTCAACATTTACATTAAATGTTTAAGACTCTTAATGAGTAAAGAGCATTAATAGACAAACGCCTCACCAGACAACTATATGGACAAAGTACTAGGCAGATGTGTCACGAATGATGAAATGCAAAAGGTCACTCATCCTGAGGAGAGAACTTTCTGCTGAAAAAAATAAGCCATTATATAAATGTGAATTAAAACAAGATCCTTTTCTCCCATCAGAGGGATAGAGATTAAAGTTGTCATTATAAGCCCTGTTGATGAGGAGGGGGTATGCTGGAAGAGATGTAGAAGGGCACCCTGTCTCACCAAGACTTCAAACGCTGACACCTGTGTGGATCCAGGACCTTTGGTCTTGCAGTCATGCAGAGAAACATCAGCCTGCATCCAAACAAGAGAAAAACATCTCTAGTCCTCATGATGGCCTTTCAAGAGAATACAAAACGGAGATGACATCCATGGAACGTCTTGAATTATTTCACTCTCTTTACCCCTCATTTACCTCTTCTCCCAACTTCTCTCAGGAAGTAAGTAGAGTCAGGTGTCTGTCTCAGTCTTTATCATGTAGATGTAACCTCTTCGACTTCTTGGACTCCAGTCAACCAGTTTGCCGACAGAGTGAGGCCCTAGATCACAACACTTCCCGGGGGCCATGGTCAGTGCCATGGCCTTGAGTCAGAGGGAAGGTAGGAATGCAGATGTTTGTGCAAATAAATGTTCACCTGCATGGATTCAATTTATAATTTTTTTCCACCCTGATTTCAAGCCTTTGGCTTTCATAATTTTTGTTTCAAGGATTTTCGTGTGATGTAAATCAGAATTACCCTGAAGTTATTAGGATAGCCAAACTCTAAAAGAGAAAAAGCGAGATGGGAAGCGGGTGCAGAGAATGTATTTGAGAAGCTCTGATCTGCATCCAGACTGACCATTTCTTACCACCTCCTCCCCCGGGGTAATTAGTAAAGACCTTGGGGGTGAAGCTTTGAGGCTATGCTATTCCGGTTCTCCTCAGATTTTGCCCAGTGGCTGGAAACAATCACTATAGTGTTGTGTGCCTAGTAGTGATGTTCTATTTCCCTCATTTTTCTCCATTTATTAATATTTTTTTCTGTAGGAAAACACCATTTCATTGCTCACAATTATCTATTTATTTGAATTTTTTTTAATATCAGTTTGGACTCAGAGATATGCCACAATATGGATGATCAACTAATATTGTCATTGTTTACATTTTTTCCCAAATCCTTCCAACTTTGGCCAATGGGAGCCCCAAATTATTGATATTTACTTTTTGAAATTCTCAAAGCCACCCGGACTCCCTGAGGGGTCACTTACAACTAGGACTGCCGGTCCCTGGAGGGGCGATGAACGGCATAAACATCAAAATCAAAAAGTAAACACTGATGGTTACAATACTGGTATAAGTACCATTTATCGAGTGTCAAGCACTTTGGACACACTTTTTAAATGAAATCATTATAAACCCAAAGTCTTATTTTCACTCTCCTGAGTTTTCACATGAGGAAACAATCTGAACTGCAAGACCTCGGCTGAGTCCACTTAGCTGCAGAGAAGGTCCAGGGAAGGCATGTTCTTTCCTTGTTTGCTGGTGTATTCAGGCTCAAACCAGCACTGGCACCTGTGAGAGCAATGCTTTGTTTATATGCTTCCCTTAAAAAGCACTTATATCCCTAGCTAGTTGAGCCGCTGGTAAAAAGAATCTTTCTGCGTATGCACTGGCCCATGCTACCACCCCATTCCCAGTGCAGCTCTGGGAGCTAAATATAACCATGTGTTTTATGTTGCATACAGAAAAGAGAAAATGATCTTTATATTTCATATCAATTACTATTTTTCAAACCTAAATTATTTCCCACATGCGTTCTTAAAATGTCTTTGGAGTTGTCCTTTACCAAAAAGACACAATGCAGATTCACCAAGGGTCCCTCCATTTTTAAATACGGATCTTTTAGAAGCAGCTTCTGGAGATAAGATTTGAGGGACAAAGGAGAGGAAAACCTTTGCTCAATACACATAGTCAAGGGGTGGACTTGCAAGAAGGTGCCAGATAAAAAAACAATGGGCATCATAGTAGGAAAGTTAGTTCTTCATTGGCCCAGGAATTCGCAGCTCAGCCTGGAGGATAAAGCATCTTTACCAGGTCTCTGTATGGCTTGTTCCCTGTGCAAGGAGAGGCGAGTTATCTGACAGCCAAAACCCATTAGAGAATCTGAGCTCTGTGGTCCTGAGACATGGGCAAGAGACCACAGTGTGGCTCAGCTTCCGCATTTCCCTGGATGCTGCTGAGCAGTCTTCTGAGGAAGAAGGAGGTCTTTGTGCTCAGCTTTCCTCTAAGTAAGCTCCTTAAGTGAGTGAATGCCCTGAAACAGTGTGGGAAGGGTCTTCTTTGTTTTTAGGGCTTCCCCCAATAAGAGACAACCAGGGCTTGTGGGTTCATTGTTGTTTCCTGCCTTCCCTTGTCACTGAAATAGCAGACAACTTAAAAAATATATAAAGATCAAGTCATAAAGTAAAAAAAAAAAAAGAAATTGCCCACAACACAACAGAAGCTGGGAACAGGAGTGAGGGATCATGGAGACCAGAGGGCATTTCCAGGGAGCAAAGAGCAGAAGGATAGTGGCAGGAGGCACCATATGGTGGAAGAACGTTCCTGCCTGGCCGGGTGACTTCAGAGGGCTGGGCTGCAGACATCCTCATTGGGCACTTCCTCCTGAGGCTGCCTTGTTGTGCTCATCCCGACGGGACCTCTCCCGTTGCATGCACCTGGATCTGTCCCTGAGCAGCACTTGCAGATGTGAGCGAAGTCATCTGTGAGGCAGAGCAGAGGCAGGAAGAGTGCATGATGTAGGTGTTAGGAATATGTGGTAAGAATGGTGACAACATGAATGTATAAAATGACCTAATCCCAGCAGTACCAACTCAGGAATAAACCTCTGGAAAGGCAGAGACTTAATGTGGAGAAAGCTCAATCTCTCTGAGGGCATAAATACAGCCTGAGTGAAGGAGACACACACTGAATAGCAAATGATTAATACTCCTGGGCTTCACAGGTTTAGTAGAAGTCAAAATTATATGTCGATCATTAAAACCTGCTACTGTAATTCAAAAGCTCTAGAAAAATAAGTGGACATGAAAAACCACAAGGGTTTTTAGTGAAATAATCAAAGGCAGAGGTCCTTTATCCGATAGGAAACCATAATATGAAGCTATAACTACTGAAAAGTATGGTCAGCAGCAGGAACCATCAACCATATCAATTAAAATGCATAGGTCACACCAGAAAGGATCAGCATTTGTACCATACTGTTATGTGTACATGCAATAATTTGCTGAATGCCAGTAGTATTCAAAGTAACAGATGCAACTCTCTCCCCTGTCACTCGAGAAAGCACGAGGGTTTTAGGACTCTGTGCCAAGAGCTGAGACCATATTTCTCCTCCATCTTCTTCTTATTCTAATCTATCCATTATTTTTTATTAACAAATCATACCCCATGAATCAAGTTCCTTTTTCTCTCTGGGTACAGAGCTTACAGAAGTTGCATCTGTGTTTACAGCAGCAACAGCAAAAGTTACTAAATGATATTTTACATCAGGAACAAAGGAATGTAACATGAATCAGAAATCTAAAGAATCAAAAGGGAAAATGCTACCACGGCACAATTCTTAAGAGGAGATTCAGGGATATTTTCTACGCGTTTGGTAACAAGCCATACTCCAAAGGGAATTGTGGAAGGAAAAGGATGATGTTGCCACAGAAAGGATGATGTAGAAACCCACAGGAAATTAATCCAGTACAAAAGGAGCACAAAGTCCGCCCAAACTTTCAGATGAATCAGGTCCCTTGAGAGACATCACCTGGAAGCAATGCATCCCTGTGGGCATTGGGAAAGTCCTCGTCTGGATACTTTATACTGAGAAATCACTTCTATTCTCATTAAGAAAAAAGGTTTTATATTTGAAGTAGATACAACTTTAAGAAAGTATTAACTTTTGAGAACTCAAAAATTACCTCAGAAGCGAATCCAAGCAAATTAAAATATAAAGTTTAAATGAAAATATTTCTTCAAGGGGAAAACTCAGTTTTCATTGGGATTTTTAATAAAGTACACTATAAGCGGTTTTCATTGTATGCTTCAGGACCATTATTTGCAACCTTTCATACATGAATCTGAATTTAATTCTAATTCTGTTGTGTCTTTTGAGGTTTCAGGTAAGATTTCCTTAAAAAAATAAAAGGAGAACTGATGAGTTATTTTGTGAAAATTAACTCAAAATATATAGCTCACTTGCAAAAATATTAATATGCGAATTTTCATCATGCATCTGCATAACGTGTCCGTAGTAGATAGAAGCTTCGTTATGGCTGCTGAGTGACCTGTTCCTTTCTGCTTGGCATTTCCCAGAAGCGATGGGTGGCAGAGGGAATGCTGAGTGCAGCCCAACTCACACTTTCAGAAAAAATACCAAGGGACCCCAGGGCCAAGGAAGTGGGCTTTAAAGCCCCTATCAGAGGCTTTCAAAATAGATGATTTTCTGGTTTGGTAACATTTTCCCACAGCAAGTCATACAAAGTTGCCTAATGCTTCCCCCTGCCTCAAACATGGAGTGTAGCATTTACCACATTTATCTATGCGTTCATCCCTGTATCCATCCATTAATCAATGTTATTATTAACCTGATCAGCTTTTGCTCAGCATCTGTCATATCCAAGCTCAATTCAACAACTTTTCAGAGATATCTTCCTTAACTACCATAAAATACTCAGTTTCCCAGCCTCTGGTCCCTCTTTGTCACTCAGTGAAGTGACGGCGGGGTTCAGCCTTCTGACATGGTAGAGTGGATGTGTGGTGGGGAGCAGGGAGGAAAAGCTCAGTGTGGACATCCAGGTAGAGTGATCTAAGTGGAGGATGGCATGTGTGGACCAGAGCTTGGGGAACCTGGCCGAGTGTCCCCTGCCACGTGAATAACAGAGAAGGAATGCCGGTGTTTAATACTAACTTCAGTTACCCATGGAGGAGTTGCACCAGGAAATATGAGATAAGCCTACAAAGCTTTCCCTCCAAGGCCTTTTTTCCTGTAGGGACATGGGACTGGGCTCTCATTCTGGATCTCTCTCTCCCTCAGGGAATCTTGGTGTGAATGCTGTGTTCTGCAGGCCCTGGGTTTGTTCTGAGCGACATTGATGTCTGCATGGTACGTTCGTGGGAGGTGCCCATGATAAGTTTACTCTTAAAAAGTTACACGTGGTTACATGCATAGATTCTCATTGCAAGAAATGGAAACATGCACAATCAAAAATTCCACCTTTTGTCCCCCCAAACTCCTTTCCGCAGCAGTAATTACTGCTAAAAACTTCCTGCATGTCCACATAGACCATTCCCTTTGCATGTACTTACAGACATGTGGACAGAGATGCACAGACAGTATTTGTTTCTTGTTTCCTCCAACATGTTATTATGAACAATTTCAAACATACAGAAATAAGAATTATAGAATGAATCTCCTTATAACCACCTACATTCTAGAATTCACGTTTGGTTGTGTTTCTTTATTGCATATCACTCCATTTATCCATGGTACCCTCTATTTATCCATGAATTGATTCATTTTTTTTTAAAGTGCATTTTAAAGTAAGTTATTGATATCAGGGCATTTCACCCCAAAACACATTAGCATTCAGTGCATCACACCAACCCAGACTTTCCATCCTATACAGTTTGAGAAGTGAATGTATACATGTAACTGACACTCCTATCAAGAACATTGTCTTCCCTTCCTGCCCCTTCCGAGTCAATCCCTGTTCACATGCTCCACATCCTCTCCCTCCTACCTCTCTTTCTACTCTTCTTACTTCTTAGCATAGATGATTGTTTCCTGTTCTAGAATTTCATATAAATGGAATCTTACAGTGCATACTTCTTTATTTCTGCCTTCTTTACCTAAGCACGATATTTGGGAGATTCATTCATATGTGGCCTGTATCTGTAGTTACTTTATAAAAACAGCTTTATTGAGGTGAAATTGACCAAAGTGAGCTCCCGATATTTAAATTGAGTAATATAAGTTTTGACATATTCAAATACCTGTGAAACTATAGCAATGGGCAAGACAGTGAACACAGCCAGCATTCCCCAGAGTCGCCTGAGCCTCATTATAGTCCTCCCCTCCAGGTCCTCAGACACCTCCTCCATCCCCAGGCAATACCTGCTCTACTTTCTGTCACTATAGGCTCTTGTTGAGGTTTCGGCTAACAAAAGTTGGAAGAAACTAACAAAAGGTACAAATTTAGAGCAGGTTAGTCTCCCAGATTTCTGCTCTGAATCTGGTCAAACGAGGGCACCAACGGCCTCCCCTTGTCTTTTCTTTGCCAAAGTTAGATTGGCAGATACAAACACTTGGAGGCAGCACTTCCTTGGGCCTCATA
Source organism: Pteropus vampyrus (assembly GCF_000151845.1). Taxonomy (NCBI): domain Eukaryota; kingdom Metazoa; phylum Chordata; class Mammalia; order Chiroptera; family Pteropodidae; genus Pteropus; species Pteropus vampyrus. The sequence goes on along the minus strand of NW_011888978.1, from coordinate 403,097 downwards.
TTTTGGTCACTCTCAGATTTTCATATGTTCTGTTGTCTTCTTCCTCACAGTAGTTATTTTCCCATTTCTACCATTTTGTGGCTTGGAGCTTGGCATGGATATAGCAAGAGGATTTACTCTTTTGGCTTTTTGCCTGCTGAAGGGCACAAGTCGTATTTCATGTGTTTTCAGGCTGCCAACTGTCATGTCGGAGGCCAGAGAATTGGTAGTTGCCTGGACAGAAATGTGGATTGCACCATACATGTGGCTGATGTCCTATCTACTGAGGCTGCCAACTCTCAGGGGTTCGTCTAAATTTTTATTTTTTAACACTCTTTGGGAGTGACTGTGGAGCCTGGGGCCTGTACTGTTTGAGCCTCTTTAGGGACATTTTTTGTTTCTTGCTAAGCTATAGAGGTTTATTGCTTTTGAGTCACATTCAGCAGAAGTATACCTTTGAGAATCCTTTGGAGAAACAAAAGGGTTTAGTACTTCTAGGAGAATGCAGTGGTTGCCATGGCCTAATATCTAATAAGAAGATAATTGCATGGAATTTTTAAGGGGTTCTTACTCTAAAACAAATGTGACATTGGTGCCTATGGGAAGATCAAATTTAAAACAAGACTGGAAGGTATTATGGCTAGTCTATGATACACTTCCTTAACAAGATGAAAGTACAGAAACCAGACTTACAATGAAAATGATAACCTATTTATACCATCGACCCACCCTTATCACATTGTAGTCATATAATTTTTCAGATGGGCCCCTGGAGCAAGTCCTTATCAAGATCAGAATGGCCTGATCACAAATGGCCAGACCCTCCGCTAATGGTTAGAAGCTGGTACAACTGGAGGGTGATATTTAGTGCCATATAGGAGCTATATTTTGAGAGCTCCTTTCCTAAGACTAACTGGGCCAAAATGGAACTAAGGGCTACAAGAGGAGAAAAACATGTGGAAACCTTTGTGGAAGGATCCCACATACCACACTCTGAAGGCACACAACTCTACGTTTAGGCATAGTAACTCTTTGATTTCCACTTTAGTTGGAATTCTGATCCTTGATATAAAGAAGCAAATTCAAGATGTAGTCGAATGGGCAGGTCAGATCTTGATGTTATCACTGAGGATGAGATGCAATTCTTTGAAGAACTGAAAACAATGGTCCTTGTCTTACTAATGTCATTTATACGAAAGCAGCAATGCAGATCCAGGTGTACTATAAAGCCCACCCATCCTGGTAGTGATCTCAAAGCCTCCTTGTCCACCTCAGGATTATGCTGATACTGTAAAAATACATGGCATTAGAAAAAGTACTGACTGCACTTAAGAGAAAAAACTTACATAGTGATTGACCTAGGCCTCTGATAATAGGCAAATCTGTCTTAGAATTTATTTAAAATGCTTACATCCTTCCTCAGGCCCTTGCAGAGGTAAATTTTCTACCATCCAGGACCATCTTTTCCAGATCCTGAAAACCCTCTTTAGATCCAAACATCCAAGGAAATAAGACTACAGCCTGACAGTCATGTGATCCTGGTGTGAACACCATGCGATTCTCACATGGTTCCTGTGTGAGTGCTCTGTGATCCCCAGCTGACCTTCATGCAATGACCAATGCTGCTGCCATAAAACAAGGTTCCTAAAAACAGACCAGGGCACCACTGCTGTGCCTTAAAATGTTTCTTCTCATCAGCAGCAGCCCCTATCATAAAGCAAGTTCCCTCACAAGAGACTCAGCCTCAGGCCTTAAAGCGGCAGCAGTGCAACAATAGCTGCTGTTGCCATATCTCAGGGCCTTCAGGACACATGTAGCCTCACAGTGCAGTGCAGCAGCAGTACAGAAGGCTCTGCCCCTGCCATAAAGGAAGTTGTCTAGAGCAGATGCTGCCTCAGGCCCTAAGTAGTGTCATGATGGTAGCTGCAGCTGCTGCCATAAACCAATATTTTTCAGAACAGACACAAACTCGTTCCTGAAAAAGCACCAGCCTCTGCTGAACCTTGGCTGAATCTTCACTGTTTTCCCTGGTCTATTATTGATTTCTTTAGCCCCCACCCTGAGCCTGAAGTATGTACACCAGTCCAGCCATCCACATCAGAGAGTGGTCTCAGCCTTGGTTAAGACACCATTACCCCAACTCTCTAGACACTCTCACTTATCACAGGTGTGCAGAGGGTGGCTATTCCAACAAATCTGCCCCAGAAGCTTGGAGTTCAGCTCTCTTGAAAATGCTGCAGCTGGAGTGGAGTCCCAAACCTTCTTCAGCATCGGCTCCTAGGCCAGAGCAAAGGATCCCACCCTGACAGACTGGCTCTTCGGTTGTCCCTGGGGTCCACAATCTGGCTCCTGCAGGCCTCTCTGTGGTTTTACCATAACCAATCTTTCTGCTCTCATCCTGGGTTCCATTTTTCTCTGGTCCTTCTTGGCTGCCCTTTTTACATGCAAAAAAAAGTTTGGTTCACACCCCACTACTCTCAGATGTGGTGAGGTACAGGTCTTTAGCAACACTGTTAATTTAAAAACAGTCCTGGGGAAGGTTGAGACCTAATAGGGGAGGGTGGCCTACAGCATTCACAAATAAGAGCCATGAGTAAAGTAGGTTGATTTAGGGTGTGGCAAGCTCAACATCAGGTTTCACCAGGAGGGCTCCACATTTTAGTGGGAAGCTTTCAGGACTCAGATGAACACACCTGTGGCACAACCTAGGTTGTAACACATTCTACATTATCAGAAAACTATTGAAAACCTAGCTTTTCCTAATTTCCACTCAGGTGATATTCCTGATACCCACTAGAAGGGAGCAGAGAAGAAATTTTTCTAGTTATCCACAACAATGTTATTTCCAAGTTGCACACAAGGTGGCACCAGAGAAGTGCTTTTCCTGGTGTTTTGCGCTCAGGTATTATTCCCCAAATGGAAACGATGACAGCAGAGAAAAATTTTTTCTGCTTAGTGATATTCAGATGTGTGATGTGGGATGTAATTCCCAAGATACACACCAGATGGCAGAAGAAAGAGATTTTCCTGATGAAGTCACTCATGTGCTAGTCCCAAATGCACTCAGTATGGCGGCGCAGAATAACTATTCCTAATTACTCTGACTGAGTTGTTCTAGATGGCAGCACAGAAGAGCTTTCCTGGTGAATTCCACTCCAGTGTTATTGCCAAAATGTCCACGAGATGGTGGAAAAGAGAGTTTTCATGTATTAAGGGCTCCACCCACACCACATTAATGAGAATGCCAATCCCAGGTACTAAGCTCATATTAGATAATTCCAGTATTAGGTCCTTCATGTGCCTTATATCATCTACTGCTCCCATTTGCCAGATGAGACAGAGAAAATAATTTTTTTCATTTTGCAACAATTTAAACCGAAGACTGATTCTAACACAGTTCTGAGTACAAAACTGTCATCTAAATGGCTGGTGAACAGAAGAGCATAAATGCAAAGGGTCCGGGACAATAGAGTAATCCAAATAGTTTTTGCAGCTTTGGATTGAAGCTGAGTCATTCTATTTGAAGAAAGCCTGCACATAGCTTAGTGGTAAGGCTTGCCATGCACTCACAGAAGCAGGTTTTTGGGGTGAGGTTTGGGTAGGCAGCTGAGGATAGGGAGAGGCTGGAAGGGGGTAGGTGGTCTGGGCCTTTAAAGGAGTACAACCAGCCTCCATCACTATGAAAAATGACTTCCGCACTCTACACCATGGATGACCTTGGGCCTTTAAAAATCTGTTGTTTCTCAGCCCAGAGCACCAGACTGCTTCTGCCCTTGTTCTCTTACTCTGAGGCCTCAATTATCATGAGTTTATAGAATTGCAGAATGGGATCTAGGAGGGCAGTTCTCTTATGGGGGAGTACCCGAGTCCCAGACAGGTGAGAACTGACTCCTGGTCCTACCATCTACTAGCTGTGTGACCTCGGGCAAAAAACGCAACACTCAGTCTCCTCACAGGGAAGTTGGGGATAACTGCTCCCTGTTAGAAGACGATGAAATTTTAGTGCAATTGTTGCATTTTAGCTCTCACCCAACATATAATCAGCACTCACACCCCTCCCCCTTCCCTTTAATCCTTTCTCTGCCTTCTATTGGCTGAATAAATCAGGAATTTAGAAAATAGTCTCCTTTTAGCAGAATAAGCTCTCCTATTGGTATCCAAATAATCACAGTCCCCCGAAGTGCTAACTCTGGCATCTGTGCTAGCTTTATCCTTAGGAGAGTATTAACCACAGCCTTACTCTTAAAGTCAGTCCCTGTTCTCCGTTATAGGGTCATCCCACCATAAATCCCTTTACTATTTTGTACAATCCACCTTTCCCAGTGGTGGCTTCTGCAATTAGGCCCCTCTCAAACAAGGCCCAGCCGAACAATGGGTAGAGAGTCACCTCTCAGCTCTGAAAGGATTTCATGGCCCCCAAAATCATGCGTCATATTGAAACTAACACACATTCATTTGTGTAAATTTTGAGATCTCCCTGGTGCTCAAACATACAGAGACATGTATGCAAAAACTCTTACACTAAACATTACAGTACCGACATTGATGGCAATGGGTACTGGGCCTAGTTAATCCCGTCAGGCCTCACATGCCTTTCCTGTTCTGTGCAGTGCACCTCTCCCCGTGGCAGCTCCTGCTGTCAGGCCCCTTTCAAACAAGCTCTGGCTAGGCACTGGACGGGGCGTCTCCTCTCAGCTGGGAAGGAACCCGTGGTCCCAGAGGGCAGGGACTTGGTTGAAAGGAATGATGTTTCTTTGGTGGAAAGCCCCAAAGTACACAGTCATGTGTGCAAGCACACTCACACCTGACTTTACTGTACTGACATTGATGGCACTGGGTACTGCGCCTAGTTAATCCCGTCTATGGGATGCCCCATAGATTTCATTGTCTTCATGGAATACACGGAGTTGGAGTTGCATTTCACAGCCTCTGGTGGTAAAGCATACTGAAGGGGTAGCTATGCTATTGTTTTGCTTGTTCTGGGGTTTTACTTTTGCTTATGAATGCTCCCAGTACTTAATCTTCTTTGAAATGATTTTCTGGTAGGATTTTCCAACCAAATATTCCATTCAAACACAATTGTGATACTCCATGCAAGTAGGTAATTGGTTCGATTGTTTCATTTACCAACACATTATTTTTACAAATGTGAAGGGGCAGGCGAGTTTCTGTGTTGTCTTCCTTTCCTGCAAGAAGAAAGATCTACCTTCAATGATGGGGGACTTGCATTGTATTTCCTCCAGTTCTTGAGTTGTCTTTCCCCAGCTCATGCTTTCAAGCAGTGTTGTCAGTATTATTTTTTGTTTTGAATTCCTCTACTTCTGGACTTTGGCTAGCCACAGCAGTCAAGAAATGACAGGGCGAGCTAGAGACAATCTGTCTTCTTTTCGGAATCCATTGAAGGGATGAGTCTCATTTTCACCTTTGGCCATCTGTCCTATGGGATTGCTTCAGCATCATTTGCATTTGAATGAGAGCAGCTGCCATCATCCCAGCATTCCTTGCAGACAGGCCAGTGTTGTTATCTGGAGCTTATCTGGAGGCCTTGAGAGCTGGTGGACCCTTCGGGTAGATCTGGGCAATACTATTCCCATCACCTTCTCTCCCTCTGAAGAATGTGCATCCCTCCCCTTAGTTCCCATGCCAGAAACTGCTCCAGGATACAACACTGCTGAGGGCCCATGTGGATGGTAAGTGGAACTGAATGCAGTGAAGGGCTTTGTATCAAATTTGAAGATTCCGGAGGGCAGGGGTGGAAGTTGATTGTTTTATCTGCCCCCCCAAGATGAATCCTTGAAGTAAGTGTCCTGCATTAATAAGCCAGCCTGCTAGGTGTCTGGAGAGGGCTGCCTCTCACTTTGGGAGCTCGCCATCTTATGAGTGTGGGGTATGCTCTTGGATCACATCTGGAAAGTTTCTGAGAGAGTTGGGACCCAATAGCATGATATTTGGCTAGGAACCCTCTGCTCACCTTCACATAATTCACTTATGACTTTTAACGTATCCTTTCCTTGCCTCATGAGAAAGGGAAGCCTTTGAGGATGTCATCGACAGCATACTCAGTGATGAAGATAGAAATAGGCAGAATAAACAAGCAGCATGTTGCCCTCCATGTGCGTAAATAAACATGCTTTCCACCATCTGGAACAAATATTGGTCTTCAAACATAATAGGAGGCCAGAGAATTCTGCACGTGCAAACTACGAGGCCCCGAGTACAAGTTGTGCTGAAGGGAAGATTATGATGGTTGTTAATTACTTGGTGGCAAACCCACTTGCCCTCATCGGTTAATGTTTACGTGCTGCATGCTGTCCTTTCTAGGCCTTAAATATTTAATGAAGGGCTGCCCTAGGAAACTATTTAAATATTAGGGGTGGAGTATCTTCGTTCTATATAAGGCCTGTCCTTCCTGGTACTGCTCAGCCGGCCCTGGGCTTCTGAGGTATCCAGCAGACTCTCTAGACATGGCTACGACCAGCACATCAACCATTAAATTTCAGCACTGTGGGTAAATCATCCAAATGTCGTGACATTTTCCAGACTGAAAGAAAATATAAAATGTCGTCATGACTAGAGGGCTACATCTTGCAGGGCTGTGTTTCCATGACAGTGTAAGGAAGGAGATTGAGCGAAACTTGGACATTGTCTCCTTGAAATCAAAAAGGAAAAAGAAAAGAAAATTGGAGTGGTTAGCTACGATTCCCATCTCTTCTACCAAACATCTTAAGGTTAAAACACTACTGGCAGAAAATAGTATGCAGATTATTAAAGTTAATACTCAATTCATAAAATTTTATATATATTTCATGCCAATATTAAATAAAATAAGTTTCTTCCTGACAATGTGCAATGGTTTCCTTCCAGTTTCAATCATATCCCCTTTACTGTAACTTTTGGCCCACTTACTTATTTGCATGCCAATCTGCAGATTCTTCATTTGTGCTTGATTGAAGCTAGGATCCCTGATGGTCATCCTTTCTAAAAGGTAGAATTGTTTCTTTTTCTCAGGGTGGTTTTTGGTGTGTTTATCGGTTACCCATGGAAATTAGTGCTTAGAATTCACATTTTTCACAGACATAAAATGTAGGAAAATGTAGCACCACAACCTGACTGTATTTACATGGAAAATGGCTTCACCCATCTTCATTCTCTTCAACAGGCCCATTCCCTCGAGGATCTTGCAGAAGGAGAATTGTTCTGAAGCCCCATCAGCAGGAGGCTCTGCACATATTGTTTCAACAGAACCCCTACCCCGGTATAACTGGGGACCAGAACACAACTGGCCCAAGAAATTGGCTTACCAGAATCCAGAATCCAGAATCCAGAATCCAGGTAGGCTGGAGTTTCTCATTTATGTTGTCTCAGGGTCAATTCATAGACAGAATCTGGGCCAAGCAGTTGGAAGTCACTCCCTAGGGTCAGCTAGTGTGCTTAGAAGACGTATTTGCCTTCTTCTGTCATGATGTGTGGAGAAGGAAAGAATACAAAATATTTATGGGAATGCGATGTAGAAGGAGAAAAATCTCAGCTCAGGAATGCCCTGGCTCCTTGTTATAGTTTCCAATAAGCCATGGGCTGCAGGGAATTCAATTTCAGGGGAGAAGACGTATTTCTGCTCCCTAATGCAGCCCTCATGGTCATTTGAGATGGACTTTCCTCCAATCCTGGTAATGAACATGCATTCCTTAGGAGCAGATGGACGTAGGTGGTGATGGGAATCGGTGCTTTGGGAGGATGGCCCACAAGACCAGGATGGATTGGGATGGCTGTGCCATGGCTCTTGCTCTTTATGCCTGGCCTCCCAGTCATCTTTTGTTCTGAAGCCCGACCCTCTGCTTAGTTTCCAAGTAAGTCAGTAATGAAACAGAGGTCACAGTTTGAGCACTGTGCCTGGGACCTTGGAACAGTTCAATAGGTATCAAATGTCTTTCATTAGACACATTTTGTTTGGAGTTGTCAAATTTACCATGCCAGATGCTCAAGACTTGTAAAACTACAGACTGCCCTTCTGTTCCGTAATAAGGAATGACACACCGTTGCTTTGGAGATGGACTTGCCTTAAAGGTAGATATTGGTTACAGTCGATCTCTGCAGCTAGCGGGTACTTTGGAATGAATTCATTAGCTCTCCTCGTTGTCCTCCTGTGAATCTTCTTGACGACATCAGGACATTGGCTGTTGAGGTAGTTTTGCCTCTTGCCTTCGCGGTCCTTGTTCCCAGGGTTCCTTTGGGTGGCTGTGGGGTCCAGTCACTAAGGGACATGGTGGCCCAGGACATGTAGGCTCTGTGGGGAAGAGAGCACTCTCATCCTTCTTGGATACCTGTGAATCACTTGTCAGCAGGACTGGCTCTAGGAGAATGTCTCTCATTTACTCACAGTCCTCTGCGGCCCCCACACCAAAACCAGAGCCAGAGGCACAGCGGATGCACTGGCATGACTGCTCTGTCTTTGTAAGATGCCCCTATGCAGGGGTGCGTAAAGGAGCCACGGGTCGTTGCAGCTGGAGCGGAGATGTGGGAAGGGGCAGTTCTGCAACTTGCACATGCTGGGACCCTTCCTGCAGAATCTCCAGGGCTCTTAGACAAGCTCCTCTCAACCCCAGAGATTCAGGACCAGGGGGAAGCTTTGCTCACTGGGTATCTCCAGGAAGAGGATACTGCAGGATTTCTGGAATCACCCCTCACTGAGAAGGAATCACCCCTCACTGAGAAGGAATATCAGGTTCTGCTCAACATGCTGTAAAAGTGACCTGGGGCTCAATTTTAGGAGGGAACGGTGTCCTTCTTCCCACCTTGACTCGGACCTGCCTTCCAGTGGGGAGAGATCCAGTGTAATCAGGAGGAGCAAGATGCGGGAATACTCATCGTGTCCTAGAGCAGGAGCATGGATGGAAGGCACAGCTGCCTCTAAAAAACCCTAGAAGTGTTTCCTCTCTCTCCTGCTGGTGACATTTGATGGCCTTAATGATGGTGGCCGAGACCCACAGTTCCTCCAGAGGCACCATGGGCACCAGACAGCAGGTGCCCTCCCCGAATCTTGAATAACGCGATAATTTGTCACAAGAATCATGACCTCCTCCCTGCCATGGCCAAAGACAGGCCCATATGGGCAACCCTGGAATGGCAGCCTAAACCCCACCCAGAGGATGGGCTGTCAGCATCTGTTTCTCATGGGTATGTCTTTTGGCATTGGGAAGACAACCCCATGAATAGGTGGGTACACCTACAAGAAAGGGATGTCAAGTCTGTGAATCTAGGATGGTGAGGTTTGACTCAAGCTATAAGGACAATGGCACATCTCACTGGTCTCTGCCTGTGAATGGTGGATTGCGAGGTTAAGTCCATAATCTCATGGGATGTGTACATGTGATTTTGCCCTGGAGCCTTGAAGACATACAGCTTTGGGCGGGTGATGGTCATCGACCAGCTCAAAGCCATCATTCGGAGACTAGTATGGGTCTCGTACCTTCCAGCATTCTAGCGTGTTGGTATGTGTGTCCATGAATAGCTACCCATAATTGTTCAAATGGGTTTTGGGAAGAGAGGGAAGGTCCTGTCTGACACTGCTGGTTGCCCAACTTCATCTGTATCTTCTCCCTTCCTTTTAGTTGTGCCTTGGAAAAATGCTGTTTAGATTTTTAAGTAGAATTCTACTCTTCATTGGTACAATAAAAAGATATTTGAAAACTCAGTGTGGCTTCTGGGTTGTCATTTGGTGGGCTTGCCTTTTTTCCAGTCCCTCCTGCAATCGTTCAGAGGTTCGGCCATGCCCTTTTGCCTGTGATCATGAGTGAGGGAAGTCAGGGTGCCCAAGCTGAGCCCCCAGCACCTATCTACAGAGATAGCCCAATTACTATCTCTGGAACCTCCCGCAGTCAACAACCTTAACATTGATTCTGTATGTGTGATCTGTGAGGTTTCCACCAGGGTATGTATTTGAAGTGTGAGTGCCTGGATTATTCAGACACAATTTGTGCTTCTAGATTGTATGCAGCAGTGGTCATATCAACAACTTGTGCTGACTCTAGGCTCTGAGAAAAAGACCTTCCCCCTGTCTATTCGTCTCTCTTTTTTATTCTATTACTTTAATATTTGTGTTTTTCTCCATTCTTTCTTTGTTGTTTCATGTACTCACACATACGCACATCCAAAAGAGAAATGCACACACACAGTCACTAACACACACACACGCACACATGGAAACATATACCCCCTATGATGGGAACAGAAACTGCTGAACTATAGAATTAAAAATTAAAAATTAAAAATTGAAAAGTGGGAAGCTAAATCAAATGTCTATAATGCCATGAGTTCCCTTTCCCTGGATATTTTATTTTTGTACAAGATCATTTCCTAGTACACTTCAGGAGCAGAGTTTGCGGACCCATTGATTACATGCCCGTTGTTCTAACACTTGTTTCTCCCAAGTGTACAAGTGTTAAAAGATATTTCTGACTTATTTTCTTTAGCATCACACCCTCTGAGTCCATACAGGTTGTCACATGTTGTAAGATTTCACTCTCCTTTATGACCGAGTAGAGTTATATTCCATTATACATGTCCCACATCTTCTTTACCCAGTTGTCTATGGATGAGCACTTAGGTGTCTTCCACATCTTGGCTACTGTAAATACCACTGCCATGTACTGAGGAGTGCATATTTCTTTTCAAATCGGTGTTTTGGATATCTTTGGTAAATACTCACAAGTGAAAATGCTGGGTCATGAGGCAGCTGCATTTTTTCCCCCTTTTTTGAGGAAACTCCACACTTTCTTTCCACAGTGGCTGCACTAAATTGCATTTCCAACAACAGCAAGTTAGGGTTCCCTTTTCACCACCACCTAGTTGAGATGGAAGGAGACTGAATCCTTAGATGTCCCTTGGAAGGAAACACACACAGGCTTTCTGACCTGTGGACACTCACCCGGGACACTGGTGGTGGGTCAGAGACTTATGTAGGATTCATTCTGAGAAAGTCTGCATTACCTGGTGCCAGATCAAGGGCTGGAAGGCAGCCACAATTGTGCCTTAGTTCGGCCCCTCTACAGGGTAATCTACAGACTGCCAGAGTTGACGGAGGAGACCCCTCACACAGAGCCATTAGGAAGCTCTGGCCACAAGGGATCAGTCTGCCCCACTCAACCACAGATCTCCCAGCCCTTTTGTTGCTGGAATGCTGCCAAGTAGTGCTCTGATCAGGGCCGAGCATTCCCAGTGGGAGACCAGCACAGCAGCATTTCTGAGATAAGGCCAGCCGGATCTCTGCTGCCAGCTTGAACTTGGGCAGATCTCCAGGATCTGTGGGCCAGTCCCAGACAGAGCAGGTCTTGCTGTGATCTGGGACTTCTGCCAGAAAGTGCAAAATATTACCAAAGTTGCTGCAAGACTGAGGCTATATTGATCTGACTGCCATTGTCTCTCTGAGACCCTGCCCTACCCTACCCACAAATTGCCCCAGGCGGCCCATTGACAGTGAACTGCCACAGCCTTGCCCCTTCCCTCCCCTGATTTCCCAATCCATCCAAGCAACAAACTTTGGCTTGCACAGGCCGGGCACTACACAGAAATCAGTGGCAGGCAGACCTCCGATGACTCCAAGAGTTGCAATATTATGTCAAAGAGTGCAGGAGTCTGTGGCACCACCCCAGATAACAGCTGGTCTCACCGAGATCTGTGACAACAACGGGAATGCCCAGGCACAGAAGTTGCAGCAAAACTGAGGATATAGTGGCCTGACGGCCCATGTCTTCCTGTGATACCACTTCACCCAAGTCATAAAGTGCCTGCAGTCCATTGACAGGCAGCCTCACATGCCATGTTTGGCTCTGGGGTTGTGCAGTCAATTCAGGCAACAGACTTTGGCTTGCACATTGAACGCATTTGAGGAAAACAGTTGTGGACAGACCCCGGCTGACTGTTCGAGCAGCAATATCTCTTGAGGGGATTGCAGGGATCTGTATTGGCCTGACAATCCTTGACTCCTTGAGCTCCTGTCCCATCCAATACACAAAGTGTCCATTGCACTTCGATAGACAGCTGCCTCCTGCCCTGGGGTAGCGCATTCAGGCCCAAGGTGGGCAGTATGTGACCTTGCTACAAGTAGAAACTTGTACAGGGAGCCACAGAGACAGTGTTGGCACATAAACTGACACTGCAGTGGCAGGGGGAAATTTACTCAACAGATCCAGGGGATTCCCTGAGTTCCTGCACGACCCAACATGCATATCATCCAGAGGCTCAACCAGTTTCAAAGACTTATAGGCAGCTGACAGATAATGTCAGGCCTTGAGGAGCACTAGTTCCTCTGCTAAACTGCCATAGGTCAGAGATGGGGAATAACCGACTGCTTTCTACAGCATTGTCTCTTCCACTTACCTATAGATCCAGCATAGGCAACAACCATCTATGGATTGCTTTGTAGTTCCCACTGGGTAGCTCTGAGCAATCAAAAGCAGTGGCTGTTCTTGGCCTATGGGGGAGCCACAAAATGTTCTTGGCCCATCCAAGGGGCCACAAAACCAACACATGTAGAGGCTGGCACCAGACAACAACAGAGCACCTTCTAGTCCCATTAGTGATACACACAAAGGGTGGTTACAACAAGTACACAAGCCTGCTAGGACAGATCCTACTCAGTGGGGTCAGATCCCACATAGCAACTCTTACCCTGAGGGTGCAGCCAATTCCCACAATTAGTCAGCCTGAGTATTAATCCCATCCGCTGATCTACTAACAACAATAAAGTCTCAGTGACAACAGAAAATCACACATGACCCACCCAAAGATCACATCCAGAGCTCTAGCATATAGGATCAGGGAGAAAGCGCCACTGGGCCACACAGGACACCTTCCACAATAAGCCATCTGGCCAAGGCTGAGAGATGAAGCAAATATTCCTGACACATAGAAACAAACACAGAGAGACTAATAAAATGAGAAAACGAAGAAACATGCCACAAATGAAACAATAGGAGAAAACTCTAGAAATAAGCTAAGTGAAATGGAGGCAAGCAACCTACTAGTTCAAAACGAACTTATGGAGAGAATGAATGAACACAATGAGAACCTCAACAGAGAGACAGTAAGCATAAAAAGGACATAGAAACCATAAAAAGAACCAGACAGAAATGAGGAATACAATAACTGAAATGAAGAATACATTAGAAGGATTCAACAGTAGATTGGACGAAGCAGAAGATCAAATCAGCGAATTGGAAGACAAGGTAGCAGAATACACCTAGTCAGAAGAACAAAAAGAAAAAAAGAATTTAAAAAAAAGAGGATAGTTTAAGAGATCTCTGGGACAACATGAAGCGTAAATCATCTGGATCATAGGAGTACCTGAAAAGGAAGATAGAGAGAAAGGGATTGAAAATCTATTTGAAGGACTAATGACAGAAAACTTCCCTAACCTGAAAAAGGATTTAGACATACAAGTTCAGGAAGCACCAATAGTCCTAAATGAGAGGAATTCAAACAGATCTACACCAAGACACCTCATAATTAAAATGCCAATGGTCAAAGACAAAGAGAGAATCTTAAAAGCAGCAAGAAAAAGGGTACCCCCATAAGAATGTCGGCTGATTTTTCAATGGAAACTTTGCAGGCCAGAAGGGACTGGCATAAAATATTCAAAGTTATGAAAAACAAGAATCTACAACCACGAATATCCTGCCCAGCAAGGCTTTTGATTAAAATGGAAGATGAGATAAAGAGTTTCCCTGACAGGAAAAAGCTTAAGGAATTCATCACCAACAAGCCAGCATTACAAATGTTAAAGGGTATGCTGTAAAAAAGAGAAGTGGTAAAAAAAGAAAATAAAAATAACAAATATGAATAAAATGGCAGTAACAATGTATCTATCAGTAATCACTTTAAATGTAAATGGAGTAAATGCTCCAGTCAAAATACGGAGGGTAGCAGAATGGATAAGAAAACAAGGCCCATGCATATGCTGTCTACAAGAGACCAACTTCAGATCAAACAACACCCACAGACTGGAAGTAAAAGGATGGAAAAAGATATTTCATGCAAACGGAAATGAAAAAAAAAGCTGGGGTAACAATACTTATATCAGATAAAATAGACTTTAAAACAAAGGCTATAATAAGAGACAAAAAAAGGTATTACATAATGATAAAGTGATTGATAAATCAAGAAGACATAACCCTAGTAAACATATATGTACCCAACATAGGAGCACCTACATACATAAAGCAATTATTGACTAACATAAAAGGAGAGATCAATAGTAATACACTCATTGTAGGAGATTTTAACACCCCATTGACACCAATTGACAGATCTTTCTGGCAAAGAATCAACAAGGAAACAACGGGCCTAAAAGACACACTAGAACAGATGGACTTAATAGATATTTTCAGAGCATTTTACCCCAAAACAGCAAAATACACATTCTCAAGTGCACATGGAATATTTTCAAGGATAGACCACATATTAGGACACAAATCAAGTCTCAATAAATTTAAGAAGATTGAAATCATATCACCCATCTTCTCTGATCACAATGGTATGAAACTAGAAATCAACTACAAGGAAAAAACTGGAAAATACACAAATACATAGAGGCTAAATAACATGCTACTAAACAACGAATGGGTTATTAATGAAATCAAGGAAAAAATCAAAAGATAACTAGAGACAAATGAAAATGAAAACACAATGGGTCAAAATCTATGGGACACAGCAAAAGCAGTCCTAAGAGAGAAATTCATAGCAATACAGGTCTACCTCAAGAAATAAGAAAAAGCTCAAATAAATGATTTAATCTTACACTTAAAAGAACTAGAAGAAGAACAGCAAACAAAGCCTAAAGTGAATAGAAGGAAGAAAATAATAAAGATCAGAATGGAAATAAATGAAATAGAGTCTAGAAAAACAATACAAAAGACTAATAAAACCAAAAGCTGAATCTTTGAAAGGATAAACAAAATTGTCAAACCCTTAGCCAGACTCATTAAGGAAAAAAGAGAGAGGACTCTAATGAATAAAATAAGAAAGAGGAGAAATAACCACAGCCTCCACAGAAATACAATGGATCATAAGAAAATACTACAAGCAATTATATGCCAAAAAATTGGACAATCTAGAAGAATTGGACACATTCCTAGAAACATACAATCTTCCAAGACTGAGTCAAGAACAAACAGGAAATCTGAACCAACCAATTACCACCAATGAAATCGAATCAGTAATCAAAAACCTCCCCAGAAAACAAAAGTGGACCAGATGGCTTCATAGACAAATTTTACAAACATTCAGAGAATTATCAT
Organism: Pteropus vampyrus; assembly: GCF_000151845.1. Taxonomy (NCBI): domain Eukaryota; kingdom Metazoa; phylum Chordata; class Mammalia; order Chiroptera; family Pteropodidae; genus Pteropus; species Pteropus vampyrus. The sequence continues at coordinate 387,825 of NW_011888978.1, read as the reverse complement.
CTATTCTTCTCAAACTATTCCAAAAAATTCAAGAAGAAGGAAGACTCCCTAACTTCTTTTTTGAGGCTATCATCACCTTGATTCCAAAACCAGACAAAGACATTACAAAAAGAAAACTATAGGCTGATATCTCTTATGAACATTGATGCAAAAATCCTCAACAAAATATTAGCAAACCAAATTCAGCAATACATTAAAAATATCATACACCAAGATCAAGTTGAATTTATTCCAGGGATTCAAGGTTGGGTCAATATCCATAAATCAATTGATGTGATACACCACATTAACAAATTGAAAGATAGAAACCATATGATCATATCAATAGATGCAGAAAAAGCATTTGACAAAATACAGCATCCATTTATGATAAAAACTCTCAGCAAAGTGGGAATAGAGGGAACATACCTCAGCATAATAAAGACCATATATGACAAACCTACAGCTAACATCATATTCAATGGGGAAAGGCTAAAAGCATTTCCCTTAAGATCAGGACTAAGACAAGAATGCCCACTTTCACCACTCCTCTTCGACATTGTATTGGAAGTCTTAGCCACAGTAATAAGACAAGAAAGAGAATTAAAAGGCATCTGAATTGGAAAGGAAGAAGTAAAACTCATGTTATTTGTTGATGACATGATATTATATTGAGAGAACCCTAAAG